>NC_035433.2:14078320-14404030 GCF_002127325.2 Helianthus annuus | reverse complement strand
CGTAGCGCCTCTTGCGTGTACTGGTCATATGTCTAAGTGCAAAATGAAATAATTTGTTGAGGAGGGGAAACCAACCAGTGGCCACTGTCCATATAGTATGCATTCCATAATCCATAGGCTTTGATCATCCGAAGTAGAGAAATTACTTTGTCGTACTTGTCCATGTGACGAATGTGGTAATAGTGCTTGAGCTTCACGAGCTCCAACAAGATCATTAAGATCTTCATAGATGTCGAATAGAATGCAATAAGGGAGTTGTAGCATGGCTCATGCCATACTATCTCTTTGGATAAGACAAATGTCAAATGACGTAATCTGTTGTATTCATTTCCAATAAATAAGATAAGGTGCCAACTCATGTACAAGAATTCTAGAATGTTGAGGAAAGATCCTCCATGAGTGGTTAACAAGTTTTGTTTGTTTAGGTGAATAGTCTCGAACAACTCGTGTTGTAGATCGAATGTTAGGTGCGAACAATATGTATCGTCTTCCTGTATTGTATTGTAGGGTGTTATAGTAATCATCTTGGTTAGTGTTCTATTGGATAGAAACTTTAACAACTTAAGAATTTTGAATGGATAGTGATCACTAGCTTTGCCCGCAGAGTCCACCAGGATTTCCATGTACTACAACTTGTTATTACGTGGGCCCCCGTAATAATAAATTGTCTTGCATGGTCACCCTAACATTCTCTCGTTCAAAGCAGAAAATCAGTCAGAGAGAGGACACTATTGTCTATGTTTAACACAGGAGGGAACTTCATGATAGTTCATGTGTCAACGTTCGTTGTCATTAATTGGAAAGACACGATGTTAGATGAAATAAAAATAGAGAGATTTTGTAAAATTAACAAGTGGAGGGGCACCTTTAAGAAGAGTACTTCATCTTCCTTGTTTGGACAAGAGTGTCGTCAATCGCGATTTGTAAGAGTCATAGGAACCTCGTCCCATTAATGGAGTTGTTGTCCAAGGCTACCACCTACACCTCATCGTCACTACTGAAGTCAGGCATCTCAGCATCCGCGAGAAAGCAACCATCTTCCACGGGATCAATGCTTCATGGTCTTACTTAGGAACCACGTTTGCCATAATCTTCGCAATAGACGTGAGGTCGATATTCTCATGGAAGATGTATTGTATAAAATATGTCATGTTTGAAAATGGAGTATCATATCTTGTGTAAAAGATGTCGTGTCTTAACCATGTTATGTGGGGTCAAGGATGACAATGGAATTCGAAGTCGAAGGCATTTTGTTTTTGCCAAATATTTCATGCAACATATATATGAACAACCTATATATATAATCATGTAAAATCCTATCAATCAAGGATTTCTATCTTGTATAAGCTGAACTTGTAAATTGTTTATAATGCGTAAACTGATAATGTAATGTATTGTAGGCACATAGTCTATTAATGTATTGTGTCTATTTCTTATAGACTTCACCCATGGAAATGTCCTTGCTAGATTTATGTGAAGTGAATTTTTGTTGTAGTGGACCTTGAAAAATGTTTATGCAATGAAAACCTTTTGACCTGTCCAATTTTATTTCTAATATGTTCAACATGAATAAGAGGTTTTCGTGAGAGGTCCCTAGTGATTGTAGACTTAGACTCAAGAAAGAATCCTGGTTCACTACAATCGATGCTCTGATACCAATCTGTCACACCCGCTCGTAGCGGAAGCACGAGGTGTGATCTGATCGGTTCTCATTGCATAACAATATAAGTGAACAAACTAAATGAATAAAACCAAGCTCCAATGCCATTGACATAATCATTTCAAAAGAACGCAACATAAGTTAAATGTATTGGTTACAAACCATCAAATGAAAATAAGTTGTCATTGTTTTATACATCAAAATGTAAGTCTTAAAATGTCAAGGCTTTGACCACTATATCACCGCAAAGAGGCGGTATATAACGGGCAAACCCTTCAAATGGTGGCATGGAGTCTTGATACTTGCTTTCCTTGACTGAAATGTTTGCATGGTCCATTAATTTCCTGAAATACATGTTAAGTTTAAAACATCAACAAAAGTTGGCGAGTTCATGCAGTTTAGTTGTATGAGATGTATCTGTAAAATGTGAGTTGTATAAAATGTATCTGTAAAGTGTGAGTTGTATAAAATGTATCCATAAAATGTGAGTTGTATAAAATGTATCCATAAAATGTGAGTTGTATAAAATGTATCTGTATGTAATGATGTAGTATGTAAAGCGTCAATGAAATCATTGATCATTAATCTTTCGCGAGGACATTAATATGTGTGACGAATTAGGAAGCAATCCAAACCTAGACGATTTCGTGTCGACTACTATCGACTGGGACACAAACGCACTCTTCTGTATGGGTCCACGACCAAGAGTGAGGCTCGCCAATACCCATTAGATCTAACCCTCTGTACCTAGGTCCAAACTGGATTAAGGGTGCTTAGATGTATGACCCTAATCGCACATGATCTAAGGTGTTTCATTCCATGACTTAACATATAATTAAACATGTATTTTCCCCGATAGTTATAAAGTTGTAAAGCATTTAAAATGAATAGGGGACATGAACTCACTGTATTGCATCCGCGAATGGTACGTGTTCGTGATCTTACGCGTGGTCGTCCTGAACAGTGTCATGACCTACAAACGTTCTTATATTTGTTAGACACTTCGGTCTTTGTAAATGACTTGAGTACAAGTCCTATGTTTTAAATATGTTTAAGACTTGTATGTCTTTATTGTTCGTTGAACTGTGTATTAGATGTATGATTTGGTAAACTGTTATATATATTTCACCAAATATATATATGTATATGTAATCTTGTATCTTGTGAGTTGTATCATCGAGTCTTGTATGAATAAATTGTATAATTGTATTTTCTTCAATAATATGACATTGGGTTGGGCCCATGTCTTAATGTTATTGGGCCTTAGCCCATATGTTTTGACATTGGGCTTAGCCCATGTATTCATGTTATTGGGCCCAAATGTTACTGGGCCTAAATAGTATTGGGCCTAAATAGTATTGGGCTTAATGTTATTGGGCCTTGGCCTATATGTTTGGTATTGGGCTTAGCCCATGAGTTTTTGATATTGGGCTTGGCCCATGTATTTATGTTAAGCCCATTTAGGATGATAAGCCCATTTGTATAAAATAAGCCCATATGTAAAATAAGCCCATTTGTATTAAAAATAAGCCCATTTATATAATATAGGCCCATATGTAAAATAAGCCCATTTGTTATAAAATAAGCCCATGTGTTAAAATCTATTCTTTCATTTTTATAAAAGTTACTAAATATAGGCTTTTTAATTAAAAGAATACATAACAGTTTTTTTAAGTTTCAAAACATCCGGATATTATTGTCGGTGATTTGTATGTATTCGCGTCGAAAAATCGCCTAAACGTCGTAGTAACTCCTCGGAATGGCGATATGTCCATAGATTCGCCCGTCGTCCGTTTTGACCATAAGTTGTGTCCCAAGGCTCGGAACGTCCGTAAGTTGTTTTTAAGGTGTGTTTACATGTAGTCTTGTAAGACTTTAATCGAAATGTACATTGTGTTTATTTGTATCATTGTATTCAAGTTCCTAGTTATCATACATATAACTAACACAAACAAATAACACATAGCACATAAGTTGTTAAGTTAACTAAATATATATTTTCTCAAAAATATATATTTTCTCAAAAATATATATTTTTAACAAACTTTGCTTTTATAAAAACTATTCTTTAAAATCTTTTTAATCTAATAAAGATTTTGTCAAAAATAATAGTTTTCATAACTTATAATTTTTAAGAAAAATTGGCCATATTTCCTTTGAAATATGGACTTTGCCATGTTTAATAAAACATATCTTTTTCTTTTCAAAATCACCAACAATTTACTCATAATATTCTTAACAAAAACATATGAGATTTATAACATAAACTTAACAAGATGAACTCATAATCATGTAGGGTTTTGGTATGATCTTTACATGTGTTTACTAGTTCAAAAATCATACTTTACTTCTAGTTTTATCAAACTTTTATACAAAACCCATCTTGTATGTTTCTTTTTACAAATATTGTAAAAGCATTATTTTTAGTTAAAAACTTTATATACTTTAACAATATCAAATATTATGATAATCCATTAAACATTATGTTTAACAAAACCCTTTTAACACTTTCATGTACACTTGTTAGATCATGCTTTTAAATAACATCTAACAAGTTTTTCATTTAATATTCATCATAACTAGATCAAATATGCAAGTAATAAGCTTTAAATCATAACATAAACAATCTTTTATATCATGATTTTTAGTTTGCTTCTTTGTATTTTCATCTTATTTTGTTATGATTGTTTTAGTTATAACTTGTTCTTTAAACAAATAATACATAAATAAGTATGAAAAAGAGATTTCAGAAGCTTACTTCTAGCTCTTGTGGCTAGGGATGATCTAGATGATGATAAAAGCAAAGAAAAGGGATGATATTGATGATTGAAAGCTCTTGAATGGAAGGAAAAGCTTGCTTCTTCTTGTAGCGTCTTTAGATCCTCCTAAGTACCATCAAGCTCCATCTTGATCATCAAATAAAAGCTTCAAATGTGAAAGTTTTTGATGGTGTTTTTGGCTAAAAGATGATAGTTGAGAGAGTTCTTATGTGTGTGTTAAGAAAGATGAAATGTAGTAATGAAATGGTTGAAACTAGAGCTTTGGTAACTAGTTGTTATAACTTTTCACCACACTTTACCACTTGATCCACTTGCAAAACCATAGTAAATATCTAAGATATTTGTGGAAACTAGTTGAAAGGGGGGTCCCACATGAGGGTTGCAACTTGTTTTATTAGTGTAAAAGTGTTAGTTTTTATTAGGTGAAAAGTTAGTAAGCTTCATAAGCTTAAGTGTTTAAGTGTTTTAAATGTGTTAAGTGACCATTACTAGTCTAACATGATCCAAATAACATTAGATGGTCACTAAAAAAAAGATCCGATATCGTTCGGATATCCGTTTCGCTTTGTTTCCGTTAGTCGTTAGTTGAACGCTAAACTTGTGTAAGTTGTATGAATTGATGTAGTTATTGGTTCGGATGATACCCGAAGGTATCCTCATATGAATTCTATGTGAAACATCATTTTTAAATGTTGTAAAAATATTAAAAAGCTGATTTCTGCAGAATTTCTGCGGAAAAGTGTTGAAATCGTTGCTTTTAGTGCTTTTCGGGCAATTTTTAGTGTTGTCGGACTTCGGAAAGGTTTTAAATCAAACCCTTGCATTCCTAGTTAGGGTTTAATATATATTAGATGTTGGACTTTCGTCTGAGTCCTAAAGATGTTGTTTAGATGGTTTCTGCGGATCCTGCGTTTTTGTCAGAATACTAGTTTACTAGGTGCTTTTCTAGTAGTTTCGATGCATTGTGTAAACTGTGTAAAATGTACTTAATAAAAATGAATCATATGCATCCTAAGTAAGTATTCCATGAGTATTCTAAGTGTATGTCACGAAATACGCAGTTCGAGTGTTCAAAATGCATAAAAATGTAGCAAAAAGGAGTACTTTAAGTGTAAGAAAGTTACCAAAAGTGGCAGTTGTCACACGTTTGGGCTCGGCCCATTCTCTCTCGTGCAATGCACAAACTCTCGTCGGCTAGACTCACAGTTCTCATATATCATGCCAAGAAAATGATTTTACTATCTTTTTTTTTGGGTAAAGGGTTACCCCGGTGAATCTATTAAAAAATGCAACCGCAAATAAGTACAAGTAGTGAGGATGTGTTCCACACTAGTTCATATACAGGACATGCCCCATATATGTAGAACAAAAAAACCAAAAACCTATGACACCCCATTACCTAGTCTACTATACATCATGACACGACATCTAGTAGACAAAATAATGCAAAAAAAAAACACAAACACAAATCAACCACCATCATCAAATATAAAGAAGCCGCAAAACAGCAACCCCTTCAGACGAAAAGCAGACAGCCTATCCATTAAATAACTTGGAAGAAGAGGTGCTTGCCCCTGCTTTCGAAGAGGAAGAGGAAAGATGAATACCCGAAGTCATAAATTTACTCGTTTCATTGTAGATTTCCTCCACCACTTCCTCATCCGATTCCTCCCTGCCACTTGACCGATTCTTCTCCACTCGACCCACAGTATTACCTCCCTGATTACCATTATCGTCCTTTAGAACATCAAACGGGTTAGACGTTGAAACCGGATTCTGAACCGGACTCTTTGATGACGCTTTCGGTTTAGGGTTGACAACTGGCCTGTAAACTACCTTTGGCTTCTGGTTTTTCATATGAAGCCCTTGATTATTTGGTTTCTTCTTTTTGGCTCCTACCACCTGAAAATCATCCTTATCCTTCTTCTCAGTATCCCCATTCGAATTTTCCTGCGGTTTCTGAGGACACGAGTGATCCTCATGACCGAAGACACAACAAGAAGAACATCTTAACGGCTCCCAATCATACTCAATTTTAACCTCCACCTTCGAGTGACTAAGACCATCCAAGGAAGGAATTGCTACCGTAACACTCTTCTTTAACTCAACTCCTGCCTGGACCTCAATAAGAGCTCTAGCATAGCTGCTTCTACCCCAAGATTCCGCACACATTGTAGCCGTATACGAATCTAACATTATAGGTACCCCAATCTTAGAAGCAAGTAAACTGAGCCCATCCTCAGTAAATGCCGCTAACGGCACATCATGCATCTTGACCCAGACTGGAATCGCTTTTAAATCCTCTTTTACCAACTTGATAGAGGCTGACCATTCTTTCAAAATAATTGGAACGTTTCTAATCATCCACGGCCCATCCTCTAACATTTGATCCATCCCTTCTTTCGTTGTGAACTTAAAAAAGAAGAAACCATGAGCATTCATCATAATTCTTGACAATCCATACTTTGCCCAATTGTTCTTTGCAAAGAAATCAACAACAGGAAAAGCCAGCCGTTTACCCAGAAAATAACCATACAAGGTATTCGCATACCTGTCAGAGACTTGTTTAACTGAAGATAGAGGAATGACAACATCAGCTCCATCAACAGCTTCATTCGATTCCAGTACCCTAAAGTTCACCTTCGCTTTCTCTTTGGTATCCTTCACCATATTCGCAAATGAAAGCTGTACCGGAGAGCCAGAACCTGTTTGTTTTTGTTTATCAGCCGCAGAAAAAACTCCAACAAGGTCTGAATTTGGCGTAAACCTGCTAGGGTACTCCCAAAAATTATCAGCCTTTCCACCATCCCGATTTTCAAACCGAACCGGAACTGTTACCTTGGTGAGCTCATCGATGATGTTTGTAGCCTTAGAGTCACTTTGTGTTGGACTCGTTACACCACGCTTAGGCCGGAACGTGTTCCCATCTACTTCAATGAACCGTGCAGCAATTTCATCAAAAGACAAAGACGGCTTTCCATGAGTAGCCTGATGGTTTGCAGCAGAACTGTGAGCATGATCAACTTTAGTAGACATATCATCGGTTATACCTTCAACCATGGACACCCTAAACTGAATACGAGCAGATTCTGAAGAACAAAACAGCCGACACCAATCAACTTTACCTTCAACAATGTGTAAAGTTTATACCAGCCGCACCAGACCTGAATATAGCCGCAACAAACCGACGTCTAAACAGCAGCCTGAAAAAACCCTAGAGACAATGAGTAGTCGGCTGCAAAACCCTAATTGGAAGAGTTAGCAGCCGCAAATCCCTAATCTGATTATTCGTTGATGACTCGTTGCCGTCAGAACCCTAATGCAGATTGACGGCCTCCAATCAGATAACAAATCTGATTATCAGCCTACGAACGATTATTGTCTGATGGTAACAAATCTGAAAAGAAAAACCGTGACCTTCTTGATAATATCAAACCTGACGAAACCCTAATCTTGAATAGCGCCTACGAAACAATTAATGATACCTTACCAGAGAAGGAATCTGCTTCTTAGACACTAACGAAGATCAATAGAGATCAGGATTGAAGAAATCGTCTAGGAGTTCTTAGTCGCCATTTTCGCCCAGAGCTTCTCTGGCCTGCACTATGTTGAATTGAGTTTTTGATTTTTTTTTTTACTATCTTTTCTCAACAACTTTTAAACCGGTCATCAAAAAGATTTATTTTAAATCTTTTCAAAACAAACTATGAACTCGCTCAACTTTATGTTGACTTTTTCGCATGTTCTTTCTCAGGTTGCATTTTCAAAACTATGAACGGTTGGAATAGGAGAACCCATGAGAATTCGAGTACTTAGCGGCGTTCATTTTCTAGAAGTCTTAGCTTATTTGATTCCGATGTGCAATGAAGATACCGGTCCAGTCACGCCAGCTCTGATATTTCGGGGTGTGACAGATTGGTATCAGAGCTATAGGTTTCAGCGAATTAGGTTTCTGTAGAGATACCTAGGCTTTAACCTCACTATCCTCTGGGGACTTAGATATCAAGACTTTAACACATACAGAAAGCCTAGGACTCGAATATAGGTTCCAACCGTTGCCAAAAACAATGAGTCCACAATTTTGGTTTTAAAAAACACAATTGTTGTGTTGATACACGGTTCACGAAACAGATTCATACAGTAAACAAAACCTTGAGAGTTTTGATAACATGCATCTAGAACCTTTGGAGAATTTATGTCAAAATCCATTAAAGGTCATTACGTAGGAACTGCGACTACTAACTCGGGCAAACACCATTATCTATGTTGCCTATACTATTCTAATTACCCGAACAGGTAACCTACGTGGAACGAAACGTTAGTGCACAGGAATACATGAAACCCAAACTATACGTCAACGAATGTCGGAGCACATCACATTTTACGTGGAACGAAACGCTATTGCGCAATTATACGTGAAACTTAAACTACACGTTAGTGGACGTCGAATTACATCACACGACTTTCGAGGCAAGGCCTTGGGGAAAACACGATTGGACACGACAACAACGATGCTAATCCCGTCAGCGAGAGGACAACAACCGAAATGTGCACTTTGCCACGTGATCCTGCAAACAACATGAATCTCGCTAAGGTACGTTAGAACAAGATTCCACAACAGTCGGTACTTGGTATAAGGAGACTCTCAATTATTGGCGCTGCAAAAGAAGTCACATGTCTTCGCATTCCCCTACCTCATTAATGGCGATTACGCTATGTTCGACATTCCATGGTAATGTCACCGAACAACCGACCATCACATGAAATTCCAGGTAAAGTCCTTAAATTTCTTTTGTTGAAATTCTGACCTTTGCATATAGTGAGTAGATTTTTGTATTTCTACTCCCGCTAACGGTCATTGCACCATGAGGATTTTAATTCATGATAGCGAACATGCAATTCATTTCTTGACAAATTCATCCGATACGCATGCATTGTTTGTTGCGCATGTGGTTTCACTCCAAATTGTTGTTTTATCAAAGCCCAAATATCGTTTCGCTATACTTGATCTTTGCATTGCGATCTAGATGACCCGCATTGTTGCAAAGTGTTGACTCTTTGATATCGAGTCAACGAACTCATTAAAACTCATTACTCTTGAATTACCTTACATGGTTTGTTCATTGTAACCATGTCGAAATTCTTTTATCAACACATGCATTAATTGTTGGAATGTGACTAAACCAAGTTGAATTGTTTGAACTTGCTCGTAATATATATTCGATTCAAGATTCCATATGATGGATTGAGGCCATCATATTCGAAATAATCCCAACAAGCACTTCATTTGCTTTGAACCATAACATGCTTGTTTGGTCTTCGACTTAATTGAATTGTTTCTCTCATCACGATCACCTTGTGGTGGCGTTTTTCACAAGTTTGAAGCTTGCGCTAATCTCGTTGTTCACCTCATGTACGGATTTAATTATTTATTTGTTTATTGATATTAAATCTGCTTGTTCGTTTGGTTGTATTAAATTAGTCTTAATGCAATTGTGTGTTAAGATAATGGTACACAAGTTCGTGTTAAATATTCCAGTGTACCTCTTAGCAGTTCTTTCACCATCGAGCGAACATTTTGTGATATTTATTGCTTTTCATATTCGCTCGAAAACATTGTTTATTTGTTTCGTTTTTAATTGAAAATCCTATGCGAACTGTTTGAAACAGATTAGACTTACTTCGTTGAATCTCTCACTTGATTTCAAAACACAGGTGATACTTGTTCGATCACCGCTATTATTGAATTGTTTCATTCACTATGACACCTTGTGGCGTCGGCATAAACTTGTAGCTTGTGCTAATCACGATCAGCCGTCTCATGCGAAACCATATATGCTTTTCGTTTGACATATCATTTAACTAGTCTTAATGCAACTATGTATTAAGACGATGATACACCAGGTTCGGTTGTATTTCATTTCGGTGTATCCTTGCAACTCAACAATGGCAACCCGTTGATTTCATCTTATTCATTTATTGGTTCAATAGTTGACACATCATTTCATGATACTATCCATTTGAGCTTGTTGATTCAAGTTTCGATCATACAACAACCAACTCAAGTTTCCGTTGGTAGTAAATTCTATTGTTTCAAAAATTGATTTGTATATTGTGAACGTTCATCTGGAATTCTGTTGGTTGAAATTCCTCTTTTGTTGAACCCTATATACTTGGTCACATTGGTTACAGTATCACTACGCTTCGTTCACTTGACATCGATTTCTGGAACAAAATCAGTTAAACCGTTAGGTTCCTATTGATGCAAAATGACCTTGAATTAACATAATTCGCGTAAGAATTGATTCGATTACGTGGTCATTCACTGTGGTTTTTTTCCGGACTTACCTGCGAAATGACACAACGTGGAGGAGATAACGTAGTACAAATTTCGAGGACGAAATTTCTGTAACAGGGGGAGAATGTGACGACCGGTAATTAACAGCTTCTAATTACGAGATTAACAAACGTTCAAGGCGATAATAATTAGTGTTTAAAGCACAAATTAACTTAAATAGCGTATTGGAATGCCTAGGAACGCCTACTCGACTTTACAGTACGCGAATGATGATCTGCGGAGAAACTGCGTAATGATAAATGATAACGAACTGACGCCGTACAAAATACTGACCACGCCGAAAAATACGAAGTTTATACATATAACTTATACTTATGCATGTGGTTTTGTGAAAACATTATGCCTTCGAAACGGCACAAAGCGCAAATGTGAACGAAAACGCGACTACGAGAACACACCGGAAACGAAACGGAAGCATCAGATGCGCGTATTAATTTTAAAGCCGAGATATTTTGATATATTTAACCTCGTTTTCGAAATTTATTATCCGTAGTCGAAAACGGACCGAAAAACAGTTAGAACGACAAATAACGTGACTTTACGCGAATATCACTGTAATCGACGATCGAGCGCACAAACAACGACTACTGATCACGTTTTACATATTTTAATAATAGAATTTTATCATTTGATGTTAAGGAGACATCGAGTTTTGATAACGGGTCTCGTAGGAAAATTCGGGCCACTTAAATACGGGGATTGGGCTTGTGGGCCTTGGGCCCAAGCCCAAAGCCCACTAATTTGACCTAGCTATATAAGGGATAGTGAACCCTATAGCTTCATTTGTCCAGCCGTTCATACCCAATTCCCTTCCAAGAAACCTTATCCATTTCTCTTGCCTACCACAAACTCAAACACAGACAATACACACACATGAAAAATTCTATCTTCTCAAACACTCGAGTGTTTTCTCCCTCTCGATTTTCCTTACCTGCAAATACCCCAGCCCCCACTTCTTTATAACTCACCCCGTAAACCCCTCCCTGTTACACGCTGAAGATCGGCAGACCACCACCACCACCACCGTCTGGTGGTGGTGCGACGACGGAACCGAGAAAAGAAGGGGGGTGGCGGCGAGGAGAGAGAGAGACCCGAGATGGCAGAGAGGAGACCGACGCTCACGGCGGCGAGGCGGCGGCGGCGGAGGAGTCTAACGGCGGCAGCACAACGACAGGTTCCGGTAAAGCCATCCCGCCTCTCTCGATTCTTTTGAGATTATTTTTTTTAGATTTCAAGTGTTAATCGACATGGATTTCTTATATTTCTATTCTGATGATGACCCGATGACGATGAGAATGATGATGGCTGATGGCGGTGCTTGGTTCCACAGCCGGCTACTTGTTTTTCCGGCGACTGTTGCCGGCGGCGGTGGGTTTTACGGCAGCGGATTCCGGTGAGCTCTCTCGAATCTTATTTAGTTATTCTTTTCCTTTCTTACCCCGAGTAAAAATGTTTCGGTTTTTGGATCAGGTTCGCGTGTACAAGGATTAGGGGCAGCAAGTGTTGGTAACGTGATGGTGATGGTTGTTATATAGTTCTCGGGTTCGTTCAGGTTTCGGCTCCGGGTCAGATTCAGGCGACCACGGTTCAACTCGGTTCGGGTCAAGATGCAAGTTCAGTTAATGAAAGCTAGAGTTGGTTTGGTTTAACTTGGGTTGAGTCGGTCAAACCGAGCCAACTCAGTATGGTTCGACCCGGTTCAACACAACTCAGTCGGTCAAACCAGTCAAACGTGGTCAAACAGTCAAACTGGTCAACTCGGGTCAACCACAGTCAACACTAGGTCAAAGTCAGTCAACGCGGTTTGACGAAACGGCACAAAGATTCGGTAAAATTTAATCGACGCGAAACCTCAAATTATATAGTTATAGATCTTATATTGTTACGCGACCGAGCTCGATCCGATTAAATAACGTTTATACATTAGTTATTATTTACGTTTTGGCGCTTGACGGAAATTACCTATATATTGTTAGTTGACAATTGTTGAGTTTTGACAAATGACGACAACTTGAGTTGTCGGGTTATTCCAAAAACAGTGGAAACTCTGCCCGAATTTCGTAAAAATCCGAATCTTTCATATAAAATACATATAAAGACATACTTATTTTGACGACGTTATAAGTTAACAAAACTCGGATGCTTGTACTGTATTTCCTCCTTATTTTCAAAGGTTTGCGACAATAATTTATTTCACAAAATAGTTCTGTATATATATTTGTATACTCATGGTCTTACATTATATATTTGCACCTTCATGGTTTTAAGACCTAAATTACAATTTATTTCATAATAAACTTTGATAAAGTTTATATAAGTACTACATATACTCATGCATGCTTTTGAAACAATATATAAATAGAATCTGAACATATATACTATGTTATGTCTTCATAAGATATGATAAATATATATATAGATGTATATATTTTGGGTTGTTTCAAACGTCGTGATTCGTATACTTTTATAAAATAAATGTAATTATTTATATTTATTTTGAACGTTTACCCGAAGTACGACGCATTGTCGTAAGATGATAACAAACGGTACTAATAACCGATTCGATTCGATAACAACGAGCTTGTGTGTGTATATATATATATATATATATATATATATATATATATATATATATATATATATATATATATATATATATATATATATACTTCCATCTCGCGACAACTAACACGACGACGTAAGTATATTTAAATATATAAATATATATTTTTTTAAATCACTCGAAAACTAAGTCGATCTTGAAACTTAGTTTTATCCCAATTATAAACGGGATCAAATAACCATAGAATGGTTATTCTAAGTCACACTAATAACACCTTCGTAGAGTCGTTTTATTTACGACTCGGTAGAGCTCGGACACGTAGTTTAACTACGTCCTCATACTAGAAACTTATAAGTATTCCTTCGTAGGAATGTCATAGTTGCACGCTAGCTACTTCACGTTCTTGGAATGACACAACGACATCACACTCTAAGCTAGCTTTGCATAGGAATGTCAAGGTGAGTTCATAACCCCCACTTTTTACTGTTTTACATTTTAATAAATGTTTTTGTCACACCCTGGCTTTGCGGAAGCATGGGTTAATGTGGTGTGACTTCTTAATACCATAGCGTAATCACAACAAAGCTATATGAAAGTAAAATCATGATGATCATCCATAGATTCATGTTTTAAAATAAAAGTACCACAACATTGTTTAAAACGTCGACACATGTGATTACAACATAACAAAATAAAAACATCGTTCATAAAACACAACCACAAACATGAAATAGGCACAGTTTAAGACTTGTGACTCGTCCAGGTAAAAGCCACAACCCCTAAACTTGGAAGACCCCATAACTCTTACGCAGCGTGAAAACGTAGCATACCGTGCCAGATCCTTAATTCCCTGAAATACATGTAAGTTGGGAAAATCAACAAAAATGTTGAGCGAGTTCATGTCTAAGTGAGTATGTAAAACCTTTGTAATATGAAAATCCCTGGTATGTAGCAAATAAGGAAATAAAGAGATCACCAATGGTTTGCAAGGCCATTGATATGTGTGAAGTGCAGTAGGAAGACTCAAACCTAGCAGATTTTTTGCGTCGGGTACCAAGTCACCCCGAGGTCCGTACTGTTGGGCCTGGGGCTGGGCTCGCTACACCCAGATAGATCTACCGCTAAAGACCCTCGGTCCTACAATGAGGATTAATGGCCTCCACTTCCCGCCTACCCACTCACATGATCTAAGGTGTAACCCTCCTTACGCTAACCATACCATGTAAAAAGTATTCGTAATCATAGTAACATGTATTTCACCCACGAAGTATAAAAACTAAAAACAGTTAAGAAAAAAGGGGGGACATGAACTCACAGAAGTGCGTCTCGAAATAGTAATCTCCCAGTCAACCTGCTGCGTGACGACCTACACGTACTAACTTCTATTAGACGGACTGCCGTGCCTTGGCTTAAGGTTTAACGTTTTTGGGAAATAGTTATACAACTATTTCGTATTTACACTTCGTAATTATGTATTAATTATATTCCTTCCCAAGGATGGGGGCTTTAATACATGTGGGTTTGTATAATTCCAAGAATATATTATTAAGTCTCACTTAATAAAATATATTTTATTTTATTTGTCTAAAATATTCTACTTCCAAAATATAAATATTTTTCCCAAAAATATTATATTTTATTCCATACAATTTTCCAAAATAATACTTTTATCAAAATACACATTTAAGAGTATTTCCTGAAAATACCTAAGTTACATTTTATGGTTCGTGTGGTAATAATAATACTGGTGTAACTTAAATATTTATTGTGAGGGTGTTAGTATTATTTTGGAGTCGTTACTGTTCAGTGTATTCTAGTAATATTATTTTTACTCTAAAAATAATATTTATGTAGTTCACAAAATAATCATAAAATCGCACTAAGCATTTTTGTGACACTTCGGGTTTTCCCGGGCAACTTTCTTGATGTATCATTGCGTGTACGTATATTATTAAATGAAAACTATGAATTATCTGTTATTACGTGTTGTATGTATGTATGTTATATATATATGTGTGTGTTACAAGTGAGCCGAGACCCCAAGGATCCGACTCGAGACCACTCCCGGTCTCGAGTGAACAATGAACATTTGGGCCGGTTGGGCCATACCACTCGGAACCAAACCCACTAGGGGTGTACCGGCCTTGAAACGGGTATAAAAACCCAAAACCCCCCACACACTCTCCTTTACACTCTCCCTCATTTCACCCTCACTACACTCTTTCTAAAACCCTAACAACATCACCCTCCAACATCACCCTCTTCCCTCTCTCGGATCCAACCGTAACATCAAGGCTCTCGGAATTCTAGCTCAATATTCTCTCTCGGAAGCTTACTCATCATATTCTCTCATCTTGAGTCTAGCCGGTTAGTATCTCCCTTGGTTGTATATTTGATAGTTGCTGTTTATGTAAGATGGTTATATAAGCATGTTGCTTGATGAGTGATTGATCGGTTATAAATGTGTAAACATGAGATGTAAACCATGATGCTTTGGAAATTCCTTGCCATGATGATGAACAACTTGAATAATGTGCCTTGTAAGATTTAGGTTGATGAATAGAAGTGTGCTAGGTAATATGAAGATGCATAAGTGTATGGATAATATGCAAGATTGTTATGATGTTCAACAATGTGTAAGTGTGGGTGTGCTTGGAACCAAGGATTGTATGCTAGTTGTTTTTTTTTTTTTGGGTAAAGGGTTACCCCGGTGATTCTATATATTCACAACCAAATAAAACAAGTAGTGTAGAAATCCTACACTAGTTCAATCACAGGACATGCCCCATGAAAGTAAACACGAAAATACAAGAAAACTACCAACAAACTGCAATCCAACTAGACACACTTCTAGAAACAAAATAGACTAAACAACTCAATCAACCATCACCATTTGCGAGCTCAGAGGTAACAATCTCCCATTTGCCTAGCAGCCTTCTCACATTCGCACAATCTTTAAGCTTCGCACCCATAAGTTTGTACCGAACCTGTTGGATAATGAGAGCACTTATAGTTTCAGGAGGTCTCAATTGGTTCTTGAACATTCTCGCATTCCTCTCCTGCCATATGAAGTAAGCACTGGCCGCAACTAGTAATCTAGCAACATAGTTGTCTACAGATTTGGACTTGGACCGCACTAGAAGCCAATCAACAATATCCACCCACTTCGCATTGACTGAATCCATTCCCACTTTATGTCTAACCCCCTGCCAAACTCGAGAGGAGAAATTGCATTCAAAGAACAAATGATTATGAGAATCATGATCAGCATAACATAGCAGGCAACACATCATATTCATATTCTTACGCCGCGAAAAATCCCACTTCAGAATCTTATCCTGGGTAAGCAGCTTTCGCCTCATGATTAACCACATTAAAAACGCATGTCGCGGAATGCACTGCGAGAACCAAACAATAGGGCACCACTGAACATCCAAATGACGGTGCCTGATAGACTCCCAAACCCCAGCCGAAGAGAAGTCACGAAATTGATCACCTGAACGCCACAAAAGTTTATCTTCCTTGTTCGAATCAAATATCAGCTGATCAAGTTGGATAAGAACAGGAAAAGTGTCTCTCCACGCAACCGGCCATCTCCAAGAACCATTAGAATAAATATCAGAAAATTTAGACTCCATATTGAAACCTGCATTAGCAATAGCTCTAGGAGAAATAATCTGATTCAACGGCCCTAGATGACTCCACGAATCAAACCAAGCTGAAGTCTTTGCGCCGTTACCCACCTCGGACCAAACAAAATTCCTCACATCCTGCCTGGTTTCAAGAATTTTCCTCCACGACCAGCAACAACTAGAGGGAACAGTACAAGACCAAAAACTTCTGCCCTTCAACCTGTACGAATGAATCCACTCTACCCATAATGAGTTGCGCTTAGAAAGAATACTCCAGATATGAGAAGACATAAGAGCTTTATTAACATCACCAATGCGACGGATACCTAAACCACCTTCATATTTAGGAACACACACCGAATTCCAAGAAACTTTAGCCCGACCCTTCTGAAAGGCACTATCTTGGGACCATAAAAAATTCCTCAACAGCGCTTCCAACTTAAGGATTACCCGAGATGGCAGAATAAACACAGAAGACCAGTACACATGCAAAGAGGACAAGACTGAAATTATGAGTTGCAACCTGCCCGCAAAAGATAGTAATTTATTTTGCCAGTGCATAATACGCTTTTCAAACTTCTCCACCAACACATCACAATCTTTATAGAGTAACCGAGAAGATATGAGAGGCACACCCAAATATCTAACTGGCAAAGAACCCTCCGCAAAAGGCAAAATGTTCAAAATAGCCGTTTTAACAAACGAAGGCACATTGGAGAAGAAGACTGTGCTTTTGTTAACACTAGGGAGCAAACCTGACATCTTCGTAAACGAATTAAGCGAGTTCATGATGCATCTTGCTGAAGCAATCTCACCCCGAGAGAAAATAAAGAGGTCATCCGCAAAACAGAGATTAATAATCTGTTGTCTTTCACATTTATTATGAAATTTAAAGGAAGAGTCAATCCGAACCGTGTGCTGTAAGATAGCCGTTAGAACCTCCATAACTAGAGTAAACAAGTACGGCGAAATAGGATCTCCTTGCCTAAGCCCCCGATTACCCTTGAAAAAACCATGCACATCCCCGTTAATGCACACTGAAAACGTGGTAGTAGAGACACATACCATAATCCAGTGAACCATGGTAGGATGAAAGCCGAAACCAACCAGAATTCTTTTTAAGAAACGCCAATCAACAGTGTCATAAGCCTTCTGAATATCAACTTTAAACGCACATTTAGGGGGCCCGATATTTCTATGATAATTGTGCATCAACTCTTGAGTTAACAAGATATTATCGGATATTTTCCTCCCCGGAACAAAGGCCGATTGGTTTCCACTGACTATATCGTTTAGCGCCACTTTTATTCTTTCAGCAATGATTTTGCTAATACATTTGTATAACACATTGCAACAGGCAATCGGTCTATAATCCGTAACAACTGATGGAGAGGGAATTTTAGGAATAAGAACAATGAGGGTGTGGTTTAATTCCCGAAGAAGCTTACCTGTGGCAAAAAAATCAATAACCGCATTGGACACTTCAGTACCGATAATCGGCCAGGCCCCTTTAAAAAAACCTGCTGTGAACCCATCTGGCCCCGGGGCTTTATCCGACCCCATAGAAAAAATCGCCTTCCTTCCGCTGTGACCGGCCGAACCATATGAAGAGCTATATCCCCCTCAATCGTTTTGGTAAACAACTCAGGAGACGGGTTGAGAGACGTAACACCCGCGGAACCCAGAAACTTCTCGTAATGTTCAACAAACGCTTTCTGAACCATAGCATTTTCATGCAGATTCCCATTAGCATCCCGAATAACATCAATACGGCTATAATGGACTCTATTTTTGAGAGACGAATGGAAGAAAGCCGTATTCATGTCACCTGCCGCTAGCCACTCTACCTTGGATTTCTGTTTCAAAAAACGTTCTTCATCAAGCAAAGCAACCTGAAAATCATTACGGACAATGGCTTCCTCTTTCCGTAATGTATCATTCGACGGGTCACGATCAATATCACGCTGAACACTATCCAACTTCTCACGTAAAACTTGAACTTTTTTATGGAGATTACCTTGCTGAAACAGTAAGACACGAAGAGGAGACTTCAGAAGCCGGAGTTTCTTAACCACCGAAAACTGATAAACACCATTAATAGTCGTACCCCAAACCCGCTTCACAATCGGTAAAAAATCTGGCTTATGCATTAAAAAATTAGCGAACTTAAAAGGCCGAGACTTTACTTTCTCAGAATCTGAAATCTTAAGAACACATGGAGAGTGATCGGAAAGGCTAGCCGATTGGAAAATGGCAACCGCATTCGGAAACTGGGATATAAAATGAATATTGCCCATCACTCTATCTATCTTCTTCATTAACCCGATCCCCTTCTTGGGTTTCTGACTCCACGTAAAATGCACCCCGGACCGCTTAACATCCATCATCTGAATATCATCCACACAAGCTTGAAATTCCCTCATGCTTAAAGAAACCGATGAAGACCCCATAGATTTATCTTCAAGATTCAAGGCAGAGTTAAAATCACCTAACATGACCCAAGGGTTATCATGAACGAGATTTTTGTGCAACGAGAGATGATTCCATAATTCCCTCCGAGAGATATAATAATTTGCTGCATAAATAATTGAGCAGAAAATCACTATTTTCTCCTTTTTAAACATAAGTTGCACGTGCATAACCTGATCAGATTATGCATAAATGATACACCGATTAGATATCATATACTAGTATGGATTGCCTTCAAAAATGTTTTGTTAACTATGATGAAAACCCTAATATGATGAACTATTTGAATATGGCATGAATACTTGAAGAACATGTTGAATATGATATGAATATTTCAAATTACCATGTTTGATCCGTTTTGTTTGGAAATCAGACAAGAAAACATGTTTTTGCATTGTGGTTGGATAGTACACAATATCATGAAAATGCATTTCTATTGGATAGTACATGTGACAGGTTCTAGAAGATTTCTGTGCACGTAATCATGGTTGCGAGTCGGAACCCTTGGTTGCGACTCGAGACCAAAGCATGATGAACCGAGACGGGCTTCAGGGACTCGAGACCGACTAAGTCTCGACTCGAAACGACATGATCTCGACTCGAGACTGGGCTCGAGACTCCTGAGATTGCGACTCGCAAACAGCACACTCGAGACCAAAACGTGATTCTTCGAGATCTCCCGGTTGCGACTCGAGACCGTGTAATCTCGAGTCGAGACCACCCTTGTCTCGACTGGGCTGCCTACGTGTTATTGGGCCACGACTTGTTGGGCTATCTGTTGACTGGGCGGCATGTGTTTCTGTTACTATTTGTTTGTGAAAATGTTAGGGCAGGCCCAATAACCCAACTGTTTGAATGTATGCATGCTAAGTGTGTCTATACGTGTTTGCTATACGTGATTACTTGTACCCCAACTTGACCCATATTTGGTAACCATGCTAGGACGTGGTGACCAACGTGATTGACCCGGGTAATTATCTACCGAGCAACCCAAGGTGAGTTCACAACCTAAAGCATGCTTTCCCGGTGGTTTGGGAAACGGAACTAAAAACAACACTATCCCCTTATGAGGGATACAACTTACTTTTCTTCCCTCGTTATTGGGAACCTTTAGTTAATTACTGTTTATACGGATTGCAACAAACGGCACTAAACGAAACTCTATCACTCAAGTCCCTACTACATAATACCGATTAGTCGCCGGGGCCAGGCGAACGGGTTATTAGTTGATAGCGCTATTTAGGTCTTACCAACCTCACACCGTGCCATGGTATGGGATCGGTCGTGAACTAATGTACTCAGGCATCCGTCAATGATGATAGAACATTGACATCGGGGCATCCTGCAGAAACGCAAACGGTTACCTAGTGTTCGGTATTGGAAAAACAGTTTAGTCGCTAACTTTTGGGGTAGCTCCCCATGGCATGTATAAACGGATAAATTAACTGGTGAAACAAGTTTTTGGTAATTAAAAACTGGACAACTAGTGAACTCGCTCAACATTATTGTTGACACCTTACTGCATGCTTTGCAGGTAACCAGTGACTGAGGAGCTTGCTGCTTGGGAACGTGTAGTGGTCGTCAAAACCCGTGTGTTGGGTTTTAATTATCTTGAACTATAAACTGTCTTTAAAACTATTTGGTTATGCTTCCGCTGTTTTGTTTAAACTAATTATCGAACTTAAACTACGATGTTGCTAACTACTTTGGATAGCAAATATTTCTACTATTAATCAATGCTCAGTATAATTGGTGGTTGGATCCTGGTCAGTCACGCCCTCAAGCGGATGGTACTCCGCAGGTGGAATTTGGGGGTGTGACAATTTTTCTATGAAATATATATTCTAAATATTTCTTTGACAAGTTTTATTTATGAAAATCCACCTACGACACTTGGTTATTTTGTAATAAAAATTCGCCACATTTTTATTTGGAAAAATAAGTTAAAAATATATTCATAACACTTGTTGTAAAATATTTTCCAAGTGTTATATTTCTGGAAAAATTTCGCCAGAGTTTCCTCTGTAACTGGAGGTGGCCACGCTTACAAGCGTATCATTTTCTTTTAACAACTCAATCAATCAATTTTCAATCATCAATATTCAATATTAAGACATCAAACAAGTCAAAAATATGCATAAATTGCAAACACATGAACTTGTAAGTTGTGTAAAAGTTTGTAGTAACTTCCCAATATTTTTAGTAGATCTTTCTATTTCTTGAAAATAAAATCGGTTTCTTGGAAATCTTATCTTTAAAGAAAATGTAACTTTACATCTTCTTAGTCATAAATTACGAAAATATTTCTTTGTTAAAACCTTTTGTCACACAAGTGTTTACACACTTATTTGTTCACAAAAATGCTTTTATTTCAAGAAAGATCCAACTTTTAAATATGATTGCATCTTACACTTGGTTCTTCGAAAATACCACTTGTAGATCTTTAGATCTACTAGTTTAGAACTCCATTTTACAAGAAAAACTATTTTTACACAAGTTCATGTTTATGTATGAAAGGGTTCGTCATCTTGTAACTTTCCTACTTAACATAATGCTAGTTCATGTTCCATGAACATGATCTAACGTGGTTAGATGACGATCCGTTCCACTACTAGCAACCAACAACATAAAATAACCATAACTAAACAAGATTCATGAGTTTTACACCATTATTTACTCTTTAACCATCAAGTTTATCATTCTTACAAGACTTTTAGCTTTGATCTTGTATGTTCTTGATTTTTATTCGTTAAACTTCTTATTAACCATCTTAAACAAGATCAAGAGGGTGTTTAGAATCACTTACAACTAGCTCAAGGCTAGGGAAGAATCAAGGCGAAAACTAGGTGGATAAAAGCGAGGTAGAGAGTCCTTGTGATTCCGTAAGCACCGGGTCTCCTCGTATGAACTCTAGCACCTTGGATTGTATGTGGTTTAGCAAGATCAAAATTGGAAGTGATGGTGGGTGTGTGTGAGCTCTCGGCCGAGAGTGATGAGAGGGAGAGAGAGTGCAATTTTCTTAAGTGTTGGTGTGAAGGAATGAATGATCTTATGGTCTTATTTATAGACCATTTAACTTAATTGTCCAATATATATTGTGTAGCCAAGATATTAAACATTCCAAATAAAATATTCACAAAATGTGTGGTGTGTGTTCCCTAGGGGAACCGATCGGATCAATTGGGGGGGGGGGGGGGGTATTATGGTTTGGTTTGAACTAGATAGTTAGGTGATATTTAGTTTAGTTAGGAGTTTAAACTAATTACTAGTGTGTTATGTATTATAGCAGGTGTTAGGGTATTCGGGGACCCTAACTAGCTCAGAAAAGGAAAAACAATGTTATTGTCAATATTTTTATGTTCCGGGTAAAGTCCGGTTGTTCGGTTGGATACTGATCCGTTAAAGTGCTTAGTAAGCATTTAAAGTGTCTTGAATATTATTTTTAGTGACACAATGAATTCCCGACACTTTGGAAAGTGTCTAGTATTATTTTCCCATGTTTTTGCACTTTACTAGTTAGCTTAAATGCTGAATTTTGTATTAAAGTGCAGAATTTTGTAGTTAGAGCATGTTTTAGACACATCCGGTCACTATAACTATCACCTAGTGACGCAGTTCTACAATCCTCACCTCCCTACACCCCCTACTAGTGTAGTAAACTATTCTCGGCTCATTCTGGCCTTAGAGACGGTGTTTGTCTGGTGCTGGCTATGTCAGCACGTTTACTGGGTTATCCGTTCATTGTGCTACTGTGTTATTGTGCATCAAGTTTGTCACTATAGTTTGTATGTAAATAATGGAGTCACAGTAATTAAGCATTAATTAAATATTAATTAATTCGTACGGATACCTGGTTTGGTGAGGGTTGTCACATTCTCCCCCCGTTAGAAAAATTTCGTCCCGAAATTTTAGGTTCTGCTTCTAGTTGCAGGGGTCTTGGGAAATAAGTTGGGGTATTTCTCTTTCATTTGGTCCTCACGCTCCCAGGTGTATTCTGGACCATGTCTTGCATTCCAACGAACTTTGACGAGTTTGACACTGCTCCGGCGGGTTTTGTTGTTCTTCCAATCTGTAACCTCAACCGGTTCTTCGACAAAATGGAGCGTGTCGTCGACATGAATCTCGTCTGCGGGAATGACAACAGTTTCTTGCGTTGGACTCCTTTTCAGATTTGATACATGTCGTGAACACCGTTCAGCTCGGCAGGTAAATCCAACTTGTATGCTACTAACCCAATTCTTTCAAGAATCTTGAATGGACCAATATATCGCGGATTCAACTTTCCACGCTTCCTGAAGCGTGCCACACCCTTCCAGGGTGATACTTTCAACAATACCATGTCACCTACCTCAAACTCTATAGGTTTCCTTTTTTGGTCCGCATAGCATTTTTGACGATCGCGAGCCGCCTTGATGCGATCTCGGATCTGTGCAATCTTATCTGTGGTTTCCTGGACCACATCAGGACCAACCAATTGCTTATCACCTGCATCAGACCAACAAAGCGGTGATCTGCACTTGCGGCCATATAGAGCTTCAAATGGCGCGGCACCAATACTAGTGTGGTAGCTGTTGTTGTATGAAAATTTGACCAATGGTAAGTGCTTATCCCAGCTACCACCCAAATCCATAACACATGCTCTCAGCATATCCTCCAATGTCTGTATCGTCCGTCCGCTTTGTCCATCGGTCTGTGGGTGAAATGCAGTACTCAGATTCAATTACGAGCCAAAAGCTTCTTGGAAAGACTGCCAAATCCTTGACACAAACCTTCCGTCTCTATCAGAGATGATCGAGAGAGGCACTCCATGACTTGTAACGATTTCTCTCATGTAAATTTCAGCTAATTTGCTCGTGTTGTCTTTCTCTCTGATAGGTAAGAAGTGCACAGATTTTGTTAATCGGTCCACTATTACCCAAATAGTGTCATGACCTCTTGGCGTTCTTGGCAACTTCGTTATAAAATCCATGGAAATTTGTTCCCATTTCCACTTGGGAATCTTAGGTTGTTGCAGAAGTCCTGAAGGCTTCTGGTATTCCGCTTTTACTTTGGCGCACGTCAAACACTTACTCACATAAACAGCAACATCGCCTCTCATCCTAGGCCACCAATAATAATCTTTAAGATCTTGGTACATCTTATCCGCTCCTGGATGGATAGAGTACCGCAATTTGTGAGCTTCATCAAAAATAACCCTTCTCAACCCACCAAACAGAGGAACCCAATTCCTTTTCATGAAACATAACGTTCCTTCCTCGTTTGGTATTAACTGCTTCTCCATCCCACGGAGATATTCTTCTTCAATGTTTCTTTCCTTAAGTGCTTCTTTCTGCGCGGCACGAATGCGCAGAGAAAGATCTGTTTGGATAATCATCTCCAAAGCCCTAACCCTTATGGGCTTGATCCTTTCCTTTCGACTTAGGGCGTCGGCGACCACATTCGCCTTTCCCGGATGATACTTGATCTCGCAGTCATAATCGTTCAACAATTCGACCCAGCGTCTTTGTCTCATATTTAGCTCTTTCTGGTCGAATATGTGTTGTAGACTCTTATGATCTGTGAAGATTGTACATTTCGTACCATATAGATAATGTCTCCAGATCTTCAATGCAAATATCACTGCGCCTAGCTCCAAGTCATGTGTGGTATAGTTCTTTTCATGTACTTTCAATTGGCGCGAAGCGTAAGCTATAACTTTCTGGCGCTGCATCAACACGCAACCCAATCCTTGACGTGAGGCGTCACAATATACCACAAAATCTTCTGTACCCTTTGGTAGTGCTAAGATTGGCGCATTGTAGAGCTTGTCTTTTAACAACTGAAACGCTTCCTCCTGTTTGATTCCCCAATCAAACTTCTTATCTTTCTGCGTGAGGAGTGTCAGTGGTTGAGCGATCTTCGAAAAATCCTCAATGAACCTTCGATAATACCCAGCCAAACCCAAGAACTGTCGAATCTCGGTTGGCGTCTTTGGGGTCTCCCAATTCTTTATAGCTTCAATCTTTGTGGGGTCCACATGAATCCCATCTCCATTCACCACATGTCCAAGGAATTGGACTTCGCGCAACCAAAATTCGCACTTCGAGAATTTGGCATACAACTGTTCCTTTTTCAGCAACTCCAGAATGGCTCTTAAATGTTGTTCGTGTTCATTCTTCGTTTTTGAATAAATCAAAATATCGTCGATAAACACAGTCACGAACTTGTCGAGATACGGCTTGCAGACTCGGTTCATTAAATCCATAAAAACTGCAGGTGCGTTTGTTAACCCAAACGGCATGACTAGGAACTCGTAATATCCATAGCGAGTCCTAAAGGCTGTTTTCGGAATCCTTTCCTCTTGTATCCTTAACTGATGGTAACCTGATCGCAGATCGATCTTAGAGTAAAAGCTTGAACCTTGCAGCTGGTCAAATAGATCATCGATCCTTGGCAGAGGGTATCTATTCTTGATCGTCAACTTGTTCAACTCCCGGTAGTCAATGCACATACGAAAACTACCATCTTTCTTCTTAACAAACAGAACTGGAGCTCCCCAAGGTGAGAAGCTTGGTCTGATGAACCCTTTGTCTAGCAACTCTTGAAGTTTTTTTTTTGGGTAAAGGGTTACCCCGGTGATTCTATTAAAATGCAACCGCAAATAAGAACAAGTAGTGAGGATGTGTTCCACACTAGTTCATATACAGGACATGCCCCATATATGTAAAACAAAAACAAAAAACCAAAGACCTATAATACCCCATAACCTAGTCTACTATACATCATGACACGACATCTAGTAGACAAAACAATGCAAACCACAAAACATAATCTCAGCCACCATCATCAAAAATAAAGTGGCCACAAAACCGCAGCCCCTTCAGACGAAAAGCAGACAACCTATCCATTCGAGAACTTTGAAGAAGAGGTGCTTGCCCCTGCTATCAAACAATGCAACTCTTGAAGTTGTGTCGACAATTCCTGCATTTCTGACGGGGCAAGTCCGTAGGGTGCTTTAGCCACAGGCGCGGCGCCTGGAACTAAGTCAATATGGAATTCCACTTGCCTTTGAGGCGGCAATCCTGGCAAGTCCTCTGGAAAGACTTCAGGATATTCCCTCACGACACGGATGTCTTCGATCTTCGCTCAACAGCCTTCTTATCCACATTGTGTGCCAGGAAGGCAACACATCCCTTTTGTAGACACTTTCGAGCTTTCAAACAGCTGATAATTCGCAAAGGTGTATCGTGCTTTTCTCCATGGACTACAATCATTTCTCCATCTTCGGTTGGGATGCGAATGATCTTTTCGCGACAAATAATCTCAGCCTTGTTGCTCGATAACCAATCCATCCCTACTACCACATCGAAGCTCTCCAACTTGGCTGTTAGTAGATCCAAAGTAAACTCACGCTCTCCCAACTCGATCACACAACCTTTGAGAAACTTCGTTGGCTTCAACTAGCTTTCCATTGGCCAATTCAATTGAGTACGGGATATTTAATTTACTAGCGGCTAACCCAATCATACTCTTAAATTCTAATGACACGAAGCTATAGTCGGCACCAGTATCAAACAAAACGGATGCAAAGCGTTGGTTTATAAGGAACGTACCAGTAACAACATTGGGATCCTGGCACGCTTCCCTCGCCTCGATGTTAAAGACTCTTCCCCGTGCTTGGTTCAATTCCGGACAGTTTCTCTTAAAGTGTCCAATGTCACCACAGTTAAAACAGCCAAGTTTCTTCTCGTTTCCACCTCCATTCCCAGCTTGATTGTTGTTTTGATTTCGGTTCACATTACCCGCTTGATTTGTGTTGTTGCCTCGGTTCCCATTGCCTCGATCCTCGTAAGGACTCAGCCCTGATGTTCTCTGCTTTCAATGCTTCGACCTGAGCATCGCGAATCTGAGCGGGAAGGTTAGATTGGATGGTAAGCTGTAACGCACGTACACGCTTAGGTATAGTATCCTTTCGACTGAGGGCGTCAGCCACAACATTGGCCTTGCCCGGATGATACTTGATCGCGCATTCATAATCATTTAAGAGTTCGACCCATCGGCGTTGTCGCATGTTCAATTTCCTTTTGCTTGAAGATATGCTCGAGACTCCTGTGATCGGTGTAAATGGTGCACTTGGTACCGTATAGGTAATGTCTCCATATCTTAAGCGCGAAAACAACTGCTCCAAATTCCAAGTCGTGTGTAGTGTAGTTCCTTTCGTGAACTTTAAGTTGACGTGATGCGTAGGCAATGACCTTGTCACGTTGCATCAACACACAACCAAGTCCTTGGATGGAAGCGTCGCAGTAAACCACAAAATCATCTGTGCCTTCAGGCAATGAGAGGATAGGCGCGCTACAAAGTCTATCTTTTAAGTGCTGAAACGCAGATTTCTGTGCGTCACCCCAATGATAGGTGACACCCTTCTGAGTCAGTGAAGTGAGAAGTTGCGCAATCTTGGAGAAATCCTTGATAAACCTTCTGTAATACCCTGCCATACCCAAGAATTGGCGGATTTCTGTTGGTGTGCGGGGTGCAGGCAAGTTCTTGACCGAGTCAACCTTGGATGGATCAACATGAATTCCATCCTTGTTTACCACGTGGCCTAGAAAGTGGACTTCACGAAGCCAGAAATCACATTTCGAAAACTTAGCATACAATTGCTCTTTTCGAAGAAATTCCAGAATAAGCCTCAGATGTTGCTCGTGTTCCTCCTGACTCTTAGAATAGATCAGGATGTCGTCGATGAACACTATGACAAACTTATCCAGGTAAGGCTTGCACACTCGGTTCATAAGGTCCATGAAGACTGCAGGTGCATTGGTTAATCCGAAAGGCATAACCAGAAACTCATAATGGCCGTAACGAGTTCTGAATGTTTTTTTGGAGACGTCCTCCTCCCGGACTCTCGGTTGATGGTAGCCTGACCTCAGGTCAATCTTGGAGAAGAAACTCGACCCTTGCAACTGGTCGAATCGGTCATCAATGCGTGGGAGAGGATAACGATTCTTCACTCACCTTGTTAAGTTCGCGATAGTCAATACACATTCTGAAGGTACCGTCTTTCTTCTTTACGAATAATACTGGAGCTCCCCAAGGCGAAGAGCTAGGACGTATGAAACCTTTTTCCAAGAGTTCTTGTAGTTGCGTGGACAGTTCTTCAAGTTCCGATGGAGCTAGATGATAAGGTGCTCGAGCTATGGGCGCTGCTCCAGGAGCTAGCTCGATTTGAAACTCGACTTGACGATGAGGCGGAAGACCAGGTAATTCCTCAGGAAATACCTCAGGAAAATCGCGTACAATAGGAATGTCTTCTATCTTCCTTTCTTCCGCAGATGTATCAGAAACGAGGGCTAGAATAGCGGTGTGGCCCTTTCGATAACACCTCTGGGCTTTAAGGAAAGAGATGATGCCTACAACAGCACCATTCTTGTCGCCACGAATCACAATGGGTTCTTTATCAGGACGAGGAATACGGACGATTTTCTCCTTGTGAATAATCTCCGCTTGGTGTCGAGATAACCAATCCATCCCAATGACAACGTTAAAACTACCCAGAACCATAGGAATGAGGTCGATAGAGAGGGTCTGACCAGCTAAGACGAGATTACAACCCTTAACTGCATGTGTGCCCTTAAGACTTTCACCATTAGCTAGTTCTACAACATGTTTGGTGTTTTAAGGGTAATCGGGTACGCTTAAGCACCTGACTAACTCTTAGGAACACATATCTAACATCTGTACCCAAATTAACTAAAATAGAAACAAGGAATTTTTCTGGTCGGAACTTACACGCCACGATGTTAGGGTTGTTTCCTTCTTCCTCTTGTCCATTCAGGAACTCATGCTTACCAGTCCCGCGATTATCCTTATTGTCTCCATTATTTTTCCCGTTGCCCTGGTTGCCGCTGTTGTCACGATTCTATCTCAACTGCGGACAGTTCCTCTTGAAGTGACTCTCAGCACCGCACTGGTAACATCTCTCATTACCCTGCTGGTGTTGTCGTTGGTTCCGGTTTGCAGGATATGGGCTCCTACAGTCTCTAGCCATATGTCCCAACTTCTTGCACCGATGACAACACGATTCCGTACATGACCCACTGTGGTGCCGCTGGCACTTACGGCATCTCGGTTTATTCCCTAGGTATCCCCCGTGTTTTTGGTAGTTCAGCCCGAGTTTCCTGTGCGGTCCCCGTCGTATAGAGCTAGGGCCCTCACCTTGGTGATCACCCCAAATATACTTGTTACTAATAAGAGCATTTGCATTGGAAGAGCTACGCTTGGGCAACTTGCCCTCTTCCACCGCCTGATCGGTGAGTTGGTGCGCCAAACGAATGACTTGCTGGATTGTTGGAAGGTTGGCCGCACTCACCGACCCTTGGATTTCCGGGACTAAGCCTCTGAGGTATAGCTTGATTCGCCTAGATATGGGTTGTGACATGTTAGGACATAAGGCAGCCAAGTCGTTGGACCTCTTTGTGTACGCCTCAATCTCTGATCCTTCCATCTTCAAACCATAATACTCTATTTCAAGTTTCAGAATGTCGTCAAGGTGGCAGATTCTTCCTTAATCCAATCCTTGAAGTCGCTCCAGAGGATGGCATTCGCATATGCCAACCCGAGCATCTGAACTTGTGTGTTCCACCAAGAATACGCTTTTCCTTGCAACATGCCAGTAGCGTATTCTACTCGTTTGCCAGCAGGACTCTCACTTTCTTCGAACGTATATTCGATTCTTCGGATCCGGTGTAGAAGGTCGATTGTCCCTCCAGTGCCATCGAAAGTGGGGGTTTACACTCCAAGAACGCCCTGAAGGTGCCCATGCAGGATTGGGTGTGCATGGGTTGACTCCCTGATTGGGTTGCTAAGGCTTCAGCAATCCGTTCGTTAATCAAGGTCGTCAGCTGACCCTGGGTCATGTTGAGACGCCCACTCATGATCTTCACATCGAGGGGAACACATGTAAGAAAGGTATCGCAACGTGCGTAAGGGTGGGGTGACAGAAGAGAGTAAGCACACAAGGTTCAAATAGCAATTATCACGTTAACTAATGCACAGTGTAAACTATCTAACCGACAATATAACATAAATCATACCACCTATTGTGTCGAGTCTTGGACATGGGGCGAAGCGTCGTTGTGGATCGTTGAGCACTGTATCGGTTATAGTCTGGTTTTATCAAAAACTTTTCCCTTTTTAAAACCAAGTTCACTATAACCAATGGCTCTGATACCAATCTGTCACACCCCCAAAATCCACCATGCGGAATACCACCGCTTGGAGGTAAGACATGACCAGGATCGAGCCACCAATCATACTGAACAACGTATTTAAGTAAATAAAGCCAACCACAATACGATTGGTGACCAAAGCTAGTTAGCCAAGTTTTAATTTAAACAGCGGAAGCATAAACGTAAAGTCCAAAACATAAGTCCATAGTTTATAAGTTAAAGTTCAAAACGCGAGTTTAATAAGTTCATAAGGATTTAAATATTAAGCACAGAAGATGACAGTCCGTACACCACAACGACTCCTTCCTCGTGCAAGCTCCAAGCATTTAGCGACCTGTAAGGCATGTAACAACGAGTCAACAACAAAGTTGAGTGAGTTCACGTTTGGTTGTTTAGTTTTAAGTTGTTTCCGAAAACATGGTTTGTCTTTCGTTGGCGTAATTGCCGTGGGGGTTACCCCGTAGTTGAAAGAAAATTTAACCAGTTCATTCTTTATTACCCATACCCTGTCCATGATTAGTAGGGGCTTCCCCATGTGAACTACTAGACCGTATGATATCGACTACTACGCAAGTAAGTTGTGCCCTACATCAGTGTCTATCATCACTGATGGTTTGCCGTAGTCCATTAGTACACGCCCGTCCGACTGGCACGGTGTGAGGTTTGTTAAACCTAATAGCGCTATTAACTAATGACCCGCTCGCCATTGGCCTCGGCGATTAAGTCGATATAAAATGAGGGACTTATGATAGAGTTTTGTCTAGTAAGTTTAAGGTTGTTGTCCTACACAAGGAGGACGAACGTACGTAGTTCTCCCAAAGAGAATACGCATGATTAATACTGGCATCCTACCCGAGGAGGATGGCCGTACATATCCTACCTAAGTAAGATATGTAGATTCTGTTTTAACTCTTTAACCCATTCCCAAACCACCGGGAATCCCATGCCTTAGAAAGTGTGTGACCTCACCTTGGTTTGCTTGGTTAGATTCTCAAGTATAGCTAACAGTCGAGGTCGGTCAATCACGTCCTAATATAATTAACAGTTAATCGTTTAGTGGTTTTCAAATAGAGCACAAAGTTCCTACACGTATCTATCACATAACATGCATTACTTTAACGGTTTATGCCCATGTAACCTCCCCATCTATTCCCATTCACAAATAAACATACGACATTGCACATAACACTTTTATCGACACATAACATGTTAGATCATTCACATATAGCATATTCGACATTTAGACACGCAAATCACTACTTATGTCGTTTCAACTTAATTATCCGAAACTGGACTGTTTTCGAGCATTTTAATAAAATAGTTATCTTATTTCAAAAATTCCCAACTTTTGATAGAAGATGCTAAACGACCAAATATTATTGTGTAAAAATCCCGGGATCTAATTCATCAATAATATTTTATTAAAAATCATTTTCCGGACTGCACTCTGATTTATCTTTTTCTGACTGCAGTACACGGAATAATTCATTAAAAATTCATTGTAAGTCGGATTGACGAAATTCCAGTAGGACAATTACTACGACATCAGTGTCCATCTACTGTACAGATTTCATGGGCTGATTCGACACAGAACTCAAGTTATGACAGAAAACAGAACATATATTTTCAGCAGAAAAATGCAACTCTAGCTGCTGTTACGGAATGACACTTTAAAAATAGTAAACGAAGTCCAAAAATTACGATTCCGGTGCCATTAGAACCATATTTCATAGTACATAAATCTAGACTTCAGAAAATACATGTTTCGTTAAGTTATGGTCCTGTTACAGCCAACTGAAGTTGGCTATAAAAACCAAACAGCTTCCTGTTTCAGTTTTTAACACTCTAATTTGTGTTCGATTGATTCCGTTAACATGTTTAGTGACCGCAACAACATCAAACATCAATATTACAAGTAGATCAGCAAGTAAATCAGTAATACAATCAAGACACTTCAGTTTATCATCACTTCATTATGTTTCATCAATATTTCATTACAAGTTAGTTTATATGCAAGACTTTGTTCATGGTTCTTTAGTGTTCATCGATTTTCATCATCAAACAACTATTAACCACTTAAATAACATGAATAATGAACTGATCTAAGTTCTTACCACTAGTTCAAGACTAGGGGAGTTCGAGTGAAGAAAAGTGGTGGTTAATAGCGAATGGAGAAGGTCCTTCCACTTCCGAGAGCACCAAGCTTCGTTGTATGACCCGTAGCACCTTTGAGTGTATGTAAAATGACTTGGATGGAAGTTGATGGTTGTTGTAGGGTGGTGGGTGGTGGCTGCCGAACAAAGGAAGAAGAGAAGAGAGAGTTGTTTGTTGTAGGATGAAGATGATATGAAAATTATGAAGATCTAGAGGTTATAATATAAGTCTTCCAACACACCTTTAACCACTAGGTATTATGCTCCGTAAGTACTAAACATGTCCAATTAAATATTCAATAAAATCATGGGGGATCTTCTAGTGTTCATAACCGGTTGGGGGGGGGGGTAGGTCTAGTTGGGTTTCTATGGAACTAGTTACACTCTAGTTAGTTTTAAAGTGCTTAGTTAGTGCATTAGTGTGTGTCATGCAATATAAGGTGTGTTAGGGTGTTCGGGGACCCTAACTCGCTCAGAAAAGTAGAAATAATGTGTTTGACAATATTTTTGTGTTCCAGGTAAAGTCCGGTTGTTCGGTTCGGTGTTGTTCCGTTAAAGTGCTTAATTAATCCGTAAAGTGTCATACATATATATTTTTGTAACGTTTTTACTTTTCAACACTCAGGAAAACATAACGGACTATTTAATGACTTCTCTTTACACTATTAGTATGTTAACAAGTATATGTAAGTATAACACAGTCATCAGAGAGCAGTTAAGTAATTCCACACAGTCGTCAAGCACTTTAATTATCATTAATAAATTGTACGGAATACATGGAATTTTGAGGGTTGTCACATTCTCCCCATGTTAAGAGAATTTCGTCCCGAAATTTAGCACCTGGTTACTGAGGAGGCTAGTTAAGTTGCGTTGTTTTCCTGATTTTCCTGGGGTGTCACATCATCCCCTCGTTGATTTGGAATTTCCTCCCGGAATTCTACAGTAGCTTCAGCCTCAGTAGTGGTTGCACTTTTCTTAAACAGCTGGGGATACTTGAGTTTCATTTGGTCTTCTCGTTCCCAGGTATACTCTGGGCCACGACGGGAATTCCAACGAACTCGGACGGGAGGTATCTTGGTGTGCTTGAGAATCTTAACATCTCGATCCGTAATCTCTACTGGTTCCTCCACGAATCGTAGCTGGTCGTCGACAGTGAGTTCCTTGAGGGGAACTATGAGGGTCTCATCTGACAGACACTTCTTCAAATTCGACACATGGAAAACGTTGTGAACTCCGCTGAGTTCTTCAGGTAGATCCAACCTGTAGGCGACCTTGCCAATTTTCTCAATGATTTCAAAGGGTCCAACGTATCGCGGGTTGAGTTTGCCTCGTTTGCCAAAACGAACTACACCCTTCCAAGGTGAGACTTTGAGTAGCACTCGATCCCCAACCTGGAACTCGAGTGGTTTCCTTTGCTTATCGGCATAGCTTTTCTGACGGTCACGAGCTCCCGCCACGCGTTGTCATATCTGAGCAATCTTCTCGGTTGTATCTACCACAAGTTCTGGGCCGGTGATTTAACTATCACCAACTTCTGCCTAGCAAATAGGTGATCGGCACTTCCGTCCATACAATGCCTCGAATGGAGCGGCCTGGATGCTGGTGTGGTAACTGTTGTTATACGAAAACTCCACTAATGGGAGATGCTTTTCTCAGCCGTTACCAAAATCGATTACACATGCCCTAAGCATGTCTTCAAGAGTTTGGATGGTGCGTTCAGATTGCCCATCCGTCTGTGGATGATAAGTGGTGCTCATATCTAAACGTGAGCCAAAAGACTTGTGCATAGCTTGCCACAGCTTAGAGGTAAAACGCGCGTCACGATCAGAGATGATGGAGGTTGGCACTCCTTGCCTTGATACCACTTCCTTTAGGTAGATGTCTGCTAGGGTAGAAAACTTATCTGTTTCCTTGATAGCCAGAAAATGTGCAGACTTGGTCAGTCGATCCACGATCACCCAAATGGTATCATTTCCGCGTTGAGATCTGGGCAGGCCAGTAACGAAATCCATGGAAATTTCCTCCCATTTCCATTTAGGTATCTCTAGTTGTTGGAGTGGGCCTGATGGTTTCTGGTATTCGACCTTGACCCTAGCACAAGTCAAGCATTTACCGACGTAGGTTGCTATGCTGGCTTTCATACCAGGCCACCAGTATGTAGTCTTGAGGTCATGGTACATCTTATCCGAACCAGGATGTACTGAATAACGAGACTTGTGTGCTTGTAGGTCTCCAAAAAGTGGAACCCAGATGCGTCCGTTTACATAGTAGGCGCCGTTTTCCTTCTGTTCTAGCCATTGCCTCGATCCTCGTAAGGACTCAGCCCTGATGTTCTCTGCTTTCAATGCTTCGACCTGAGCATCGCGAATCTGAACGGGAAGGTTAGATTGGATGGTAAGCTGTAACGCACGTACACGCTTAGGTATAGTATCCTTTCGACTGAGGGCGTCAGCCACAACATTGGCCTTGCCCGGATGATACTTGATCGCGCATTCATAATCATTCAAGAGTTCGACCCATCGGCGTTGTCGCATGTTCAATTTCCTTTTGCTTGAAGATATGCTCGAGACTCCTGTGATCAGTGTAAATGGTGCACTTGGTACCGTATAGGTAATGTCTCCATATCTTAAGCGCGAAAACAACTGCTCGAAATTCCAAGTCGTGTGTAGTGTAGTTCCTTTCGTGAACTTTAAGTTGACGTGATGCGTAGGCAATGACCTTGTCACGTTGCATCAACACACAACCAAGTCCTTGGATGGAAGCGTCGCAGTAAACCACAAAATCATCTGTGCCTTCAGGCAATGAGAGGATAGGCGCGCTACAAAGTCTATCTTTTAAGTGCTGAAACGCAGATTTCTGTGCGTCACCCCAATGATAGGTGACACCCTTCTGAGTCAGTGAAGTGAGAAGTTGCGCAATCTTGGAGAAATCCTTGATAAACCTTCTGTAATACCCTGCCATACCCAAGAATTGGCGGATTTCTGTTGGTGTGCGGGGTGCAGGCAAGTTCTTGACCGAGTCAACCTTGGATGGATCAACATGAATTCCATCCTTGTTTACCACGTGGCCTAGAAAGTGGACTTCACGAAGCCAGAAATCACATTTCGAAAAGTTAGCATACAATTGCTCTTTTCGAAGAAATTCCAGAATAAGCCTCAGATGTTGCTCGTGTTCCTCCTGACTCTTAGAATAGATCAGGATGTCGTCGATGAACACTATGACAAACTTATCCAGGTATGGCTTGCACACTCGGTTCATGAGGTCCATGAAGACTGCAGGTGCATTGGTTAATCCGAAAGGCATAACCAGAAACTCATAATGGCCGTAACGAGTTCTGAATGCTTTTTTGGAGACGTCCTCCTCCCGGATTCTCGGTTGATGGTAGCCTGACCTCAGGTCAATCTTGGAGAAGAAACTCGACCCTTGCAACTGGTCGAATCGGTCATCAATGCGTGGGAGAGGATAACGATTCTTCACGGTCACCTTGTTAAGTTCGCGATAGTCAATACACATTCTGAAGGTACCGTCTTTCTTCTTTACGAATAATATTGGAGCTCCCCAAGGCGAAGAGCTTGGACGTATGAAACCTTTTTCCAAGAGTTCTTGTAGTTGCGTGGACAGTTCTTCAAGTTCCGATGGAGCTAGATGATAAGGTGCTCGAGCTATGGGCGCTGCTCCAGGAGCTAGCTCGATTTGAAACTCGACTTGACGATGAGGCGGAAGACCAGGTAATTCCTCAGGAAATACCTCAGGAAAGTCGCGTACAATAGGAATGTCTTCTATCTTCCTTTCTTCCGCAGATGTATCAGAAACGAGGGCTAGAATAGCGGTGTGGCCCTTTCGCTAACACCTCTGGTGTAACACCCCCAAAATACCACCTGCGGAAACCCCGCGAGGCGTGTTACACATCAGAGTCTGAGCCACCAATCACATTGAACCAATGGTAAATACTTAAGTAAAACATGTCATTAATGGCCAAGATTAAATGTCAAACACAATATTAATTCACAAAGAGTTATGTAGCGGAAGCATATGATAAGTCGTTTAGCAATTGTTTCAAAATAAACTCAAAACCAATGTATCAATTATAAGTAATCCAATAGCTCTGATCCATGACCACTCCAGCACTCCCAGATAGCAAGTCCATGTTCCAAGGTTTTTTTTGGGTAAAGGGTTACCCCGGTGAATCTATTAAAATGCAACCGCAATTAAGTACAAGTAGTGAGGATGTGTTCCACACTAGTTCATATACAGGACATGCCCCATATATGTAAAACAAAACAAAACCAAAGACCTATAATACCCCATAACCTAGTCTACTATACATCAAGACTCGACATTTAGTAGACAAACAATGCAAACCACAAACACATAATCTCAACCACCATCATCAAAAATAAAGTGGCCACAAAACCGCAGCCCCTTCAGACGAAACGCAGACAATCTATCCATTCGAGACCTTGGAAGAAGAGGTGCTTGCCCCTGCTTTTGAAGAGAAAGGATGAGTACCCGATGTCATGAATGCACTAGTTTCGTTGTAGACTTCTTCGACCTCCTCCTCATCCGATTCCTGCCCGTCCCTCGAAGGTTTCTTCTCAACCCGACCCACGTTGGTACCTCCCTGATTGCCAGCCACTCGCCCCACCATGGTACCATTACCATCGTCATCTTTAAGACTATCAAAAGGGTTCGACGTTGAAACCTGGTACGAATTTTTTATAGCCGAATTCGGTTTAGGTTTGGCAACTGGACGATAGACTACTTTAGGTTTTTGGTTTTTTATATGAAGCCCTTGAGTAGTAGCTTTCTTCTTTTTAGCACCCACAACCTGAAAATCATCACCCTTTTTTCCATAATCCCCATTCGGAACAACCTGAGGGTTCTTTGGGCACGAACTATCATCATGACCAAAAACACAGCAAGACGAACACCTTAAAGGCTCCCAATCATATTCAATTTTGACTTCTACCTTAGAATAACCATTACCATCTAAAGATGGAATGGCAACAGTGACACTTCTTTTTAATTCAGCCCCCGCCTGCACTTCAATAAGAGCTCTAGCGTAACTACTTCTACCCCAAGATTCAGCACACATCGTAGTAGTATACGTATCCAACATCTTAGGCACCCCTATCTTTGATGCAATCAAACTAAGACCATCCTCGGTATAAGCTGTTAGCGGCACATCGTGCATCTTTACCCACACCGGAATAGCTTTAATATCCTCTTTTTCTAGTTTGATAGAGGGCGACCACATCTTCAAGATAATCGGAACATTCCTTATCATCCATGGCCCATCCTCTAACATTTTATCCATCCCTTCCTTAGTATTAAACTTAAAGAAAAAGAAGCCATTCGCATTCATCATCAATCTAGCCAGACCATACTTAACCCAATTGTTCTTAGCAAAGTAATCCACCACCGGGAACGCTAGCCGTTTACCCACGAAATACCCATAGAGAGTGTTTGCATACCTGTCCGTGACTTGCTTAACCGAAGCCAACGGAATAACAACATCAGCTCCATCAACAACCTCAGAAGACTCCAACTCCCTAAAGTTCACCGTCACCTTCTCATTCAAGTTCTTTACTGCATTTGCAAATGATAACGGTTCCGTCGTCGCTGAAGGTTGCAAATTCCCATGACCTGCCAGAGCAGCAGCATCCAATCTTTGCGCATATCTCTTGGTAGCTTGTTTAATCCCTTCCCAATCAGAAACCCTAGTTGCTGACCGCAGATTTTCAGCTTCAATTGGAACTGAATTCTTAACCAATTCATCAATTATGTTAACATTACGAAGTTCAGTTTGAGCCGAAAGATCGTCAATGATTTTAAACCTTGCTGCAATTTCTTCAAACGTTGCCCTCGGTGTCGCTTGAATATCCTGTTGCTTACCACCCGAGCCGGTTAGATCATCCATCCCCAAAAATAAATTCGTACAATATCAACCGCTAATCAAATGTAGCGCAGATTGATTAAAATAATATGTATGTCGGCTTGAATTAATCAAAGATGGAAAGAAACCCTAGCCGCCGTAATAGTTACCTCGGTCAATGGAACAAGAATCAGTCAAAAATTAATGATACCTCGTAACACACAATCTGCCCTTGACTAAACGAAAACCCTAGCAGCCATAAGTGCCAACCTCGATCAATGGAACAAGAAACAGACAAAGAAATTAATAAAACCTCGTAAAAAACAATCTGTCTTTGTCAGCCCCACTATGGATACGGAACCCTAGTCAAACTAAAGAAGACAGCCGCTAACTTCAAGATAAGAACGGATCCCAAGAACACAAAACCCTGATCTGATAATATTTGATTGATTAGCGCCTTCGAATTAAAGATAAACGAGTTCAATCGAAAAGGATCAGCAATAATCTGGTAGGGTTTGCACGAAGAAGCCAAGTCGCCCAAATCGCCCAAATCTAAGATTGTAAAAAAAAAATACACCTGTCCATGTTCCAAGGTTAACGACCTACAAGCATGCAAACAAGTGTGTCAGACTACGCTGGTGAGTTCAAGGTTTCGTTAACGTGTTGTGTTACCAGATATATGTTAATGCGATTCAATGCTGTGATACGATGTTGCTCTTGATAGTTACCCTAGGGAATACGCCCTTACGTAACCGAGGAGTGTGCCTCTTAGCAACCCACTATGTTGTTCACGCTAGTTACCCTAGGGAAAACGCCCTTACGTAACCGAGGAGTGTGCCTCTTAACAACCATAGTGAAACCCAGATAATTAGTTCACCCCCGTCCTTACGGCCCGGTGTGAGGTTTCCCACCTAATAGCGCTATCAACTAATTACCCCCATTGCCCTCCAGGCAATAACCAAAACCGATTAAGTTGTTTACCCAATGTTTCCCTTCCAAATGTTTACCAGTTGTCCCAAACCATTGGGACGCATGCTTGAGAAAATGCATTGAACTCACCTTGGTTTGCTCGGCAGATTATACCAAAGTTACTTGAATTAGAAATGGTCAGTCACGTCCTAACAGGATTACCATACGAGTCAGGTTCGGTTCAAGTAAAGCACGTATGGTTACACAGAGTTCACACGTTACAAACACGAATGGATCATGGCAACAGTTAACAGTCAAGCAACACATTCAACTTGTGCAATTATATGTCCAATGGTAATCGGCCCAAATAGATAAACAGCCCAAACACATACGGCCCAAAGTGAAAATGTATAAGTTGTGCGATCCGCTGGATTTGTGCGATCGGACTGGCCCAGCCCAATCACTGTCCGGCCCAAACAGTCAACATATATGTGGCCTTGTGCGATCCAAGCAGACTTGTGCGATCTGCTTGGGTTGTGCGATCTGATTAACCTTGTGCGACTGATAAGCCTTGTGCGAGTGAGGCCTTGGGCTGTCCGGCCCATTAATCTCGACCGGTTATTATCTGTGTGTGACCCAAGGTATTGTGCGATTTGCACTGTTTTGTGCGATCCACGATACCTTGTGCGATCATGCAATGTTTATGTTGTACACTGTGCTAAAACCCGTGGTACCTAGCTTGTGCGATCTGTGTTGTGCGATCAGGTATGGTCTGATCTTGTGCGACCGAGCGGCTTGTGTGATTGGGCTTCTGTGCGATCAAGCCCTTGTGCGATCCGTTTAAACATCCGATAATCTTGTTATTCGGTTACAATTACAATCAATTCGTTTGACCCATTTGACAGTTTCCAAACTTATCATATATCAATTAACAACTTCTATTTTAGCAAAGATCGATCAAAGCAGGTTGTTACAACCGATTCTCATAAACCCTAACCAAAGCATAAACACTAAGCTATTGATTCACATGAACATGTGGCCGATTATATTCACATAACCCGATTCATAGAAGCATAGAACATAAGTTAACCGTCCGAATCATAGAAACATAACAGTGGATTAACATCTACATCAAAACCGATTCATATCCTTGATTATTAGCATACATACTAACTTAACACTCACAATATTCAGCCGATTGTTAATATATTCCAGCCGATTGCTTATCTATTCGGTAATGTTACAAGGTCATCAATTCTTATATTAATCATATATGACATTCATGCGAGCCGATTAACAAAACACAATCAATTATCAACAAAATCAACATGCTATCAAGAACCCTAGTTTATCATACAAGATTATCATAGCAGACATATCCTAATATCATCAATCATATAAACACTAACCGATTGAAAAGAGGACGGGATTGATCCGACCACAATGATCTTCGGTGAAATAGAAATGCTTGGCTGCCTTCAGTTCGTGAGAGGGAGAGAAAGAGAGAGCTAGGGTTTTTGTGACTTGTGTGTTTTTGTAAAATATGAGATGGTTACCTCATCCCATGTGTTAATCGATTTAGGGGGGAATGGGCCGAACCCCAAACTTGGGCTGCCCTATGGTCCGAGTACAAACAACACGGCCCAATGGCCTTGTGCGATTGATACATGTTGTGCGGTTCGATTCGAGTAACATTCACATAACATAACATACACACATAATGCACATAATAACATAGCATTCATTAAATCAAAGCATCACGTAGGCACGTAACGTTACACAAAGTGAGTTCGAAACACGAGTTGTCACAGTATCCCCAACTAAAAAGAAATTTCGTCCCGAAATTTGGTACGCACTCACTGAGAAAGCTAAGTAAGTCAAAGCAGCTAGATAAGTTAAAGCTAGGTAAGTTATATCGTCTGCTGGTTTTCCTGGGGTGTCACATCGTCCCCAACTTGAATGGGAATTTCGTCCTGAAATTCACTAGTTGCATCAACAGTAGGTTTGCTAGGTTTTGACTGGTCTTCGGGGAACAAATGTGGATACTTAAGTTTCATCTGGTCCTCGCGTTCCCACGTGAACTCTGGACCGCGTCTTGAGTTCCAACGAACTCTCACAATCGGTATACGGCTATGTTTACGAACTTTAACTTCCCGATCCATAATCTCAATTGGTTCTTCGACAAACTGCAATTTGTCATCTATCTTCAGCTCTTGAAATGGTACAACTAGCGTTTCATCAACCAAACACTTCTTTAGTTGCGATACGTGAAATACATCATGGACATTACCCAATTCAGCCGGTAATTCCAACCTGTAGGCCACCTTTCCAATTCGTTCTACAATTTTGAATGGTCCTACATAACGAGGGTTTAGTTTGCCGCGTTTCCCAAAACGCACCACACCCTTCCAGGGTGAAACCTTTAACATAACGCGGTCATTAACTTCAAATTCCAGCGGTTTACTACGCTTGTCGGCGTAGCTTTTCTGACGATCGCGAGCTGCGGCCATACGGTTTCGAATCTGCACAATGCTTTCTGATGCCTCAAGAACAAACTCAGGGCCTGTGATCTGACTATCACCCACCTCATGCCAACAGAGAGGTGAACGACACTTCCGTCCGTACAGTGCTTCGAACGGAGCTGCCTTAATACTTGAATGGTAGCTGTTGTTGTAGGAGAATTCTATCAACGGTAGGTGCTTCTCCCATCCTTTCCCAAAGTCGAGTACGCATGCCCGAAGCATATCTTCAAGTGTCTAGATGGTGCGCTCGCTTTGACCATCCGTCTGCGGGTGATAAGCGGTGCTCATGTCGAGTTGGGAACCAAACGATTTATGCATTGACTACCATAATTCTGAAGTGAAACGCGGATCTTGGTCTGAAATGATAGAAGTTGGCACCCCATGCCTAGAAACCACCTCCTTAAGATACACTGCTGCCAGCTGAGAAAATTTGTCTGTTTCCTTGATTGCTAGGAAGTGTGCTGATTTCGTGAGGCGATCAACAATCACCCAAATAGTGTCATTCCCAGCCTGAGTTCTTGGTAGTCCTGTCACGAAATCCATAGCGATCTGTTCCCACTTCCATGTGGGTATCTCTGGTTGCTGCAGTAGACCTGAGGGCTTTCGATGTTTCGCTTTGACTTTAGCACAAGTCAAACATTTGCTGACGTAGGTTGCTATGTGAGCTTTCATGCTAGGCCACCAGTATGTAGTTTTCAAGTCGTGATACATCTTATCTGATCCAGGATGTACAGAGTAACGTGACTTATGTGCTTCATCCATTACAAGTTCCCGTAAGTCACCATAGAGTGGAACCCAGATGAATCCGGTTACGTAGTAAGCACCGTCTCCCTTTCGTTCTAGTCGTTGCCTCGAGCCACGTAAAGCTTCAGCTCGAACGTTCTCTGGTTTCAACGCTTCTAACTGAGCGTCTCGTATCTGGGAGGGAAGGTTGGACTGGATCGTGAGTTGCAATGCTCGCACACGCCTAGGTGCATTATCCTTTCTGCTGAGGGCGTCGGCTACAACGTTTGCCTTGCCCGGATGATACTTGATGGCACATTCATAATCGTTCAATAATTCCACCCATCGTCGCTGTCGCATATTCAATTCTTTCTGGTCGAAGATGTGCTGAAGACTCCTATGGTCGGTATAGATGGTGCATTTGGTACCGTACAGATAGTGCCTCCAAATCTTCAACGCAAATACCACCGCTCCTAACTCCAAGTCGTGTGTCGTGTAGTTCTTCTCGTGCACCTTCAGCTGACGAGAAGCATAAGCTATTACCTTCTCGCGTTGCATCAACACGCAACCGAGACCCTGAATTGACGCGTCACAATATACCACAAAATCTTCGGTGCCCTCTGGTAAAGACAAGATCGGTGCACTGCAAAGTTTCTGCTTCAGAACTTGGAAAGCCTCTTCCTGCTTCGTTCCCCAAGAGTACGTTGTGTTCTTCTGTGTCAGCGAGGTGAGAGGTTGCGCGATTTTTGAGAAATCTTTAATGAACCGTCGATAATACCCTGCGAGACCAAGAAATTGTCGCACCTCAGACGGAGTCTTTGGTGCCGCCCAATTCTTTACTGCATCCACCTTCGCAGGATCCACATGTATCCCTTTCTCGTTGACAACGTGCCCAAGGAAGTGCACTTCTCGAATCCAAAAGTCGCACTTAGAAAATTTCGCATACAACTGTTCCCTTCTCAAAAGTTCCAAGATGAGACGTAGGTGACGCTCGTGATCTTCCTTGTTCTTGGAATAAACCAAGATGTCGTCAATAAACACTATAACAAATTCGTCGAGATATGGCTTACATACGCGGTTCATGAGATCCATGAAAACCGCTGGTGCATTGGTCAATCCAAACGGCATGACCAAAAACTCATAGTGTCCGTAGCGCGTTCGAAAAGCCGTCTTGGGAACATCCTCTTCCCTAACCCTTACCTGGTGATACCCCGATCTTAAGTCAATCTTGGAATAGAAGCTTGACCCTTGCAGCTGGTCAAACAAGTCGTCGATGCGTGGTAATGGATAGCGGTTCTTAATGGTCACCTTGTTGAGTTCTCGATAGTCGATACACATACGGAATGACCAGTCTTTCTTCTTTACGAACAGAACTGGGGCTCCCCAAGGCGAAGAACTGGGTCGAATGAAACCCCTATCCAATAATTCCTGTAGTTGATTGGACAACTCCTGTAACTCTCCAGGTGCTAGCCGGTAAGGGGCTCGAGCAATTGGAGCCGCTCCCGGCGCAAGATCAATCTGAAATTCTACTTGACGGTGAGGAGGTAACCCTGGTAGCTCCTCTGGGAATACATCAGCGAATTCTCACACCACTGGTAGATCCTCGATCTTACTCTCTTCAGACTGAGCGTTGGTAACTAACGCTAACAGTGCAGGATACCCCTTTTTTAGATACTGCTGTGCGCGCATGGCCGTGATAATCCCAACCATCGTCCCACTGCGATGCCCTTGAACTAACAGTGACTCCCCATCAGGGAGAGGAATACGCACAACTTTCTCCTTACACAAAATTTCTGCTTGGTGCTTAGACAACCAATCCATCCCTACTACTATGTCAAAACTACCGAGTGTAACGGGAAGGAGGTCAATGTCAAACACCTGACCCACGAGATCTAGTTTGCATCCAAAAAGGACATTTGAGGCTTCTATCGTCTTACCATCTGCTAGTTCTACTACTTGTTTAACTTCTAAAGGTGTTGGGGTTATCCCTAATCGTTGACTAAACTCTAGGGACACATAACTCCAATCGGCACCCGAATCAAATAATACAGAAGCAATACGATTGTTAACAGGAAACGTACCAGTTACAACGTTGCCGTCATTCCTGGCATCCCCTGCTCCAAGCTGGAACACTCTACCGCGAGCACCATTTCCCCCGTTATTGCCGTTGTTGTTGTTGTTGTTGTTGTTGTTGTTGTTGTTCCCAGCATTGTTATTATTCGGGCGGTTGTTGTCGTTGCCGTTCTGGTTTAACTGAGGGCAATCCCGCTTAAAGTGGCCCTCGTCACCACACTGATAGCACCCCTTCCTGAAACCTTGGTTCTGCTGGGGTGGTTGCCCCTGTTGTCTCTGGTTTTGCTGGTTCTGTTGCTGCTGGTGTTTGGGTTGTGAGGTCCTACAATCCCTGGCCTCATGGCCCGGCTTACCACACTTGTTACACGTCCGACCACACGGCCCAAAATGATGATAGCCACACCTGTTACACCGTGGCTTTCTCCCTGCATACGAACCCTGGCTGTGGCCACTTCCCTGGCCTTGATTGACAGAAGACGACTGGCTGATGTTGCGGTTGCTGTTGTCTGGCCTTTTCTGAGTCTGGCCAGCACTGGATGCTTTGTCATAATCACTCCACTTCCGCTTGTTATCATTAGCGGACGCAGTGGCAGTGGGTGTAGCAGCAGTAGTGGCCGAAATACGCGGGGGTAACGAATTGCTTTCCACCTCTTGGCCCACAATCTTATGAGTCAGACGAACGATCTGTGTCAAATCATTGAGATGGGCTGCAGTGACCAAGCTCTTCACACGCGGAGGCAACCCTTTGATGAATAACTCAATCCTCCGAGACATAGGCCGGGACAAGTTCGGGCACATGTCGGCCAGTTCATACGATCGCTTCACATACGCTTCGACTTCAGATCCAACCATCTTCAAGTCGTAGTATTCGTTTTCCAACTTCTGGACCTCATCCCGAGGACAGTACTCCTCCCTGATCAGTTCTTTAAAGTTTTCTCAGGTTGTGGCATTCGCTGCCTCGATGCCCAACAACTGTACCTGGGCATTCCACCACGTTAGGGCACCATCCGCCAAGGTACCCGCAACATATTTCACCCTGTCCCCAGCGGGACAGTTACAGATAGCAAACACAGAGTCTGCTTTCTCGAACCATCTCAGAAGTCCCACAGCCCCTTCAGTCCCGGTGAAGGTCTGTGGCTTACAGTCCATAAACATTTTGAATGTGCACGCAGGCTGGTTAGGTTGAGGTTGCGCTTGCTGACCTAAATGACGGAAAGAAACACATTATAGGAGTGAAAAGACGTGTACGTGGTATAAGAGTAAAAAGTACTTGGTACATTCCGTACCAGCTTGATAGGCTGCTAAAGCCTCAGCCACGCGGGTATTGATTAGGTCAGTCAACTCAGCCTGAGTCATGTTGATGTTGCCACGTCCGTGTCCTCGTCCACTCATGATTCTATAGTTGGAAATGAACTGATTCAGAAATTCGAAACGAGATGGAAGTCAAGTATCATACTGATATTTACGTACTACCAGGTTCACACATAGTAAGGCAGAACCCTTCTCACGCTCGATAAGCCTCACTGGGACTTGCATGCACCCCGCGTTATTATTAAGTGTGCACCCATAATAATAAGGCAATTTGCATGCTTATCTCAGTGCCTCTTAGCTTGCGCTCAAAGTTTCCCCCGTTCAAACAACACAACAGATGGTATCACAGGTCTATGGTTCACATGAGTCGAAGGGTAGTGTCACACTATCAAGTCACTATAGTGTTAAAGATTTCAGTTCGTATACGTTGTGAGTGTATGACTGCTAAGCTAGTAATGTATAAAGGGAGAGACGAACCTTGCAATCTGGAGCTGAGGGTCATGATCGATCTTCGAAGTTGTTTGGTTATAGTCTGGTTTTACAAAACGTCTTAAAACCTAGTTCACTATAACCAGTGGCTCTGATACCAAACTGTAACACCCCCAAAATACCACCTGCGGAAACCCCGCGAGGCGTGTTACACATCAGAGTCTGAGCCACCAATCACATTGAACCAATGGTAAATACTTAAGTAAAACATGTCATTAATGGCCAAGATTAAATGTCAAACACAATATTAATTCACAAAGAGTTATGTAGCGGAAGCATATGATAAGTCGTTTAGCAATTGTTTCAAAATAAACTCAAAACCAATGTATCAATTATAAGTAATCCAATAGCTCCGATCCATGACCACTCCAGCACTCCCAGATAGCAAGTCCATGTTCCAAGGTTAACGACCTACAAGCATGCAAACAAGTGTGTCAGACTACGCTGGTGAGTTCAAGGTTTCGTTAACGTGTTGTGTTACCAGATATATGTTAATGCGATTCAATGCTGTGATACGATGTTGCTCTTGATAGTTACCCTAGGGAATACGCCCTTACGTAACCGAGGAGTGTGCCTCTTAGCAACCCACTATGTTGTTCACGCTAGTTACCCTAGGGAAAACGCCCTTACGTAACCGAGGAGTGTGCCTCTTAACAACCATAGTGAAACCCAGATAATTAGTTCACCCCCGTCCTTACGGCCCGGTGTGAGGTTTCCCACCTAATAGCGCTATCAACTAATTACCCCCATTGCCCTCCAGGCAATAACCAAAACCGATTAAGTTGTTTACCCAATGTTTCCCTTCCAAATGTTTACCAGTTGTCCCAAACCATTGGGACGCATGCTTGAGAAAATGCATTGAACTCACCTTGGTTTGCTCGGCAGATTATACCAAAGTTACTTGAATTAGAAATGGTCAATCACGTCCTAACAGGATTACCATACGAGTCAGGTTCGGTTCAAGTAAAGCACGTATGGTTACACAGAGTTCACACGTTACAAACACGAATGGATCATGGCAACAGTTAACAGTCAAGCAACACATTCAACTTGTGCAATTATATGTCCAATGGTAATCGGCCCAAATAGATAAACAACCCAAACACATACGGCCCAAAGTGAAAATGTATAAGTTGTGCGATCCGCTGGATTTGTGCGATCGGACTGGCCCAGCCCAATCACTGTCCGGCCCAAACAGTCAACATATATGTGGCCTTGTGCGATCCAAGCAGACTTGTGCGATCTGCTTGGGTTGTGCGATCTGATTAACCTTGTGCGACTGATAAGCCTTGTGCGAGTGAGGCCTTGGGCTGTCCGGCCCATTAACCTCGACCGGTTATTATCTGTGTGTGACCCAAGGTATTGTGCGATTTGCACTGTTTTGTGTGATCCACGATACCTTGTGCGATCATGCAATGTTTATGTTGTACACTGTGTTAAAACCCGTGGTACCTAGCTTGTGCGATCTGTGTTGTGCGATCAGGTATGGTCTGATCTTGTGCGACCGAGCGGCTTGTGTGACTGGGCTTCTGTGCGATCAAGCCCTTGTGCGATCCGTTTAAACATCCGATAATCTTGTTATTCGGTTACAATTACAATCAATTCGTTTGACCCATTTGACAGTTTCCAAACTTATCATATATCAATTAACAACTTCTATTTTAGCAAAGATCGATCAAAGCAGGTTGTTACAACCGATTCTCATAAACCCTAACCAAAGCATAAACACTAAGCTATTGATTCACCTGAACATGTGGCCGATTATATTCACATAACCCGATTCATAGAAGCATAGAACATAAGTTAACCGTCTGAATCATAGAAACATAACAGTGGATTAACATCTACATCAAAACCGATTCATATCCTTGATTACTAGCATACATACTAACTTAACACTCACAATATTCAGCCGATTGTTAATATATTCCAGCCGATTGCTTATCTATTCGGTAATGTTACAAGGTCATCAATTCTTATATTAATCATATATGACATTCATGCGAGCCGATTAACAAAACACAATCAATTATCAACAAAATCAACATGCTATCAAGAACCCTAGTTTATCATACAAGATTATCATAGCACACATATCCTAATATCATCAATCATATAAACACTAACCGATTGAAAAGAGGATGGGATTGATCCGACCACAATGATCTTCGGTGAAATAGAAATGCTTGGTTGCCTTCAGTTCGTGAGAGGGAGAGAAAGAGAGAGCTAGGGTTTTTGTGACTTGTGTGTTTTTGTAAAATATGAGATGGTTACCTCATCCCATGTGTTAATCGATTTAGGGGGGAATGGGCCGAACCCCAAACTTGGGCTGCCCTATGGTCCGAGTACAAACAACACGGCCCAATGGCCTTGTGCGATTGATACATGTTGTGCGGTTCGATTCGAGTAACATTCACATAACATAACATACACACATAATGCACATAATAACATAGCATTCATTAAATCAAAGCATCACGTAGGCACGTAACGTTACACAAAGTGAGTTCGAAACACGAGTTGTCACATCTTGGCTTTAAGGAAAGAGATGATGCCTACAACAGCACCATTCTTGTCGCCACGAATCACAATGGGTTCTTTATCAGGACGAGGAATACGGACGATTTTCTCCTTGTGAATAATCTCCGCTTGGTGTCGAGATAACCAATCCATCCCAATGACAACGTTAAAACTACCCAGAACCATAGGAATGAGGTCGATAGAGAGGGTCTGACCAGCTAAGACGAGATTACAACCCTTAACTGCATGTGTGCCCTTAAGACTTTCACCATTAGCTAGTTCTACAACATGTTTGGTGTTTTAAGGGTAATCGGGTACGCTTAAGCACCTGACTAACTCTTAGGAACACATATCTAACATCTGTACCCGAATTAACTAAAATAGAAACAAGGAATTTTTCTGGTCGGAACTTACACGCCACGATGTTAGGGTTGTTTCCTTCTTCCTCTTGTCCATTCAGGAACTCATGCTTACCAGTCCCGCGATTATCCTTATTGTCTCCATTATTTTTCCCGTTGCCCTGGTTGCCGCTGTTGTCACGATTCTATCTCAACTGCGGACAGTTCCTCTTGAAGTGACTCTCAGCACCGCACTGGTAACATCTCTCATTACCCTGCTGGTGTTGTCGTTGGTTCCGGTTTGCAGGATATGGGCTCCTACAGTCTCTAGCCATATGTCCCAACTTCTTGCACCGATGACAACACGATTCCGTACATGACCCACTGTGGTGCCGCTGGCACTAACGGCATCTCGGTTTATTCCCTAGGTATCCCCCGTGTTTTTGGTAGTTCAGCCCGAGTTTCCTGTGCGGTCCCCGTCGTATAGAGCTAGGGCCCTCACCTTGGTGATCACCCCAAATATACTTGTTACTAATAAGAGCATTTGCATTGGAAGAGCTACGCTTGGGCAACTTGCCCTCTTCCACCGCCTGATCGGTGAGTTGGTGCGCCAAACGAATGACTTGCTGGATTGTTGGAAGGTTGGCCACACTCACCGACCCTTGGATTTCCGGGACTAAGCCTCTGAGGTATAGCTTGATTCGCCTAGATATGGGTTGTGACATGTTAGGACATAAGGCAGCCAAGTCGTTGGACCTCTTTGTGTACGCCTCAATCTCTGATCCTTCCATCTTCAAACCATAATACTCTATTTCAAGTTTCAGAATGTCGTCAAGGTGGCAGATTCTTCCTTAATCCAATCCTTGAAGTCGCTCCAGAGGATGGCATTCGCATATGCCAACCCGAGCATCTGAACTTGTGTGTTCCACCAAGAATACGCTTTTCCTTGCAACATGCCAGTAGCGTACTCTACTCGTTTGCCAGCAGGACTCTCACTTTCTTCGAACGTATATTCGATTCTTCGGATCCAGTGTAGAAGGTCGATTGTCCCTCCAGTGCCATCGAAAGTGGGAGGTTTACACTCCAAGAACGCCCTGAAGGTGCCCATGCGAGATTGGGTGTGCATGGGTTGACTCCCTGATAGGGTTGCTAAGGCTTCAGCAATCCGTTCGTTAATCAAGGTCGTCAGCTGACCCTGGGTCATGTTGAGACGCCCACTCATGATCTTCACATCGAGGGGAACACATGTAAGAAAGGTATCGCAACGTGCATAAGGGTGGGGTGACAGAAGAGAGTAAGCACACAAGGTTCAAATAGCAATTATCACGTTAACTAATGCACAGTGTAAACTATCTAACCGACAATATAACATAAATCATACCACCTATTGTGTCGAGTCTTGCACATGGAGCGAAGCGTCGTTGTGGATCGTTGAGCACTGTACCGGTTATAGTCTGGTTTTATCAAAAACTTTTCCCTTTTTAAAACAAGTTCACTATAACCAATGGCTCTGATACCAATCTGTCACACCCCCAAAATCCACCATGCGGAGTACCACCGCTTGGAGGCAAGACATGACCAGGATCGAGCCATCAATCATACTGAACAACGTATTTAAGTAAATAAAGCCAACCACAATACGATTGGTGACCAAAGCTAGTTAGCCAAGTTTTAATTTAAACAGCGGAAGCATAAACGTAAAGTCCAAAACATAAGTCCATAGTTTATAAGTTAAAGTTCAAAACGCGAGTTTAATAAGTTCATAAGGATTTAAATATTAAGCACAGAAGATGACAGTCCGTACACCACAACGACTCCTTCCTCGTGCAAGCTCCAAGCATTTAGCGACCTGTAAGGCATGTAACAACGAGTCAACAACAAAGTTGAGTGAGTTCACGTTTGGTTGTTTAGTTTTAAGTTGTTTCCGAAAACGTGGTTTGTCTTTCGTTGGCGTAATTGCCGTGGGGGTTACCCCGTAGTTGAAAGAAAATTTAACCAGTTCATTCTTTATTACCCATACCCTGTCCATGATTAGTAGGGGCTTCCCCATGTGAACTACTAGACCGTATGATATCGACTACTACGCAAGTAAGTTGTGCCCTACATCAGTGTCTATCATCACTGATGGTTTGCCGTAGTCCATTAGTACACGCCCGTCCGACTGGCACGGTGTGAGGTTTGTTAAACCTAATAGCGCTATTAACTAATGACCCGCTCGCCATTGGCCTCGGCGATTAAGTCGATATAAAATGAGGGACTTACGATAGAGTTTTGTCTAGTAAGTTTAAGGTTGTTGTCCTACACAAGGAGGACGAACGTACGTAGTTCTCTCAAAGAGAATACGCATGATTAATACTGGCATCCTACCCGAGGAGGATGGCCGTACATATCCTACCTAAGTAAGATATGTAGATTCCGTTTTAATTCTTTAACCCATTCCCAAACCACCGGGAATCCCATGCCTTAGAAAGTGTGTGAACTCACCTCGGTTTGCTTGGTTAGATTCTCAAGTATAGCTAACAGTCGAGGTCGGTCAATCACGTCCTAATATAATTACCAGTTAATCGTTTAGTGGTTTTCAAATAGAGCACAACGTTCCTACACGTATCTATCACATAACATGCATTACTTTAACGGTTTATGCCTATGTAACCTCCCCATCTATTCCCATTCACAAATAAACATACGACATTGCACATAACACTTTTATCGACACATAACATGTTAGATCATTCACAGATAGCATATTCGACATTTAGACACGCAAATCACTACTTATGTCGTTTCAACTTAATTATCCGAAACTGGACTGTTTTCGAGCATTTTAATAAAATAGTTATCTTATTTCAAAAATTCCCAACTTTTGATAGAAGATGCTAAACGACCAAATATTATTGTGTAAAAATCCCGGGATCTAATTCATCAATAATATTTTATTAAAAATCATTTTCCGGACTGCACTCTGATTTATCTTTTTCTGACTGCAGTCCACGGAATAATTCATTAAAAATTCATTGTAAGTCGGATTGACGAAATTCCAGTGGGACAATTACTACGACATCAGTGTCCATCTACTGTACAGATTTCATGGGCTGATTCGACACAGAACTCAAGTTATGACAGAAAACAGAACATATATTTTCAGCAGAAAAATGCAACTCTAGCTGCTGTTACGGAATGACACTTTAAAAATAGTAAACGAAGTCCAAAAATTACGATTCCGGTGCCATTAGAACCGTATTTCATAGTACATAAATCTAGACTTCAGAAAATACATGTTTCGTTAAGTTATGGTCCTGTTACAGCCAACTGAAGTTGGCTATAAAAACCAAACAGCTTCCTGTTTCAGTTTTTAACACTCTAATTTGTGTTCGATTGATTCCGTTAACATGTTTAGTGACCGCAACAACATCAAACATCAATATTACAAGTAGATCAGCAAGTAAATCAGTAATACAATCAAGACACTTCAGTTTATCATCACTTCATTATGTTTCATCAATATTTCATTACAAGTTAGTTTATATGCAAGACTTTGTTCATGGTTCTTTAGTGTTCATCGATTTTCATCATCAAACAACTATTAACCACTTAAATAACATGAATAATGAACTGATCTAAGTTCTTACCACTAGTTCAAGACTAGGGGAGTTCGAGTGAAGAAAAGTGGTGGTTAATAGCGAATGGAGAAGGTCCGTCCACTTCCGAGAGCACCAAGCTTCGTTGTATGACCCGTAGCACCTTTGAGTGTATGTAAAATGACTTGGATGGAAGTTGATGGTTGTTGTAGGGTGGTGGGTGGTGGCTGCCGAACAAAGGAAGAAGATGTGACAACTCGGACTTTAGACCTACCTTGTGTAACGTATGTGAACGTGTTATGATTACGAGCTTTGATTTAAATGAATGTTATGTTATTATGTGCTACGTGTATTGCGTATTTAATGTGTTTGTTGTTATTAAAAATCGAATTGCACAACACACGGCCCAAGGGCAGCCCAAGCGGATGGGCCGGCCCACTTCCCTTATGCGCGAACAACTATACACCTTAGGGACTTGATTGTTTCTCATTGTTACAAAATATCATAACACACACTAAACCCTAGCTAATCCCTCTCTCTCTTCTCTCGTTCGAACCGGACGGCACAAGGCAACCGAACTGTTTGATCGTAATCGGTTAGTATCTCATTATTGTTTACGTGTTGAATGATTATATGATCGCATGCTTAGAAAAATGAGGAATGTTGATTTAGTTTTGTCGATCGGCCGAACGTATTGATAACCGGCCGGACATGTTTATTCGTGTAATCGGCCACCATGTTATATAATCGGAAATTGTGTGATGATTGTTAACCGGCCGAATATGTTGGTATTTGAATATGTTGATCGGCCGAATAGGGTTGGTAACCGGCCGAACATTGTCTGTTAATCGTTTGAATATTGTTAGAATTATGAATATGAATCGGATATGCTCATGTAATCGGATTGTTAACTTGGTTAATTGCTTTAATCGATTAGAGTTGTTGTTAGTATTCGGACATGTTTGCTAATCGGCTCAAATATGTGCTTCGGATTATGTGGATTTCTCGGTGACATGTTCGTATATCTAGATAGACTATTGTCCATATGAATGCGATTCATGTTAATGGGATTAGGGTTCATACGAATTTGTGATGCTATTGCCTGTTGATCGATATTCTGGTTAATTGATTTGAGGAATTATGTTAATTGATAAGTGCTAAGCTCGGAAACCACTAATTAGTTGTAACCGATTGCATAATTTTCGGATATGTTAACTGATCGCACAAAGTATGCTATTCACACGAGTCCCGATCCGGACGGACTGTTAAACCGTACGGATTAACAACCGCACGGATTGTTAATCCGGACGAACTGACCTATCACACGAATTCCGATCCGGACGAACTGTCAATCCGGACGGATTGCAGACCGGACGAATTGTCCGTCCGCACGAACTAAACTGCCATCCGGACTGACAACCGCACGAACAGACCATCCGCACGAGCTGACAGTCCGCACGGATTGTCACTCGCACGAACGGTCCACCCGGATGGACCAGTGGCCATCCGCACGAAATGCCACCCGCACGGAATGCCCATCCGGACGGATTGGATACCACTCGCACGATTTGATTAGTTTTGTTTGGGCCATGACTTATGCTTGCAACTTGTTACCTCTGTTTAACCCTACGTGCTATACGTGAATCGAACCTGACTTGAATAAATGCATGATAGGACGTGATTAACCATTACTTGCTACCTGTTCACTTGTGTATCTGCCGAGCAAACCAAGGTGAGTTCACACAGCCAAGGCATGGGATTCCCGGGTTGGGAATTGGGTTGGATATGATGAAATGGAATGATTACTCGTACTTACGCATACACCAGACTATAGACCATCGTCCTCAGGTTAGTCAGGACACGTTACGTAAAGCCTACGTAACCCAGTACTATTGCCATATGTCTCCCGGGTCGGGAGGACACGTTACGTAAAGCCTACGTAACCCAATACCTTTCTACTGGCTTCCGGGTCGGAAGGCCACGCTACGTAAAGCCTGCGTAGCCCCCACGCGTACCATGTCCTCGGGGAAGGGCACGTCACGTAAAGCCTACGTGACCCTGTACGTTTTCCTGTTCTCGGTAAAGAAGAACACATGGTCGGAAATTAGTCTAGTAAGTACCATAATGAGAAGCCCGTTATAAAGGATAAACGTGAGAATTCCTCACCAATAGAATACACTTGCTTGGGAAGCCTTATCAGATGAACTTACGCATGATTATTACAAACTTATTTTCTGTGAACTCGCTCAACTAGTTTGTTGATTATTTGCTGCATGCCTTGCAGGGCCTTAGGTATACTAGGAGCTTGCACCAGAGGAGAAGCGGGTCGTTGTGGACAAGAACTCGTGAATGCTTATTAAACACTTTTACATTCACACATTGATACTTATGTTTTGGGTTTTACATTTAATGCTTCCGCTACTTAAACAGTGTTTGGTTTTGAACACCAGTTATGTCTTTGATTATTATTTAATGCTATGTTTGATATAACTGGTGGCTTGATCCTGGTCAGTCACGCTCCCAAGCGGTGGTACTCCGCGTGTGGGATTTTGGGGGTGTGACAGATTGGTATCAGAGCCATTGGTTATAGAGAACTTGGTTTTAATATGGGAAAACGTTTTTATTAAAACCGGACTATAACCAGAACAGTGCTCTCAACGATCCACAACGACGCTTCGCTCCACGTGCAAGACTCGACATCCTAGGTAATAAGGTTATGTTTATTGCCTGTTTGCTAGAACTGCTTAGAACTTTGCTCGCATTACGCTTAGATACACATGCTTTGATTACATGAGAACACCTATATGCCTACGCTTTTCTGTCATCGCCCTACTCGCGAACCATTCATACTTATGCTACCTTTACTGTTCGATCATGTCTGGACGTGTTGACATGACACAAGCCCAGTTGACGGCTCTCATTAACGAACAAGTCGCTGCGGCGCTTGCAGCCGCACCAGCAGGAGGTATAACCTGCTATTCCAACCCTATCCTAGGACGTTAGATCCTACTCTCGTGACCCAACTCTCGCGCTTAATCTTGACTCCTCTTTCTCGCGCAACGGGTCAGAACGCACAACAACCTGCCTGCACATTCAAGAACTCCATGGACTGTCGTCCAAGCACATTCAGTGGCACATAAGGAGCAGTGGGACTACTCCATTGGTTCGGGGAGCTCGAGTCAGTATTCGAGATGTGTGAATGCCCTGAGGCTCGCAGGGTCAAGTACGCCACTGGTACTTTGAAGGAATCACGCTAACCTGGTGGAACGCGCAAGTACAGATACTAGGGTTGGCAGCTGCTAACGCCACCCCTTGGAACGAATTCAAAGAACGCACTAAAAGGGAATACTACACGCGTGACGACATCCACAAGTTGGAAGTGGAGCCTTACCATTTGAAAATGACGGGGTCAGAAATTGAAGCTCATACGAAACGATAGAACGAATTGGCCATCTTGTGTCCAACCATGGTGGACCCTCCAAACAAGCGTATCGAATTGTACCTCAAGGGTCTAGCCTCAGAGATTCAGAGCCATGCTACATCGGCTAACCTCGACAAAAATCCAAGACATTCAGTGTCTTGCTCATCGCCTCACCGATCAGGCAGTGGATCAGAATAAACTGCCTAAGCACGTCAGCGCTACTGCTACAGTCACTCCTTCAGCTACTTCCGCAGCTCCTAGTGACAACCAGCGGAAATGGAATGGGTATTCCAGCAAGGGGTCGGCTACCGTTCAGTCTCAAGCACAGCATCAGCGCAAGAATAGTGATCATCAGAGCACAGCAGAAGCTAAGGATTCAGGAGTCCATGGCCTGCAAATCGGAATCGCCAGCAGCAGCAGTAGGCAGAAATCTTATGCAGTGAGAAGATTATTCGCATTCCTCGTTCGGGTCAGGAACCCCTAGAAGTTCAAGGCGACAAGAGTGGTGCAGTGGTTGGCATCATCTCTTTCTTGAAGGCTCAGAAATGTTTACGAAGGAGGCACGCTGCCATTCTGGCACTTGTTACAGACGCCGCAGCAAAGGAAAAGAAGTTGGAAGACATTCCAGTTGTACGTGATTACCCTCAGGTGTTTCCTGAAGACTTACCTGGATTACCGCCTCACCGTCAGGTCGAATTTCAGATCGAGCTCGCTCCAGGAGCAGCACCCATAGCTCGCGCACCATATCGTCTAGCTCCATCAGAATTGGAGGAACTGTCAAAACAGCTGCAAGAACTCTTGGAAAAGGGTTTCATACGACCAAGCTCTTCGCCTTGGGGAGCACCAGTACTTTTCGTGAAGAAGAAAGACGGTACGTTCAGGATGTGCATCGACTACCGTGAACTCAACAAGGTGACGGTGAAGAACCGTTATCCTCTTCCGCGCATCGACGACTTATTCGACCAGTTGCAAGGGTCGTGCTACTATTCGAAGATAGACTTAAGGTCGGGGTACCATCAGCTGAGAGTCCGGGATGAGGACATCTCCAAGACAGCCTTCAGAACTCGTTACGGTCACTACGAGTTTCTTGTCATGCCATTCGGGTTAACGAATGCGCCTGCAGTGTTTATGGATCTTATGAACAGGGTGTGCAAACCCTATCTCGACAAGTTCGTCATTGTTTTCATCGACGACATCCTGATTTACTCCAAGAGTCAGGAGGAACACGAGCGGCATCTTCGCCTGATATTGGAACTCCTTCGGAAGGAACAGCTGTACGCTAAACTTTCTAAATGCGACTTCTGGCTTCGTGAAGTCCACTTCTTAGGCCACGTGGTAAACAAGGATGGGATTCATGTTGATCCATCCAAGGTAGATTCGATCAGAAACTGGCCTGCACCGCGTACGCCGACAGAGATACGTCAATTCTTGGGTCTGGCAGGTTATTACAGACGGTTTATCAAGGATTTCTCGAAGATTGCTCAGCCGCTTACGCTACTAACACAGAAGGGTGTTACCTATCGCTGGGGAGAGCCCCAGGAGACTGCTTTTCAGCACTTGAAGGATAGACTTTGCAGTGCACCTATCCTCTCATTGCCAGAGGGCACGGACGACTTCGTGGTTTATTGTGATGCATCCATTCGGGGACTGGGATGTGTGTTAATGCAGCGCGACAAGGTTATTGCTTACGCCTCTCGTCAACTCAAGATTCATGAACGCAACTACACGACGCACGATTTGGAGCTGGGAGCTGTTGTTTTCGCGCTTAAGATATGGCGACACTACCTGTACGGTACCAGGTGCACGATTTACACCGATCACAGGAGTCTCGAGCATATTCTTAAGCAGAAGGATTTGAATATGCGTCAACGACGATGGGTCGAGTTACTTAACGACTACGAATGTGCTATTAAGTATCATCCAGGCAAAGCCAATGTTGTGGCTGATGCCCTTAGTCGAAAGGACACTTTACCACGGCGCGTGCGAGCGCTACAGCTTACGATTCGGTCTAGCCTTCCAGCACAGATACGAGATGCTCAGGTAGAAGCATTGAAGCCCGAAAACGTCAAGGCTGAAGCCTTACGCGGCTCACGACAACAAATGGAACAGAAGGCAGACGGAGCCTACTATGTAACGGGCCGGATTTGGGTCCCTCTTTATGGCGGTCTCCGCGAACTTGTAATGGATGAGGCTCACAAGTCTCGCTATTCGGTACATCCAGGGTCGGATAAAATGTACCACGACATCAGCACTACCTATTGGTGGCCTAGTATGAAGGCCCACATCGCTACGTACGTTGGAAAATGCTTGACCTGTGCGAGAGTCAAGGTTGAATATCAAAAACCAGCTGGCCTACTTCAGCAGCCTAAGATACCACAGTGGAAATGGGAAGAAATTTCCATGGATTTTGTTACGGGCCTACCTAGATCCCAGCGGGGAAATGATACCATATGGGTGATCGTGGATCGACTCACCAAGTCTGCACACTTCCTACCTATAAAGGAAACGGATAAGTTCTCCACACTCGCAGACGTATACCTCAAAGAAGTTGTCTCGAGGCACGGGGTGCCCACATCTATCATTTCGGATCGCGATGCACGATTCACGTCAGAACTTTGGCAAGCAATGCATAAATCTTTCGGCTCACGTTTAGACATGAGCACAGCATACCACCCTCAGACGGATGGGCAGTCTGAGCGAACGATCCAAACGCTTGAAGACATGCTAAGAGCATGCGTTATCGACTTCGGCAACGGCTGGGAAAAGCACCTCCCTTTGGTGGAGTTCTCGTATAATAATAGCTATCACACCAGCATTCAAGCCGCTCCATTCGAGGCATTGTACGGGCGTAAATGCCGGTCACCCCTCTGCTGGGCAGAGGTGGGAGATAGTCAGATCACGGGTCCAGAGATTGTTGTGGACGCCACAGAAAAGATTGCACAAATACGACAACGCATGGCGGCAGCACGCGACCGTCAGAAAGCCTACGCGGACAAGCGTAGAAAGCCATTGGAATTTGAGGTCGGGGACCGGGTTTTATTGAAAGTCTCACCCTGGAAGGGTGTGGTACGTTTTGGCAAACGGGGCAAACTGAATCCGCGATACGTCGGACCATTCGAAATTTTAGAAAAGATTGGCAAGGTAGCCTACAAGTTGAACCTACCAGCTGAACTCGGGGCAGTTCACAATGTCTTTCATGTATCAAACTTAAAGAAGTGCTTATCAGATGAAAACCTCATCATTCCTTTTAAGGAACTCACTATCGACGAGCGGTTGCAGTTCGTCGAGGAACCAGTTGAAATCACGGACCGGGATGTGAAGGTCCTCAAACACAAGAGAATCCCTCTTGTTCGAGTTCGTTGGAACTCCAAACGTGGCCCAGAGTACACCTGGGAACGCGAAGACAGGATGACAGAAAAGTACCCCCAGTTATTCGGGAACAAGGCAACCACTACTGAGGCTGAAGCTACTACTTCGGAATTTCGGGACGAAATTCCAGATCAACGGGGGGAGGATGTGACACCCCAGGAAAACCAGTGAACAGAACAGTTTACCTAGCTTCCTCAGTGAGTGCATACCAAATTTCGGGACGAAATTTCCAATTAGTTGGGGATAATGTGACAACTCGGACTTTAGACCTACCTTGTGTAACGTATGTGAACGTGTTATGATTACGAGCTTTGATTTAAATGAATGTTATGTTATTATGTGCTACGTGTATTGCGTATTTAATGTGTTTGTTGTTATTAAAAATCGAATTGCACAACACACGGCCCAAGGGCAGCCCAAGCGGATGGGCCGACCCACTTCCCTTATGCGCGAACAACTATACACCTTAGGGACTTGATTGTTTCTCATTGTTACAAAATATCATAACACACACTAAACCCTAGCTAATCCCTCTCTCTCTTCTCTCGTTCGAACCGGACGGCACAAGGCAACCGAACTGTTTGATCGTAATCGGTTAGTATCTCATTATTGTTTACGTGTTGAATGATTATATGATCGCATGCTTAGAAAAATGAGGAATGTTGATTTAGTTTTGTCGATCGGCCGAACGTATTGATAACCGGCCGGACATGTTTATTCGTGTAATCGGCCACCATGTTATATAATCGGAAATTGTGTGATGATTGTTAACCGGCCGAATATGTTGGTATTTGAATATGTTGATCGGCCGAATAGGGTTGGTAACCGGCCGAACATTGTCTGTTAATCGTTTGAATATTGTTAGAATTATGAATATGAATCGGATATGCTCATGTAATCGGATTGTTAACTTGGTTAATTGCTTTAATCGATTAGAGTTGTTGTTAGTATTCGGACATGTTTGCTAATCGGCTCAAATATGTGCTTCGGATTATGTGGATTTCTCGGTGACATGTTCGTATATCTAGATAGACTATTGTCCATATGAATGCGATTCATGTTAATGGGATTAGGGTTCATACGAATTTGTGATGCTATTGCCTGTTGATCGATATTCTGGTTAATTGATTTGAGGAATTATGTTAATTGATAAGTGCTAAGCTCGGAAACCACTAATTAGTTGTAACCGATTGCATAATTTTCGGATATGTTAACTGATCGCACAAAGTATGCTATTCACACGAGTCCCGATCCGGACGGACTGTTAAACCGTACGGATTAACAACCGCACGGATTGTTAATCCGGACGAACTGACCTATCACACGAATTCCGATCCGGACGAACTGTCAATCCGGACGGATTGCAGACCGGACGAATTGTCCGTCCGCACGAACTAAACTGCCATCCGGACTGACAACCGCACGAACAGACCATCCGCACGAGCTGACAGTCCGCACGGATTGTCACTCGCACGAACGGTCCACCCGGATGGACCAGTGGCCATCCGCACGAAATGCCACCCGCACGGAATGCCCATCCGGACGGATTGGATACCACTCGCACGATTTGATTAGTTTTGTTTGGGCCATGACTTATGCTTGCAACTTGTTACCTCTGTTTAACCCTACGTGCTATACGTGAATCGAACCTGACTTGAATAAATGCATGATAGGACGTGATTAACCATTACTTGCTACCTGTTCACTTGTGTATCTGCCGAGCAAACCAAGGTGAGTTCACACAGCCAAGGCATGGGATTCCCGGGTTGGGAATTGGGTTGGATATGATGAAATGGAATGATTACTCGTACTTACGCATACACCAGACTATAGACCATCGTCCTCAGGTTAGTCAGGACACGTTACGTAAAGCCTACGTAACCCAGTACTATTGCCATATGTCTCCCGGGTCGGGAGGACACGTTACGTAAAGCCTACGTAACCCAATACCTTTCTACTGGCTTCCGGGTCGGAAGGCCACGCTACGTAAAGCCTGCGTAGCCCCCACGCGTACCATGTCCTCGGGGAAGGGCACGTCACGTAAAGCCTACGTGACCCTGTACGTTTTCCTGTTCTCGGTAAAGAAGAACACATGGTCGGAAATTAGTCTAGTAAGTACCATAATGAGAAGCCCGTTATAAAGGATAAACGTGAGAATTCCTCACCAATAGAATACACTTGCTTGGGAAGCCTTATCAGAAGAACTTACGCATGATTATTACAAACTTATTTTCTGTGAACTCGCTCAACTAGTTTGTTGATTATTTGCTGCATGCCTTGCAGGGCCTTAGGTATACTAGGAGCTTGCACCAGAGGAGAAGCGGGTCGTTGTGGACAAGAACTCGTGAATGCTTATTAAACACTTTTACATTCACACATTGATACTTATGTTTTGGGTTTTACATTTAATGCTTCCGCTACTTAAACAGTGTTTGGTTTTGAACACCAGTTATGTCTTTGATTATTATTTAATGCTATGTTTGATATAACTGGTGGCTTGATCCTGGTCAGTCACGCTCCCAAGCGGTGGTACTCCGCGTGTGGGATTTTGGGGGTGTGACAGAAGAGAAGAGAGAGTTGTTTGTTATAGGATGAAGATGATATGAAAATTATGAAGATCTAGAGGTTATAATATAAGTCTTCCAACACACCTTTAACCACTAGGTATTATGCTCCGTAAGTACTAAACACGTCCAATTAAATATTCAATAAAATCATGGGGGATCTTCTAGTGTTCAGTATTTTATATGTGTATTTCCTTCCCAAGGATGGGGGTATTTATACATGTGCACTAGTAATTCCGAAAAATATATTTTAAGTCCCACTTAGAAAATATATTTAATTTACTTGTCTAAAACATCTTAATTCCAAAATATACATATTTTTCTCAAAAATATTATATTTTACTTCATAAATTTTCCCAAAATAATATTTTACCAAAAATATACGAATAAGAGTATTTTTCTGAAATATACATAAGTGACGTTTTTGCGTTTCGTATTGCAATAAAAAAATTGCGTAACTAAAATATTTATTCCGTGAGGATTTTGGTATTATTTTGGAGTCGAAATTTTATGGTATATGATAGTTATATTATTTTATCCTAAAAATAATATAACTAGTTCACAAAATAATCAAATAATCACACAAGCGTTTTAGTATATAAAAAAATATATTCTACATATATATTTATCAAATTTTATTTACGAAAATCAACCTCCGGCACTTAGTATTTTTGTAATAAAAATCACGGCGAAGTTTATTTTGAAAACAAGGTTAAAAATATAATTGTAAACACTTGCTAGGAAAAATATTTTCTAAGTGTTGAAATTTTAGAAAAATTTTGCCAGAGTTTCCTTTGTAAATGGAGGTGTCCATGCTTACTGGCATATCATTTTCTTTTCAAAAATTCATTCAAACAATTATCAAGAACAATATACAATCTCTAATTACCAATCTTGACAAAAATAAGCATGAACTATAAACTTATGAACTTGAAAAATTTATAAAAACATGTAGTAACTTACCAGCATACTTAGTAAGTCTTGTTACCTTTAAAAATGTGATTAGTTCCTTAAAAACCTTATTTTTAAAGAGTTTGAACATTTACAACTTCTAGTCATAATTTCTAAAAATATTTCTTTGTGAAATTTTCTTGTTACACAAGTGTTTCTACACTTGTTTATCCACTAAAAATATGATTAGTTTATGTAAGATCCAAGTTTTAACAAAACTCATACTTTTCACTTGGTTCTTTCGAAAAACCACTCATGGATCTTTAGATCGACAAGGTTATAACTCATTTTGATCTTTATTTTTCAAGAAAACATGTATTTATTCAAGTTCATAGTTTATGTGTGGAGGATTCCATCATCCACAACATTTCTAACTTTCACATCTTGCTAGTTCATGTTTTTAAGCACGATCTAGCAAGTCCATGTGATGATCCATATAATTTTTACTAACAAACAACAAACAATATTCATAACAACACAAGAATAACATGATTTCTTCACCATTTTAACCATGCTTCATCACTAGTTAGTTTATGTTCCAAGACTTGTTTATGTTTGTTTACAGTTCTTATCTTTTCATCATTCTCTTATTATTAACCACCAAAAATATGAAGAGGATGAAGATTTAAGACACTTACTACTAGCACAAGGCTAGGGGAGTTTCAAGCGTGTAAAAGTGATGGATAAAAGAAAACGAGAGAGGTCCTTGAGCTTCCGAACACACCAAGCTCACTTGTATGATCCCTAGCACCTTTGGATGTCCTTAGATTGCTTGAATGAAGCTTGATGATGGTGGTGGTGGTGTGCTTGGTTCTCGGCCGATCAAGAGGAAGAGAGGAGAGAGTCGAGTGAGTTTGAAATGTGTTGTGATGAGAGAAGGTGGTGATCTTAAGGTTAATTATTTAATCCTCCAACAAGCTAATACCCAATGTGTCTTATGCTTCATTAGTACTAGACAATATCAATTAAACAATTGAATAAAATCATGGGGGTGTCCCCACTTCCATAACCGGTTTCGAAGGGGGGGGGGTATAGGGTTGGGTTTCAATGGTAAGGTTACTAATCTAGTTAGGATTCAATGATATATTTAGTGTCTTTTGTGTGTTATTAATTATATATTGTGTTAGGGTGTTCGGGGACCCTAACTAGCTCAGAAAAATAAAAACAATGTGTTTTACAATATTTTTGTGTTTCGGGTAAAGTCCGGTTGTTCGGTTGGGTGTTGTTCCGTTAAAGTGCTAAATTAATCGATAAGGTGTCTTTTATATTACCTTTAGTGACATATTTAATTCCCAACGCTTTGGAAAGTATCTAGGACTATTTTGCCAAGTTTTTGCACTTTACTAGCATGGTTAAATGCTGAATTTTGTTCATTAAGTGCAGAATTCTGCATTTAAAGTGTGTTTTAGGCACTTCCGGGCACTATAACTATCACCTAGTGACGCAGTTTTATGGTCCTCACTTCCCTACACTCCCTACTAGTGTAGTATTCTACTCTGGCTCACACTGGCCTCAAAAACATTGTCTGTCTAGGTGCTGGCATTGTCAGCATGTTTCTGGGTTATCCGTTTAGTGTGCTAACTGTGCTTTGTGAATCAAGTTTGTCACTAAAGTTTGTATGAAATAAATGAAGTGACAGCATAAAATGTGATGCATATGTATGTGTGTAACAGAAAACAGAAAGCAGTTTAATCACAGTTGTAATCAAGCAAAGTCATTAGGCACAAATTAAATATTAATTAATTGTACGGATACCTGTAAATATGAGGGTTGTCACATAATCAACCCTGCTAAAGTTGTCACGAGAATCAAGCTTCCGGAAGAAGTTGCAGTATGTTTAAACAAGTTCAAAAAGTGGTTTTATGATAGCCGCACCGGTGAAGCTGTGATTCGTTCAACCGATAATGAAGACATTCGAATCTTGGATGCTATGGATGTGTTTATGTTTGGACTCTCTGATCTAACTGTGCTGAATGCAAGCCGTATGAACGTTGGAGCTGGAAATGCTAATCTTGAAGAAGCAATGCTATTTCAGCGAACAGTGGATCGTGCTTGGAAGATAAAGAGAGAAATGCTCGACCTCGTTGTAGGATCGTTTTGCGACCTAATGAGTCGTTCAGAGTCAACACAGAACTGTTTGAGAGGCGGAAACAAACAAACAGCCTAGAATCAGTGTAAGAAATGAGTAGAAACAGAGTATGATACTTAAAACAAGCTTCTCATTGATTTTAGACTTGATTACACGGTGAAAATTGGGCATTACTTCGTTACACCTTGACTAATTTCGTACCAAATGAGAAGCACACATGCCATGTATATAGCCATCTAATTTCGCACGAAATAGAATTATGCTATTTCGTACGAAATACCACAAGTTAATTTCGTGCGAAATAGCAACATGCTATTTCGTGCGAAATTACTACAAAACATCATAAAATTACATATTGACCCCTTAGACCCTATTACAAGCTATCAAACATGACCTAGACTGTAGACGTACGCTATAGACGTTATGCACCAACAAACTCCCCCTTGGATATTGCCAGAGTCTTCAGTCTGGTCTTCAGCGCTTTCTTCACAATGACTTGAACTTTTCTTCTCTCGGCTTAGGCTTTTTCATCAACAGCTTCCTAAGCTTCTTGTTCTCGTCAACCTTTTTCTTTTCTTCAGCAACCATTCTTTGTACAACTGTATGCCTCAGCATGTTATCTTTATCTTTATCTTCTCGAGCTTTCCTTTCTTTTTCAGACTTTCGAGCTTCTTCTTTCTCAATCTCTCGCCATTTAGATGACCACTGACTCTCAGCATTGATTCCTTTCTGAAAACAAATGGAAACAACCTCTGAAACTGCATAGCCTGGTCTTTATCTTCAGCTTTAAAACCGATCTTGTTAACAAACAAGCATTCAATGTCTTTCACCAAGCAGTTTACCAACCATAAAGGATCATACACATGAATGTATCTGACTTCACTTTCAACTCTGTAAGTAATCACAGCTTTAGTAGTCAAACAGCTGTACACCCAATACAAGAACCCTTTGTGAAAATCTTGCTCCATTTTTGGCACCGGAATGTTTTTGATCACTCTAGGTTTCTTCACGTGCAATATTGTTTCTTTAACTCCAGTCACTGGATCTACCCTCTTCACTTTCTTCGGGTAATGAGGTTTCCAGTGTTTGAATCCTCTGAAAGCTTCAAACTTCATCAGACCCCAGATGGGTACATCATGCTTTCGAATAGGATAGTCCAGAGTTCTAACTTTTGACAACTCTTCGACATCCCACCAAGGTAGTGACATGATATCCTGAATATATTCAAAGTATTGGACACCATACTCTCTTCGAATAGCATACACGTTCACTTGTGGCAGAAAGCCCCAACTAATAATATCCCCCAGTGACACATCCCTGTCTCTTTTATAATACTTCAATGGCCACTTAAACTTTCGTTCATTACACTTTCTAAACCATTTCTTCCTTTCTTCCTTCTGTGCATCTTTCACTGTTCCATCAAAGTTCTTATCTTTCAGACATTCTTCAACTTTTCGTCTCAATTCATCAATATTTTCTTGACTAAAAAATTCAACCAGCGTTGGAAATTTTGAAGTATCTACATTCATGTTCTCTTCGTCGCTGCAATGTTCAATCTCAACCCTATCATAATTATCAACTTCATCAACATACTTGTACTGATACTCGGGTTGTTGGTTGACATCAAATGCATTCAACTCTTCTTCAAAGTGAAACTTGAAGTTAGGATCATCAATACGCGTCATCTCGATAATATCATTCATAGTGTAAGTATGCCTGATTTTTCCTTCCTCTACTTCAGGCTCTAGACGTGTGACAACTCGAGTTTCCGAGATTCCACTTTCCCATTTATTGCACGTTCACTGTTTGTTTAGTTGCTTACTTACACAATTTGCTTGCGTTGTAACTGTATACATTGTGATTTGATAAAGTGTATTGTGATTGTTACATGGTTATGTGTTATTTTACGAATGATTGACAAATACATGAACTTGGTGATGAAACTGTAAATTATATGTGGTGTGGATGTTTTGTGTAAAGGATGATACTTAGGGGTGTTTAGTGGTAATAATGAAAATAAAACAAAACCCCTTAACCCTAATCATTCTCACCAATTTCAATCATACGTCACTTCAAATCATTCTCTCTACAATCATTCCTCTCATCATTCTTGGCTATCATTCTTGGCTACACAAGTTCTCTTGCATCAATCTTGATCTTCCAATCCATCTAGAATCAATCTAAGGTAAACGTTTAACGATTATTTGTTGTTAATCCTTGATTATGTGATTCATGCAAAACCCTAGTTCTACAAACAATAACTCTGTGTTTATTGAAAATCCTGATTGTTTTTGCAATGGTTTGTGAATAGTTGTGTAATCAAATGCCTGACAAAAGGATGCCTGATACGTTAGAATTGTTTGATTGTTGATTAGATTACAGCATTGCCAAAGTATGAAGATTAGGGTTTTGATCGTAGTCTGCAAATGTAACTGTTCCATTGAAAACTGTGAATTAGTCTTGAATATTCGCATGATTTTTAGTCTGGAGATTGTGTCAGGGTTTTGTGAAGTCACAAAGTCCGAGTTCTGATTGAATGCTTGATCTGAGTTTTGTGAATGAATCATGGTCTGAGTTTTTGATAATGTATCACATGGTCCGAACTATATGAGGATGTTGGATCCGAGTTTTAATTAACAATATATGATCCGAGTTTTTATTGTGAATAAGCATGATCCGAGTTTTACAAGGACTTGTGGTCTGAACTTTGTAAAGAGGTGTTTAGTCCGAATTTTTGATAAGGGAAAGCATAGTCCGAATTTTTGTAGGGGGAAAGCATGGTCCGAATTTTATGATATATACATGGTCCGACCTTTTGATGTTGATATACATGGTCCGAGTTTTAAGGGGTTGTTTGGGTCCGAATTTTAGTAATATGTGTGGTCCGAGTTTTGTGTTGCTTGTATGGTCTGAGTTTTATTGATGCACAACATGTCTGAGTTTTATGGAATGCTTTATGGTCCAAATTTCATGAATGGATAAGTGTCTGAGTTTATTTATATTGCGAAGTTTAAAACCCTGAATGAGGAACACCATGCTACTGTATGTTACTGTATATCACTGTATGTTACTGTATATCACTGTATGTTACTGTATGTTACTGTATGTTACTGGATGATACTGTATGTATTGTATGTATGAACAATCTATGTCATGTCATTCTGTACACAATTATCACACGGAACACATTGTTTGGACATATTGGCACAATCCTTCAGCTTTGCTCCCATAAGTTTATACCGCACTTGGAAATTCCTAGAATCGAGCGTTGGCCGTGTTCTCTCCCTTAGGCGATTTGGGCGATTTTCAGGTTTCTTCTTGTTCATAATTTTCCCTTGTTTTTCTTGTGATCTTATGCATAACAGTCTGTGATTGGATCTTGTTTGTGCAAGAATCTATAACGAACTCGTTAGCATTAGGGATCGAGTAAGAACTAGGGTTTTTTTCTTTGTTCTTTTACAAATCGCCGCCCTAGGAATATATTCTAAAACCCTAATCTATTAATCTGGTTGCCATTGATTGCGGTTAACTGAGATTAATTTAGCTAGATTGATGACACTAGATTAATTGACCAAGGGTTGAGGTTTTGTTCTAGGGTTTAAGGGTTACGGGTTTGCTTGTTTTGGTTTTCGGCTCTTGTTTCTTGAAGATTTGCTGTGTTCGGCTAATTAGGGTTCTGCGTGGTTGTCCTAGTCGGCTATTCAGGTTCTGATTTTTCTTTCACGGCTGATTTGGGTTTACGTGTGCATGTAAAATACTTTTGGCGGCTGAAGTCATGGAGAGAAATCGTGATCCGGGGTTAGAGGATTTAGGGTTTCAATCCTTCTCTGAACGGTTGCATGGGGATGTTTTCATACGTGCTAGTGATCCGAAGGTGGTGGGTATTCCCGATCCTATAGGGAAGTCGTCTTTGTTTGGTAAGCCTATAAATATTGACGGCAACCCTATAATGCCTCGTCGTGGTAGTACGAATGTGATTAATGTTATTGATGAGCTTGAAAAGATTACTGTTCCTGTTCAATCAGTGGGGAATAACATGGACAGTAGGGAAGATATGAATGTTTTTACGTCTAGTCTCAACTCGTATGCGGACAAGGTCAAGAATAATGTTCACACGAAGAGGGAAGTTAATTTCAGGTGGATGGAGACGACGGAAACTTGTCAAGATGCTGATGTAGTCATTCCCCGTGAGGTAATTCGGAAGGTCCAAGATAAATTTGAAAATGTGTTGTATGGTTATTTTTTGGGTAATCGTCTTCCCTTTCCGGTGGTGGAATATTATGCTAAAAACGTTTGGGCTAGGCATGGGTTTTCGAAAATCATGATGAACTCGGAAGGATTCTTTTTCTTTAAATTTGACACAAAGGAGGGTATGTCAAAAGTGTTAGAGAATGGTCCATGGTTGATTAGGAAAGTGCCGTTGTTCTTGAATGTTTGGACTCCATCGGTCAGTCTTAGAAAGGAGGGTATTAAGACGGTTCCTGTTTGGGTTAAGTTGCATAATGTTCCCATAGCGGTGTATACGGATGACGGGCTGAGCTTGTTAGCGTCCAAATTAGGGTCCCCCAAGCGGCTTGATGGGTATACTGCTGATATGTGTTTTGATAACTGGGGTCGGAGTAGTTTTGCCAGGGCTCTAATTGAAATCAATGCGGATTCGGATATTAAGGATTATGTCACTGTTGCTATTCCCAAGCTTGATGAGGATGGTTATGTTACTGAAAGAATCAAAGTTGAATATGAGTGGAAGCCTCAACGTTGTTCGGGATGTTGTGTGTTTGGTCATAATGACCAGACATGTCCAAAAAATGTGAATAATAAAAAAGATAAGCAGGTTGTGGTGGATGAGGATGGCTTTGTTACTGACAAAAGGAGAACGGCTAGATTTGGAGTGATGCCAAGGAAGCAGAAACAAAAGTTCATTTACAGACCAAAGGTAGTTAATGTGGGTGCTAGTTCTTCGGGTACAAAACAAGATAATTCTGAAGTTGATAACGCTGGAGCGACCAAGGCGACGGAGGGAAGACCGGGTGGTACGAATACTGCTAATGTCAAGACTAGGAATCCCTTTGAAGCTTTGGCGATGGAGGATGGGGAAGCTGTTGTTGATGAGGTAAGGACCGATAAGGAACAAAGGGACGGACCAAACATGAACAAAGGGAATGGGAAGAATACCCAACCCGTAGAAGAGGTAGTAGAGAAGTTGCCAACGGAAATGTCTAGGTTTATGAAGCATGACCAGCGGAAAGGTTCTGAGGGGGCAAGCACTCCCGGTCCAATTGGTTTAAATGGGTAGTATTGCCTCTTGGAACGTTAGGGGCTTGAACCGGCCCCTGAAACAAATGGAGGTTCGTAATATTCTTGCGGAAAATAGTTTAGCTGTTTGTGGTCTTCTTGAGTCTCATGTGGATATCACAAATCTTGACAAGGTTTGTAAGGCAGTCTTCAGGTCTTGGGCTTGGACGTCTAATGGTGCGTTGTGTGATCGGGGAACTAGAATTATTTTGGGATGGAATGAGGATGTGGTTGATCTTATGGTGTTGTCTCAATTGGACCAAATTATCCACACCCAAATCCGGCATAAGAGCGATAATAAATCCTTCTTCTGTTCGTTTGTGTATGCAAAAAATACATATCAGGAAAGAAGAGTGCTTTGGGATAATCTAGGCAGACATAAAGCCTTGTGCCATGATAAGCCTTGGGTCGTTATGGGGGATTTTAATGTTGCCTTGCATTCTAATGACTCGTTATATGGTCCTTCTTCATGCTCTATTGGAATGCGTGAGTTCCACGATTGTGTTCAACAAGTAGAGCTTCTAGATATTAAGGGTCATGGTCTTCATTATACTTGGAGTCAAAAGCCTAAAAGCGGTGTGGGGTTGCTGAAAAAGATCGACCGGGTTATGGGGAACGTGAAGTGTCTAGAGTTGTATCCTGAAGCGTTTGTGCTATACCACCCTTTTCGCGTCTCCGATCATACACCATGCATCCTTAAGATGTTCAACACGAATAGGGTTCGGCCGAAACCTTTTAAATTTGCTAATTTTATCACGTCCAAACCGGAGTTTACGTTGTATGTCGAGCAGGAATGGAAGAGGAGTGTCCAAGGTTTCACTATGTTCTCGGTAACCAAAAAGCTCCGAAACTTGAAGCCTTTTATGCGAAAGATTTTGTCCATGCAGGGTAACTTGCATGATAAAGTTTTGGACCTGAGGAAGAAACTCGATGGGATTCAGGAACTGATTGATACTAACCCTCTTGATGTTGAGCTTAGAACCATGGAAGCAGAATGCCTTAATGAGTTCAGAATTGCTTCTTATGATGAAGAATGTTTCTTGAAGCAAAAGGCGAAGGTGGAATGGTTATGTGCGGGGGATTCTAATACGTCCTTCTTCCATAATATGGTGAAATGTAGGAATGCAAGGAGCAGAATCCAGTCCATTAGAGATGTGGCTGGAAATCGGTTTGATGGGGATGATGTCCCGAGTGCTCTTGTTAATCACTATGAGAATTTTCTGGGTTCTGAGGATCAAGTTGCAAAGCTCAACATGGATGTTTTTCAGAATGTTTTGGCCATGGATGTGGCGGAGAAAATGGTTCGCCAGGTTACTCGTGAGGAGATAAAAAATGCTATGTTTAGTATTGGTGAGAACAAAGCCCCGGGACCAGATGGTTACACATCGGCGTTTTTCAAAAAGGCTTGGGATATTGTGGGCACAGAAGTCTCAAATGCTATCCTGGAATTCTTTGATAATGGTAAACTTTTAAGGCAATTAAACCATACGATTCTTGCTCTTATTCCTAAAGTGGACACTCCAGATTCGGTCCTGGATTATCGGCCTATCTCGTGCTGTAATGTCTTGTATAAGTGTATTAGCAAGATAATTACGGATAGAATAAAGGGAAGTTTGGGGGAATTGGTTAGCATTAATCAGTCTGCGTTTGTTCCGGGTAGAAAGATCTCTGATAATATCCTTCTTACTCAGGAGTTAATGCACAATTATCATTTAAACCGAGGTCCCGCTAGATGTGCTTTCAAGATCGACATCCAAAAAGCCTATGACACTGTTAGCTGGGTATTTCTGGAGGATGTTCTCAATGGGTTTGGGTTTCATGCGAAGATGGTTACTTGGATTATGGCTTGTGTTTCGACGGCCTCTTATTCTATAAGTATTAATGGGAATTTGCATGGCTATTTCAGAGGTAGAAGGGGTTTGAGGCAAGGAGACCCTATGTCGCCATATCTCTTCACTCTAGTTATGGAGGTCCTTTCGTTATTGCTCCAGCATGGGGCCAGATCTAGCTCAGCTTTCAAATTCCATGCTCATTGTGTGAAACAAAGGATCATTAATGTGTCGTTTGCGGATGATCTTTTCATGTTTGTTCATGCTGATTTATTTTCGGTCAAGAAGGTGCGAGATGGTCTTGAGAAGTTTACGAAAGTTTCAGGATTGGTGCCAAGTCCAGCTAAGAGTACAGCTTATTTTTGCAATGTGCCTCAAAGTGTAAAACGTGAGATCCTTCATATTATGCCGTTTCGGGAGGGGAATCTTCCGGTTCATTATTTGGGGGTGCCGCTTATCACTACAAAGCTGATGTTTAAAGATTGTAAACCTCTTGTTGATCGCATGGAGAAGAGGATTGATAGTCGGCTAAATAAATCGCTTTCTTTTGCGGGTAGACTGCAACTTATCAACTCGGTGTTATCAGCTATGCACATTTTATTGGGCCTCAGTCTTTATTATTCCGACCCGAGTGGTAAATGATTTGGAGAAGCTGATGCGAAGGTTCTTATGGAACGCTCATAGTCAAGGTAAAGTTAAGGCAAAGGTGGCTTGGTCTGATGTATGTTTACCAAAGGATGAAGGGGGCTTGGGAATTAGGAGTATCTCGGATGTGAACAAGGCTCTTATGACAAATCACCTCTGGAGTATTATTACGGAAAGGAAATCTGTTTGGGTTCAGTGGATCCATCTTCATAAATTAAAGGGTAGGAGCGTTTGGGACATCAAAGCTCGGGGTAGTATCAGCTGGGGCTGGCGGAAAATCCTTTCTATCCGGAAGGTGGCTCGGCCGTTTATATGGAAGATTGCTAGGAGCGGGTCTCAAATAAACGCTTGGAGTGACAACTGGTGCCAGTTCAGTCCGCTTATCTCGTTTATTACGCCGAGATCTATTGCTAATGCGGGTTTTAATATTAATACTTCTTTGGCGGATCTTATTGATGAGAACGGTCAATGGAAGTGGCCTTCTGCGTGGTATGATATTTACCCGGTCTTGATAGGGTTACAAGCTCCGACTCTGACACAGAATCTGGTTGATAGAACAATATGGAAAGATATGGAGGGGAATACTCGTCCTTTTGGTTCGATGGAAGTGTGGCATAATACCCGGCACCGGGAACAACCGGTCTCTTGGGTGAATGGGGTTTGGTTTAGTCAATGTATTCCAAGGCACTCTTTCCATCTTTGGTTGGTTATTAAAAATAAGCTGAAGACTCAGGATCGTTTAGCAAGCTGGGAAGCGGGGAGCGATTATAATCTGAGGCTTATGTGCTGTCCATTATGTAAGCATGACCGGGATTCTAGAGACCATTTGTTCTTCAGTTGTTCGTTTGCGTCTCAAGTTTGGTATAATGTTAAAGCTTTGCTGAATATGGGGGAAGTAAATGACTCGTGGCAATCGATCATGAACTGGATGGATCAAAACGCTAACTCAAAGAAGACGGAACATATTGTTTGTAAGTTAGTTATTGCGGCGGCGACGTATTTTATTTGGCATGAAAGGAACAATTGTTTATTCTCTAATAAATTGGCCAATGTTAATCCGGTGTGTGATAAAATCAAGAACACGGTTCGGCTTCGATTGATGGGGTTCAACTTTAAGGGGGGTTCGCACAATCAGAGCATTCAAGAGAAGTGGAAGCTGCTTCCAAGTGATGAAGACAAAGACCCGGGCTAGGCGATTAGTTTTTTAGTCTGTTCTTTGTTTGTCGGGCTGTGTTTTTCTTTCGTGTGTTGTTCAGTTATGTTGGTTGTGACGTTTGTCGGGTTGGTTTAGTTTTTGGTGTCCTAGTCTTGGTATGCCAAGTCTAGTAGTGTGTATCGGCATCTCGATGCACCCTGTTTTATTATTTTGGTTGATATAAAATTTCACCGGGGTAACCCTTTACCCAAAAAAGAAACACATTGTTTGGACATCAAGGAATTGTAAACCCTAATTGAACGTAAACACTTACATCGAGTTTATGTGCAATGTACTTTAGGTCGTGTGTAACGGACCTAACCGTTAATTAACACTAGAAGCACAATAATATACCGAGCAAACCAAGGTGAGTTCACACTCTTACCAAGGCATGGGATTCCCGGGGTAGGGAATGGGATTGGATGATTATCTGTATTTACGTTGTTGTTGGGAATTATGAATTACTGACCTCGGTTGGGAAAGGTCACTTATAGATACTGCTAGACTAGTGATACATGGGGAAGCCCCCACTACTCTTCGCACACATGCCTGTATGGCCGCGATACTGAAACTGATCTTCGCACACATGCCTGGAATGGCCGCGATACTGATACTAAACTTTGCACACATGCCTGGAGGGCCGCGATACAAATAAAACTAGTCTACAATACATGGGAAACCCCCACTAATCTTCGCAAACATGCCTGGAGGGCCGCGATGTAATTATAAACGATACATGGGTTAATAATCAAACAAACATTTTATGAAATGAACACTATTACTAAACAACCCACTGTGAACTCGCTCAACTAGTTGTTGACTCTCTGTTACATGCCTTGCAGGTCGTTAGGTATACATGGAGCTTGCACTGGGAGGCGCGATCGTTGTGGACAAGGATCGTGAATGCTTTGATTAAACATTTGACATTTCATACTTTACTTATGTTGGGCTTTTACTCATATGCTTCCGCTAAATGTTGAATTTATACTTATGTTTTGAACACCTTTCATATGGATTTGGTTTGGTTAAATTACTATTTTCTTTTACTATTTACGTTGTTCTATATGATTGGTGGCTTGATCCTGGTCAGTCACGCCTCCAAGCGGTGATACTCCGCGGGTGGATTTTGGGGGTGTGATAGATTGGTATCAGAGCCATTGGTTATAGAGAACTCGGTTTCAATATGGGGAAAACGTTTTTATTAAAACCAGACTATAACCAGTACAGTGCTCAACGATCCACAACGACGCCTCGCTCCACGTGCAAGACTCAATATCCTAGGTAATAAGGTTTATGTTTATTGCCTACATGCTAGAATTACATAGAACTTTGCTCGTGGTATGTTTAGATTACATTGCCTACTATTCGTCATTGCTTGAGAACACTTGTGTGCTTACTCTCTTTTGTCATCGCACTATTCGTGAACCTCTCTCACATATGTTATATTTGCTATGAAGATCATGGTTGGACGCATTAACTTGACACAAGCCCAGTTGACGGCTCTCATCAACGAAAAAGTTGTTGCGGCACTTGCAGCCGCACAAGCAGGAGGTATACCCTGCAGTCGAAACTCACACTAGGATCTTTAGATCCTACACTCCTAAACCAACTCTTGTGTTTAACCTTGTCCTGTTCTAATATACACAACAGGTCAACACGCTCAGCCACCTGTTTGCACTTTCAAGAATTTCATGGACTATCGTCCTAGCACGTTCAGTGGCACGGAGGGAGCAGTGGGACTCCTCCATTGGTTTGAAAAGCTCGAGTCGGTGTTTGAGATGTGTGAATGCCCCGAGGCTCGCAGGGTGAAATATGCCACTGGTACTCTGGAAGGAATCGCGCTGACTTGGTGGAATGCGCAAGTTCAACTATTAGGATTGGCAGCTGCTAACGCCACTCCTTGGAATGATTTCAAGGAGCTGATTAAACGGGAATACTGCACACGTGACGACATCCAAAAGCTAGAGGTGGAGTTCTTTCATTTGAAGATGTCTGGGTCGGAAATTAAGGCTTATACTAAAAGGTCAAACGAGGTGGCTGTTCTGTGTCCAACTATGGTGGACCCTCCTATCAGACGTATTGAGTTGTATCTCAAGGGGTTGGCACCAGAAATTCAAAGCCACGTGACATCGGCCAACCTTGCTAACATCCAGGATATCCAGCGTCTTGCTCATCGCCTCACAGATCAGGCAGTGGAACAGAACAGGCTGCCTAAACGTATCAGTGCTACCGGTGCTACTACTTCCGCTACTCCCAGTGACAACAAGCGGAAATGGGATGGGGATTCCAGCAAAGGTTCAGCTTCAGCTCAGTCTCAGGTTCAGCAGCGCAAGACTGATAACTACCAGAGCCCTGGTCAGTAATCTTCGGGCAATCAACGACAGGGTGGATATCGGGGAAATCTCCCAAGGTGCAATACTTGCAACAAACATCACAACGGCCAGTGCAAAAAGGGTCGTTGTCAGCGGTGCCTCAAGATGGGTCATGAGGCTAAAGATTGTAGGAGCTCACGACCTGCAAATCAGAATCAGCAACAACAACCACCTGCTCCACGAAATCAGCAGCAACAACAGCAGCGAGGCAACAGAGGATGCTATCAATGTGGGGCTGAAGGCCACTTCAAACGTGACTGTCCCCAGTTAAACCAGAACCAGAACAACAACAATAACAACGATCAGGGCAATGGCAACAACAACGGGGGAAACAATAATGGAAATGATGCAAGGGGTCGTGTGTTCGTGCTGGGGCAGGGTGATGCAAGGAACGATCCTAACGTGGTTATGGGTAAGTTTCTTCTCGACGACTTTTATGTTTCTGTATTGTTTGATTCGGGTGCGGATACCAGTTATGTGTCTCTAAAAGTTAGTCAAATGTTAAAACGTACACCAACACCCTTAAACACCAAACATGTCGTAGAGATAGCCAATGGTAAAAGTTTAGAGGCCACACACGTAGTCAAGGGTTGTAACATTGTCTTAGTGGGTCAGACCTTCTCTATCGACCTCATTCCTATAGTTTTGGGTAGTTTCGACATCGTTATTGGGATGGATTGGTTATCCCAGCAGCAAGCAGAGATCCTATGCAAGGAGAAGATAGTTCGTATTCCCCGTTCTGGCAAAGAACCTCTCGAAGTTCAAGGCGACAAGAGTGGTGCTGTGGTTGGCATCATCTCCTTCCTGAAGGCCCAAAAGTGTTTACGAAAGGGGCATACTGCCATTTTGGCACTAGTTACTGATGCATCAACAAAAGAGAAAAGAATAGAGGATATCCCAGTTGTACGTGATTTTCCTCAAGTGTTTCCTGAAGATTTACCTGGGCTACCGCCTCATCGCAAGGTCGAGTTTCAAATCGAGCTAGCTCCAGGTGCAGCACCTATAGCTCGCGCACCGTATCGTTTAGCTCCAACTGAACTGGAAGAACTGTCAAAGCAACTACAAGAGCTCTTGGATAAGGGCTTTATTCGTCCTAGCTCTTCGCCTTGGGGAGCTCCAGTACTGTTTGTGAAGAAGAAAGATGGAACTTTCAAGATGTGCATAGATTACCGCGAACTGAACAAGGTGACAGTGAAGAACCGCTACCCTCTGCCGCGTATTGATGACTTATTCGACCAGCTGCAAGGGTCGAGCTACTACTCCAAGATTGATCTGAGGTCAGGTTACCATCAGCTGAGAGTCCGGGATGAGGACGTCTCTAAGACAGCATTCAGAACTCGCTACGGCCACTACGAGTTTCTAGTCATGCCATTCGGGCTAACGAACGCGCCTGCAGTCTTTATGGACCTTATGAACAGGGTGTGCAAACCCTACCTAGACAAGTTCGTGATTATTTTCATCGACGACATCCTAATCTATTCCAAGAGTCAGGAGGAACAAGAGCAGCATCTACGACTTATCTTGGAACTTCTTCGAAAGGAACAACTGTACGCCAAGTTTTCAAAATGCGACTTCTGGCTTCGTGAAGTTCACTTTTTGGGCCATGTGGTTAACAACGATGGGATTCACGTCGATCCATCCAAGGTAGATTCGATCAGGAACTGGCCTGCACCGCGTACACCAACGGAAATACGCCAATTCTTGGGTTTGGCGGGTTAATACAGACGGTTCATTAAAGACTTCTCTAAGATCGCACAGCCGCTCACATTACTGACACAGAAAGGTGTTACCTATCGTTGGGGTAATACACAAGAAACGGCTTTTCAACACCTAAAGGATAGGCTCTGCAGCGCACCTATTCTCTCATTGCCAGAGGGCACCGGATGATTTTGTGGTCTACTGCGACGCGTCGATTCAGGGTCTTGGTTGTGTATTGATGCAAAGGGATAAAGTCATTGCCTACGCTTCACGGCAACTTAAAGTTCACGAGCGGAACTACACTACACACGATTTAGAACTTGGAGCTGTTGTTTTCGCGCTTAAGATATGGCGACACTACCTGTACGGTACCAAGTGCACTATCTACACCGATCACAGGAGTCTCGAGCATATCTTCAAGCAGAAGGAATTGAACATGCGGCAACGTCGATGGGTTGAACTACTGAACGATTACGAATGCGCTATCAAGTACCCTCCAGGCAAAGCCAATGTGTGGCTGACACCCTCAGTCGGAAAGACACTACGCCTAGGCGCGTGCGAGCATTACAGCTTACTATTCAGTCTAGTCTTCCTGCACAGATACGAGATGCTCAGGTAGAAGCATTGAAACCAGAAAACGTCAAGGCTGAAGCCCTACGCGGCTCAAGGCAACGATTAGAACAAAGGGAAGACGGCGCCTACTACGTAACATGACGCATTTGGGTTCCACATTATGGCAACTTACGCGAGCTGGTAATGGATGAAGCTCATAAGTCCCGCTACTCGGTACATCCAGGTTCGGATAAAATGTACCACGATCTTAGAACTACGTACTGGTGGCCTAGCATGAAGGCCCACATAGCAACTTACGTCGGCAAGTGTTTGACCTGTGCGAGGGTCAAGACGGAATACCAGAAACCATCAGGCCTACTTCAGCAACCAAGGATACCACAATGGAAATGGGAGGAAATTTCCATGGATTTTGTTACTGGTCTGCCTAGATCCTGGCGTGGGAACTATACTATTTGGGTAATCGTGGATCGACTCACAAAGTCTGCTCACTTCTTGGCTATCAAGAAAACTGACAAGTTCTCTACATTAGCAGACGTATACTTGAAAGAAGTTGTTTCGAGGCACGGAGTGCCAATCTCTATTATCTCAGATCGTGATGCACGATTCACTTTGGAACTATGGCAAGCAATGCACAAAGCTTTTGGCTCACGGCTAGACATGAGCACAGCATATCACCCTCAGACAGATGGGCAGTCTGAGCGCACTATTCAGACGCTAGAAGACATGCATCGGGCGTGTGTTATCGACTTCGGCAACAGCTGGGAAAAACATCTTCCGTTAGTAGAGTTCTCGTACAATAACAGTTACCACACCAGCATACAAGCCGCTCCATTCGAGGCATTGTACGGACGTAAATGCCGGTCACCTCTCTATTGGGCAGAGGTGGGGGATAGTCAAATAACGGGTCCAGAAATGGTAGTTGATGCTACTGAACGGATTGCACAGATACGACAACGCATGGCGGCAGCTCGTGACCGTCAGAAAAGCTACGCTGATAAACGCAGAAAACCGCTCGAGTTCTAAGTTGGGGATCGAGTGCTACTCAAAGTCTCACCCTGGAAGGGTGTAGTTCGTTTTGGTAAACGGGGCAAGCTCAATCCGCGGTACGTTGGACCGTTCGAGATCATTGAAAGAATAGGCAAAGTGGCTTACAAACTGAACTTACCAGCAGAACTCGGTGCAGTTCATAACGTTTTCCACGTGTCGAATCTGAAGAAGTGTCTGTCGGATGAGACCCTCATAGTTCCTTTGAAGGAACTCACTATCGATGAACAGTTGCATTTCGTCGAGGAACCTGTTGAAATCACGGACCGGGATGTTAAGGTCCTCAAGAACACCAGAATACCTCTTGTACGAGTTCGTTGGAACTCCCGTCGTGGCCCAGAATACACCTGGGAACGAGAAGACCAAATGGAACTCAAGTATCCCCAGTTATTCGGAAACCATGCAACCACTACTGAGGCTGAAGCTACTACAGAATTTCGGGACGAAATTCCAAATCAACGGGGGGATGATGTGACACCCCAGGAAAACCAGTAAACGAGTAAACGATACAACTTAACTAGCTTCCTCAGTAACCGCATGCTAAATTTCGGGACTCCAATTTCTTTCAAGTTGGGGATAATGTGAACTGTTTGTTTAGTTGCTTACTTACACAATTTGCTTGCGTTGTAACTGTATACGATTGTGATTTGATAAAGTGTATTGTGATTGTTGTATGGTTATGTGTTATTTTACGAATGATTGACAAATACATGAACTTGGTGATGAAACTGTAAATTATATGTGGTGTGGATGTTTTGTGTAAAGGATGATACTTAGGGGTGTTTAGTGGTAATAATGAAAATAAAACAAAACCCCTTAACCCTAATCATTCTCACCAATTTCAATCATATGTCACTTCAAATCATTCTCTCTACAATCATTCCTCTCATCATTCTTGGCTATCATTCTTGGCTACACAAGTTCTCTTGCATCATCTTGATCTTCCAATCCATCTAGAATCAATCTAAGGTAAACGTTTAATGATTATTTGTTGTTAATCCTTGATTATGTAATTCATGCAAAACCCTAGTTCTACAAACAATGACTCTGTGTTTATTGAAAATCCTGATTGTTTTTGCAATGGTTTGTGAATAGTTGTGTAATCAAATGCCTGACAAAAGGATGCCTGATACGTTAGAATTGTTTGATTGTTGATTAGATTACAGCATTGCCAAAGTATGAAGATTAGGGTTTTGATCGTAGTCTGCAAATGTAACTGTTCCATTGAAAACTGTGAATTAGTCTTGAATATTCGCATGATTTTTAGTCCGGAGATTGTGTCAGGGTTTTGTGAAGTCACAAAGTCCGAGTTCTGATTGAATGCTTGATCTGAGTTTTATGAATGAATCATGGTCTGAGTTTTTGATAATGTATCACATGGTCCGAACTATATGAGGATGTTGGATCCGAGTTTTAATTAACAATATATGATCCGAGTTTTTTTTGTGAATAAGCATGATCCGAGTTTTACAAGGACTTGTGGTCCGAACTTTGTAAAGAGGTGTTTAGTCCGAATTTTTGATAAGGGAAAGCATAGTCCGAATTTTTGTAGGGGGAAGCATGGTTCGAATTTTATGATATATACATGGTCCGACCTTTTGATGTTGATATACATGGTCCGAGTTTTAAGGGGTTGTTTGGGTCTGAATTTTAGTAATATGTATGGTCCGAGTTTTGTGTTGCTTGTATAGTCTGAGTTTTATTGATGCATAACATGTCTGAGTTTTATGGAATGCTTTATGGTCTGAATTTCATGAATGGATAAGTGTCTGAGTTTATTTATATTGCGAAGTTTAAAACCCTGAATGAGGAACACCATGCTACTGTATGTTACTGTATATCACTGTATGTTACTGTATATCACTGTATGTTACTGTATGTTACTGGATGATACTGTATGTATTGTATATATGAACAATCTATGTCATGTCATTCTGTACACAATTATCACACGGAACACATTGTTTGGACATCAAGGAATTGTAAACCCTAATTGAACGTAAACACTTACATCGAGTTTATGTGCAATGTACCTTAGGTCGTGTGTAACGGACCTAACCGTTAATTAACACTAGAAGCACAATAATATACCGAGCAAACCAAGGTGAGTTCACACTCTTACCAAGGCATGGGATTCCCGGGGTAGGGAATGGGATTGGATGATTATCTGTATTTACGTTGTTGTTGGGAATTATGAATTACCGACCTCGGTTGGGAAAGGTCACTTATAGATACTGCTAGACTAGTGATACATGGGGAAGCCCCCACTACTCTTCGCACACATGCCTGTATGGCCGCGATACTGAAACTGATCTTCGCACACATGCCTGGAATGGCCGCGATACTGATACTAAACTTCGCACACATGCCTGGAGGGCCGCGATACAAATAAAACTAGTCTACAATACATGGGAAACCCCCACTAATCTTCGCAAACATGCCTGGAGGGCCGCGATATAATTATAAACGATACATGGGTTAATAATCAAACAAACATTTTATGAAATGAACACTATTACTAAACAACCCACTGTGAACTCGCTCAACTAGTTGTTGACTCACTGTTACATGCCTTGCAGGTCGTTAGGTATACATGGAGCTTGCACTGGGAGGCGCAGTCGTTTTGGACAAGGATCGTGAATGCTTTGATTAAACATTTGACATTCCATACTTTACTTATGTTGGGCTTTTACTCATATGCTTCCGCTAAACGTTGAATTTATACTTATGTTTTGAACACCTTTCATATGGATTTAGTTTGGTTAAATTACTATTTTCTTTTACTATTTACGTTGTTCTATATGATTGGTGGCTTGATCCTGGTCAGTCACGCCTCCAAGCGGTGATACTCCGCGGGTGGATTTTGGGGGTGTTACAAGACGCAAAATCAATTTTTCTCTTTTATCAACATTCTGATCTTCAACATTCTCCCCCTCACTTGTAGCATCCTCAGGCTCTTCATTCATATCATTATGAAGATAATCTTCTACATTCTCTTCATTAAATGCTTCAGTGACTTTAACACCAGTACCACCCTGACCATTATCATCATCATCATCATCACTGTGACTACTAGCAGAGAATACATCGTCTGCATCATCTGTCTTGTCTTCATCATCATCCTCCTCGACCTCTTCCTCATCATCAATAACATCATCAATTAAGACGTCTTCCTCAAAAATACCGGAAACAGCATATATCGGACGAGGATTCTGAATAGGTGATTCAGAAACAGAAGATGGAACAATTGATGTTTCAGCAATTTCACTAATACCTTCAACACCCTTGCCTTTATACTTCATCTCAACATCAATTTCAACTTGACGTCGAGCTCTAACTTCTTCAACTTCAATTTCTTCAAATCTCTGCTCAACAGCCTCTCCAAGCAAGTTTTCTAACACTTTATTCATCATGTATATCTCGTGTTCTTTCATTGCTTTAGCAGCTTCCAATTCTTTGTTCTTTAACTCAAAGTACTTGTTTTGCTCATCTCTGCGTGCTTTCTCTTCCTCTAATTCAGCAACTTTTACTTTAAGAATATCAATCTCTGCCTGATCAGCTTCAATTTTCTTTAACAATGAAGAGTTCTCAGCTTCCACAGACTTAACACGCTTTTCCAGTTTCTTCTCACGATCCACCAACTTTTTGTTTTCTATCAATACTTCTTCCATTTTCTTTTCCAGCCTCTTTACTTGCTCATCATTTACAAAACCGAAATCTCCAATGTCTTCAAGAGGAATATTCACTGGAATGTTTGGAAAATTTTTTAATCCAGAAGATCCAGGAGTTGTATGGATAGGTGGTTGTGTGGATGGTGGTGTTTGAAAGATTTGCTGTGATGTGACAAAAGGTTGTTCATGTGGTGGTGAAAGATGTGGTGGTGATAGATGTGGTGGAGGTGATGGTGGTGGTGTAGGTTGTTTTGGTGGTGATTTATGTGGTGATTGAGGTGGAGATGGTTCAGGTGGTGGTGATGGTGGTTGACTTTGTTTTGACTTTAGTATACGTTTAGGCAGCTTGATTGTTATCTTTCTTCTTACTGCACTAAGAGTAACAACTCGCTTTCTTGCACTTGCTTTCTTCCTACCACCAGATGATGGAGGCGTTTGAGATTCTACAACATGTTCAGGTGATGGATTGTACAATTCATCATCCTTATCTTCTCTCCTCTTTCTCTTGAGCTGCTTTTCTTTCTCAACTTCAGCCTGGATTCTTTTTGCACGTTCAGTTTCATCAATATCTTCTTCAGACGAGCTTGATGAACTTTCGTCACCTTCATTGTCACCAACTCCCTTTTCTGTTTCCAGTTCATAATCAATATCTTTCAATATTTGTTCAGTTTCAGGAGAAATTGGATCTTGAACCTTTTCTACATCACCTTCATCTACACCTTCATCTTCTTCTTCTGATTCATCAACAAGCATGGTTTCAACAACCTTCTTTTGACGCTTTTTCTGTGGTTTAGAAGATGAACCCTCTTCTTTTTGAGCTTTTGGAGTTGCTTTTCTGCTCCTCTTCTTTTTCTCTTCTTTCAAGAACTACTCGTTTCTTGTTTCTTTGAAGCTTTCAAGAGTTTTCAACTCATCTGCATAACTCTTTTCTTTCATTTCTTCATCATTCCTCCACTTTTGATGTTCAATCGGATCTGGATCTTGATAATTTTTGTCTTTGATGAAACCAAAGAATTCAGCTTTTGTTGATGGCTCTGGATGGTTTGGGTGATATCTGGCCAATTGTTTCAAAGACTCATTATCCATGCAGAATAATTCCAACAGATCATTGTTTTCATCCCTCTCCAAATCAGGATAAGCATGGTCTAACATCATCTGAACAAATCATGGATAAACCCAAGTCTTGCTTTTTGATGTAATATTTTCCACCATATAATGAAAAACAATCTTTGAAAAGTTATACTTCTTATTCAACACGAGTGCAGTCACCATGTTCATTTGATAGTATCTCATCACATCGTAACCTCCCTTCCTGTGACTGAGAGCATGCAGCACTGAATGTATAAGAAACTTGTAAGGCTTGGAAAAACATGCTTTCAAGTAGTTAGCCTTGTTTAATGGTCCTCTATAACCCATCCGCAACATGCAACCTTTTACCATCTTCTCTGGAAACTTTGACGGAGAATTTTGTGACACCTGTGCCACCACGAACACCAAACGAATGCCAAACCTTTGAAACATTGTGTTTCATACTTGGGATTTGTATAAATATGTGTATCCTTTGCACATATCAATTCTTGTTCAATTCCGAGCTTTAAATCGCTTTCTAGAAAGTTATACGCGCACTGGTGCGTAAACGTAATCATTTTAGCGCAACAAACACTCCGAAATAGTGAAATAGGCTTAACATACCTTAAGTGACCTTTACATAACTTAGAAATAAGTTTTGGAAGGTTTGGTATGGCAAAAACAAGTTTATTCGATCGCAGGGACTATTTGCGTCAAACTGTGAAACTATACCGATTCGTAAGGTAACATACAGTCCAGAACTTGATCATAAGTTAAACATACCATATATAACCTAAACATGGCTTAGAAATAAGCTTTGATAGGTTTGGTGTGCGAAAACATGCTTATATGATCTTACAGGGACTAAAAGTGTCAAAAACGGCGTAAGTTTGCATTTTCGCGCATATCTTACGTTCTGGACACATCTGGACATCCAAAATTTTTGTACACCCTAAAATATTTTTATTTTAGTGATCGGCATGCAAAAATCCCATTCGTCGCTTAATTTGGTTCGTTTTCGCGTTCGTTTGAAATTCGTCGTAATTTAACGAACAACGCGACCGTACGACCAAACGACCCGACATCCGAGAGTGTTCCAAGCATATTTTGAGTCCTCTAAACTTTATTGACCTTGTAGAGCCTTGAAAATGGCTTAACGGGGGTCAAAAAAGGCCTGGAATGGACTCGAATCCATGCAGGGACTAAAGCTGCCAAAATTCAAAGTTTGCTGATCTGGGGAGCTCAGGCGGGGCGCGTAAGCCTACCCCCAACTCTTACGCGGGGCGCCTGAGCACCCAGCGACCAAAAACTCAATTTTAGCAAACTGTTGATACTTCAGGGGCTGTTTTTGGCAATTTCTTTGTGTGGTAGCCAAGTTAACACCTTCCCAAGTAATATTAGCTGGCTTTAACACATGTATGGTTGTGATTTATTGCTTAATGGCCAAACAAACCACATGTGATGATCCTAGAGCATCAACACAACTATAAATAGCCAAGCTCCCTTCCTCATTTCCTTGCTCATTTCTCATTCTCTTCTCTCATATCTGCTTTGGGGCTCTCTCAACTAAGTTTAGGACTTGTCTTCTTTGTAGAAAAGATAGCAAGGACTTGGGTGAGCCTTCTTTCATTCTTTTATTGCTTTCTAGTTTAAAAAGTCAAACAAGTGTTTGACTTTCAGTTTGACCAGTCTTTGGTCAACGCAAAGTTCGGTTGAACTTTGCAACGTGATTGTAATCACGTTGGTTATAATCCTTAGTGATTATACCCGCTGATTACCACGTTAACTAGTTGTAGTGTCGAGTCAAAGTTTCGGTCAAAATGCGTTTTAGCACGCATTTTGCAACGGAACTACTTTAGGGTATCAAAACACTTTGTTTTGATACCAAATCAGTAGGTTAAACATGTTTTGACATGTTTAACTCGACACTATTAGTTTAGTGCTTGTTTAGGGTCGTAAGGTAAGCGGTCTAAACAACCGCTTAGACTTTCGAACCCGACCCGTTTGGTCGATCTTTAAGATCCGACCAAGCTTAGTTAGTGATCATAGTTTCATAGGGAATAACCACTGAGGTTATACCTTATGATCACATAGGATTGGTTAGTCATATGCTAGTTAGCTTGTATGCCCATAGGAAATGACCAAAATGCCCTTTTGAAGCTAAAATCCGTATTTTGACTATGTGAACATATTTTTGACATATAATCTGAATTAGTAACATGTTTAGGGATAATTGGGCATGTAAGACTTGACATAGCACATAGTTAACCATCTGAACATAGTTTTACGCAAACGACGCATTATAGTGGCTTATACTACCATAATGGGTCGAAACGGGTCAAAAGCACTTAGGTAGACTTCCAAATCAGAATGTTGGGACTATTAAATCATACCATATGAGTTCAATTACTCATTTGATTTATAGAACCTCATTCTATCCTATCTCCCGATTTAGGATCCGATTGTTTAACATAGTGATCCATACTAGGTACCACTTGTTTCCTTGATTTCCCGAGCTTTGTTAGGACACTTAATCAAGGATACTTGCAATCTCAAGTGAGTACATAGTCCCCTCTTTTACTATTTTCAAATGTTTTGGGGTGAAACATATATGCCAATCTGTTATTTTCCTGATTTTAAACTACATGATTATACATGCTTATTACATATTCTTTGATAAATTAAACGATTACCTATGGTTTAAACACTGATTTTCCAAAACTTATAAAACTAAATTGTTGGATTGTACCTATTTTTTATACATTCACCCAGCCGATTGGTGGTATGATATAGCGCTATAGGACTAGACACCTCATTCCTGTTGTATGGAATGTCAGAAACCAAATTTAAACCAAATAGAAATTGCCTTCGTGGTATTTCTATAGTCTCCAAAGTGTAGTTTGATACACTACGGCTTGAATGAATACCAAATCACACTTTCTTTGTATATGTTGATATACTACAAAAGTATAGTTTGATGTGCTCTCAAATGTGATCTTCCAAAGTATATTTTGATACACTAAGTACAAAATCCAACATATGTTTTAAAATACTACTTTGTTATTTTTAAACCAAAGCATAGTTTGATATGCTACTGTTTACCAAAGTATAGTTTGATATACTACCAACATTGTTATTTCATAAACCAAAGTATAATTTGATATACTACCAAAGCATAGTTGATATGCTATTTTTAAACCAAAGCATAGTTGATATGCTATTTTCAAACCAAAGTATAATTAGATATACTACCAATACTTTTATCCTTAAACCAAAGTATATTTGAGATATACTACCAAAACTATTATTTTAATTACTAAAGTATATTTCGATATACTATCTATTTAACTATTTCAAAACTAAAGTATACTTGTTATATTATTTATACAAACTTTTGAAAACCAAAGTACATTTTTACCTATACCATAAACCCTTTTCCAAAACGACACGCTTTCAGAAACAAAACTTTTACATTAGATTCATGGCTATTTTGAAAACAGAAAACCTTTTTTCGTATTATCCAAAGCCATGAATCTAATATACAAAATCCTATGTTACTCACATGCATTTTTATGCTGACGTACCTATTTTCATATATGTTTCAGGTACTGCTATGTGATGATTGATGATGCATGCTAAACATAGGATGGACACGTGCCTTAGTGACTTAAAACTGAGAAATAATTATTGTATTTATCTAAGTTGTACAAAAACAATGAGCTCAATAATTCAATAAAACAAAACTATTTGATCCATGGTTGTGAAACAATGATTCTGTTACAACACTCCCCGACGTTTCTGCCACGATTTGTTGTTTTACGTGGTCGGGGTGTGACAGAAAAGTTGGTATCAGAGCCAATGGTTATAGGGAATTAGGTTATTAGTAATGCTTTGACCTAGACTATAACCTTCCTAGGACCCCAACACAAGTTATCTTGTGTTTAGTCTTAAAACAATACACTTCACCTATCCTTAGGTGATTAACAAAAACAAAACATAATTCGTTCTCTCGAGTCAATTTTTTTTTTTAAAACATCACAAGAAGTCATCTATCCTTAGATGATTTGTTTTTTGGCTTTTAAGCCTTTGGTGTTTTCAAAAATCTTGTCAAAGTTTGGGTCTAAATAATGTGAACACGTGCAAACTGGAAGGGTGAATGCCTGTACCCTGAGTTTTCTGTCTAAGGCTAGAGTGTTCGTACAAATCCGCAGTATCGGACCAGTCACTCTTACCTGGGAACTCTTGGGGTGAGTGTTCACTTATAGGCGAGCATGTCTTCAGTGATACATTATATTAACCTATTTACTTTGATTTGTCACAGTGTCATTTGTTTGTTTTAAGTAACAAACGAATGGTCACAATCCTTATGCTTTGTCGATATTCTTAACATCCAGTTTTGAATATCCAATGACATCTCACTCGTTTTCCCTCATGTTTTCTTTGCTCTTTTAGAATATGCCTCCTCGACGTGATCAAGCTCAGGATGCCGCTTTGGCAGCCTTAATCACTCAGCAGTTCGCTGCTGTACTCCCGAACCTTATCACCCAGATAAATCAAGCAAACAATAACAATAACAATGTTCAGTGCACCTTTAAAACATTCAACTCAGCTAAGCCACTCACATTTACTGGGTCTGAAGGGGCCACGGGGCTCCTACAGTGGTTTGAGAGTCTTGAAAGCACATTTCGTCATGTGCAATGCCCAAACGAGCGAAAAGTTGAGTTCGCGTCAAGTGTGTTCCAGAAAAGAGCACTCACATGGTGGAACGGCATAATGAGGGATCGAGGTGCCGATGTAGCAATGGCACAAACCTGGGAAGAGCTTCGGGCTCTAATGAGGAAGGAATTTTGTCCTCGTCATGAGCTTAGGGCTTTAGAACGGGAATTTGATGATCTCAAACAAGCCAGCGGTGAACATCGAGCCTACACTGATCGTTATGAGGAATTGAGTCTGTTATGTCCTACCATGGTTACGCCTTTGGATAAGGCGATTGAAAGATACATCGATGGCCTTCCTGACCCAGTTCAGGATATTGTTACTGGTAGCAACCCTACTACCGTCAGACAAGCCATTGAACTATCTGCCACCCTGACTGAATCTCAAATCAGGAAGGGTAAGCTTTTCCGAAAAGGCGATCCGAAACCATCTGACAAGGCAGCACAAGAAAGACCAAAGGATAAACAGACCGAGTCCTCTAAGAAGTCGAAGAAGCGTAAGGCTTCACAAAACTTTGCAGTGGTCGCTCAAAATGTTCAGGTTGCACCAAATCAGCCAGCACAGCCTCGTGCTAGGAAGAACTATATTGGTACTGCACCTTTGTGCAACAAATGCAACCGTCATCATGTGAATCAAACACCGTGTCACAAGTGTACCCACTGTGGGCGTTTGGGACACTTGGTCAATACATGTCACCATGTTATCCAAAACCAGAATGTTGCAAATCCTGCTGCTGTTCAAGCACAGTTTCCACCTGGATCGTGCTATAACTGTGGTGATCTTACTCACTACCGGAACAATTGCCCAAGACTTGTTAATGCAAATCCAGCACGCGGACGAGCATTTAACATAAACGAGGCAAATGCAAATGACAATGCAACAGTGAACAATTAGTCTTTTGTATTTCCTTTGTTTGTTATCTTTTGACATTTGAGACAATTCAGTTATTATAAATAAAATGGTTGTTCCAATTTTATTTCCAAAACTGATACGATTGTGTGTATGTGTCAACATACCCCTACAATACCGACACCAAAGAACCATGTTCTTATCAGAACAAACTTCTCGTGTGATTCCTTTATTCTATGATCATTTGTGATCTCCCCAAAAAAAATCCTAAAGTACTAGTTCCTTTTAAGAAACAAAGTACAGGTGCAATTCTTAATCAGATACTTGAAGTACCATTTCAAATCTTTGATTTGATAAAGGTGCTATCGTAAGTCCTTGATTGGATTCTTTATGTGTCCTAATACGAATGTTATAACACGACAGAAACAAACTCCAAATCCTTATAAGATCTTCCTATCTTCATAGTTAGATTCTTGAGGATGTTTTAAGTACTAATTGAAGTCCGTGATTGGATTTCTAGGGTACTTCAAAATACATTAATTCAAAATCGAGCTAATAATTAAATTAACGAATACACAATTTGGTGATTTTGTGTTTATGTGTAACTCCAAAGCTCGTTATCTAAGTCCTGGTGGAATCTTCCGTATTTTCATATGTTAGATTCTCAGAAGGATACTTAAAGTATTGTTTTAAATCCTTAAGGGGCTTCTATGCAAATAGTAAGAACCTTGGATTCCAAAGTGCTGTATCAAAACGATTATTTAGTTTTTGAGTTACAAAGATCCCTTAAGAGGTCTGTTTAAAGAGATCATGCGACGATCTAGATAAGGAGATCATGTGTTGATCTAGTTAAAAAGATCGTTCGTGGATCTAATTAAAAAGATCCCTTGGTGATTTAGTCAAGTCATTTCATGTTTATTCGATTGATTTTACCCTACACATTATAAAATGAACTGTGCGGACTGTGCAAGGAATTACGTAATTATGGATGCATACGTAATTATGGAATTCAGTGCACAGAAACCACAGCAAGTTTTGTCATGTGTTAAGACTTATAGTGATGAGAATAACGAGACAGGAACAATGTAAAAAGGGCATGGTGGATACGCCGCTGGTACTTCCTATATATAAGTGTTCCTTATTACATTGCGAAAGTAGCGTTATTTAAATTATTAGAAGTCCTGGACCTTGGCCAATGTCATTTTATTTTACAATCTCCGACTCTGATTTCGAGCACACATAAGTTTCCTATAATAGTCTTCATAGGAAACCTCATCCTATCCATTACTCGAAACTCCATGTTTTTGTTATTTCAACAACTACATTTTGGCATTTAACAGATTCGCTAAAAATCCAAACGTGACCTATAGTTTTGCTTGGGAAACGGAGGATTCATTCGAAAGCGAAACAATCACAGTTGTCTTCATAAGTTTCCTCTAGAATTAAATTTCGGGACGAAATTTCCTAAAGTAGGGGAGACTGTGACACCTGTGCCACCACGAACACCAAACAGATTCCAAACCTTTGAAACATTGTGTTTCGTACTTGGGATTTGTATAAATATGTGTATCCTTTGCACATATCAATTCTTGTTCAATTCCGAGCTTTAAATCGCTTTCTAGAAAGTTATACGCGTACTTGTGCGTAAACGTAATCAGTTTAGCGCGACAAACACTCCGGAATAGTGAAATAGGCTTAACATATCTTAAATGACCTTTACATAACTTAGAAATAAGTTTTGGAAGGTTTGGTATGGCAAAAACAAGTTTATTCGATCGCAGGGACTATTTGCGTCAAACTGCGAAACTATACCGATTCGTAAGGTAACGTACATTCCAGAACTTGATCATAATTAAACATACCATATATAACCTAAACATGGCTTAGAAATAAGCTTTGATAGGTTTGGTGTGCGAAAACATGCTTATATGATCTTACAGGGACTAAAAGTGTCAAAAACGGCGTAAGTTTGCATTTTCGCTCATATCTTACGTTCTGGACACATCCGGACATCCAAAATTTTTGTACACCCTAAAATATTTTTATTTTAGTGATCGGCATGCAAAAATCCCATTCGTCGCTTAATTTGGTTCGTTTTCGCGTCCGTTTGAGTTTCGTCGTAATTTAACGAACAATGCGACCGTACGACCAAACGAGCCGACACCTGAGAGTGTTCCAAGCATATTTTGAGTCCTCTAAACTTTATTGACCTTGTAGAGCCTTGAAAATGGCTTAACGGGGGTCAAAAAGGCCTGAAATGGACTCGAATCCATGCAGGGACTAAAGCTGCCAAAATTCAAAGTTTGCTGATCTGGGGAGCTCAGGCGGGGCGCGTAAGCCTACCCCCAACTCTTACGCGGGGCGCCTGAGCAGCCCAGCGACCAGAAACTCAATTTTAGCAAACTGTTGATACTTCAGGGGCTGTTTTTGGCAATTTCTTTGTGTGGTAGCCAAGTTAACACCTTCCCAAGTAATATTAGCTGGCTTTAACACATGTATGGTTGTGATTTATTGCTTAATGGCCAAACAAACCACATGTGGTGATCCTAGAGCATCAACACAACTATAAATAGCCAAGCTCCCTTCCTCATTTCCTTGCTCATTTCTCATTCTCTTCTCTCATATCTGCTTTGGGCTCTCTCAACTGAGTTTGGGACTTGTCTTCTTTGTAGAAAAGATAGCAAGGACTTGGGTGAGCCTTCTTTCATTCTTTTATTGCTTTCTAGTTTAAAAAGTCAAACAAGTGTTTGACTTTCAGTTTGACCAGTCTTTGGTCAACACAAAGTTCGGTTGAACTTTGCAATGTGATTGTAATCACGTTGGTTATAATCCTTATTGATTATACCCGCTGATTACCACGTTAACTAGTTGTAGTGTCGAGTCAAAGTTTCGGTCAAAATGCGTTTTAGCACGCATTTTGCAACGGAACTACTTTAGGGTATCAAAACACTTTGTTTTGATACCAAATCAGTAGGTTAAACATGTTTTGACATGTTTAACTCGACATTATTAGTTTAGTGCTTGTTTAGGGTCGTAAGGTAAGCGGTCTAAACAACCGCTTAGACTTTCGAACCCGACCCGTTTGGTTGATCTTTAAGATCCGACCAAGCTTAGTTAGCGATCATAGTTTCATAGGAATAACCACTGAGGTTATACCTTATGATCACATAGGATTGGTTAGTCGTATGCTAGTTAGCTTGTATGCCCATAGGAAATGACCAAAATGCCCTTTTGAAGCTAAAATCCGTATTTTGACTATGTGAACATATTTTTGACATATAATCTGAATTAGTAACATGTTTAGGGATAATTGGGCATGTAAGACTTGACATAGCACATAGTTAACCATCTGAACATAGTTTTACGCAAACGACGCATTATAGTGGCTTATACTACCATAATGGTTCGAAACGCGTCAAAAGCACTTAGGTAGACTTCCAAATCAGAATGTTGAGACTATTAAATCATACCATATGAGTTCAATTACTCATTTGATTTATAGAACCTCATTCTATCCTATCTCCCGATTTAGGATCCGATTGTTTAACATAATGATCCATACTAGGTACCACTTGATTCCTTGATTTCCTGAGCTTTGTTAGGACACTTAATCAAGGATACTTGCAATCTCAAGTGAGTACATAGTCCCCTCTTTTACTATTTTCAAATGTTTTGGGGTGAAACATATATGCCTATCTGTTATTTTCCTGATTTTAAACTACATGATTATACATGCTTATTACATATTCTTTGATAAATTAAACGATTACCTATGGTTTAAACACTGATTTTCCAAAACTTATAAAACTAAATTGTTGGATTGTACCTATTTTTTATATATTCACCCAGCCGATTGGTAGTATGATATAGCGCTATAGGACTAGACACCCCATTCCTGTTGTATGGAATGTCAGAAACCAAATTTAAACCAAATAGAAATTGCCTTCGTGGTATTTCTATAGTCTCCAAAGTGTAGTTTGATACACTAAGGCTTGAATGAATACCAAATAACACTTTCTTTGTATATGTTGATATACTACAAAAGTATAGTTTGATGTGCTCTCAAATGTGATCTTCCAAAGTATATTTTGATATATTAAGTACAAAATCCAACATATGTTTTAAAATACCACTTTGTTATTTTTAAACCAAAGCAGAGTTTGATATGCTACTGTTTACCAAAGTATAGTTTGATATACTACCAACATTGTTACTTCATAAACCAAAGTATAATTTGATATACTACCAAAGCATAGTTGATATGCTATTTTTAAAACAAAGCATAGTTGATATGCTATTTTTAAACCAAAGCATAGTTGATATGCTATTTTCAAACCAAAGTATAATTAGATATACTACCAATACTTTTATCCTTAAACCAAAGTATATTTGAGATATACTACCAAAACTATTATTTTAATTACTAAAGTATATTTCGATATACTATCTATTTAACTATTTCAAAACTAAAGTATACTTGTTATATTATTTATACAAACTTTTCAAAACCAAAGTACATTTTTACCTATACCATAAACCCTTTTCCAAAACGACACGCTTTCAGAAACAAAACTTTTACATTAGATTCATGGCTATTTTGAAAACATAAAACCTTTTTTCGTATTATCCAAAGCCATGAATCTAATATACAAAATCCTATGTTACTTTTTATGCTGACGTACCTATTTTCATATATGTTTCAGGTACTGCTATGTGATGATTGATGATGCATGCTAAACATAGGATGGACACGTGCCTTAGTGACTTAAAACTGAGAAACAATTATTGTATTTATCTAAGTTGTACAAAAACAATGAGTTCAATAATTCAATAAAAAAAACTATTTGATCCATGGTTGTGAAACAATGATTCTGTTACAACACTCCCCGACGTTTCCGCCACGATTTGTTGTTTTACGTGGTCGGGGTGTGACAAATTTTCTTCGTCCGAAAAATTTATCACCTCACGTATAAGCTGCTCTGTGATAATGATTGGTTTGTCTTCATTATTCAAGCTCACGATTGAATTTATTGTTTTGTGTTCTTCATCATACGTTGCGTTTTTCCAGAATCGTTCAATGTGTGATTTGAAAACCAGATGTTGATTTCTCAAAGCTTTCTGAATCGGCAATCTTTTCATAAACTCCAGAATACTCTTTAATTCGGCCATCTTTGGTATCTTCTCCTCATCGTAAACACAACAATTGTTGTGTAGTGGATCAAATATCACATTTGAAGCCTGAAAAACAACAACATACAAATAAATCAAACACTTAGAATTTTTCATCACAAACACATCATTCATCCGAAATCATTTCAAACGAAATAAGCAATTCAAACGAAATAGAACATTCACACGAAATGATAGTTTGATACGGAATCACTTATTCAAATGAAAACATATTTTGAAGCGAAATACCATTTCAAACGGAATGCCATTACAAACGAAAACAACAGTTCAAACGAAATAGCTTCTTTCAAGCGGAATAGCATTTCAAACGGAATAGCCTGATTTCGTACGAAATCAACTTCAAACGAAATGGGCTATTTCGTACGAAATACCATGTTATTTCGTTTGAAGATGGCAAAAATCACAGATGAACAAAACATGAACATATGATGAAATTGATGTACTAGGTTTGATCTATGATGATTTCCGAGCATAAGGGTATATTTTATTTTCATTTTAGTCCACAGAAATACCCTAGCTCTAAGTTCAAAGTTCAGAACCACCAATTTCATACGAAAACATGTTATTCAGGTCAAATTGAAGCCCTAAGAAAGATCTATATCACAATCTGAGTTTAAGGGTATGTTTTTTATTCATTAAACATAACATCTAAACCCTAGATCTAAGATTATGGTCCTGTTCATCGCCGTATAAACGAAAACAGTTCAGATCTATGACAAATCAACAAAATCTCTCACCTTTTCCCATGATTATAGTTGAATAAGCCAACTAAAATCAGATTACGAGCAATAAATCGAGCAGAATAACGACTTAAAATCGAAGTAATGGAGTTTCGTTTGAAATCGCCAGACAGGAGTTTTTGAAACGAAATCACAGAAATGATATGTTCAAACGAAATCAGACCCATATTTATAGACAACCTTATTTCGTGCGAAATAGGCATTGAGGCCTTTTCAGACGAAATCACTGGTTCAAGCGAAATCATATTACAAATAGAATCATGTTTTCAAGCGAAATCTCATTTTCAAGCGAAATAGTTATTTCGTGCGAAATAGCTATTTCGTTTGAAATTGCACTTTTTCAAAAATTTTCAAACTTTTTTTTAACTTTTCAAGATTTTACCGTCACACACATTTAACCAATTCCAAGTTAATGACCTTGTTCAACTGTTTAGCCTGCCAAGTCCAAATTAATGATCTTGGCTGACTGTTTATGAAGATGCTGATTTTCTGAAACTGATTTTAGTTCAAATTAATGAACATTTAAACTTTTAATCAATTACCAACACTTTTCTCAAACTTCTGCTATCACACCCCCAAAATCCACCTGCGGAGTATCACCGCTTGGGAGCGTGACTGACCAGGATCAAGCCACCAATCATATCGAACATGTAATTAATATCAAGTATAATAAATGTAAACCAATCATTCAATACGATAGGTGTTCAAAACATAATCATAGTTTCAAAGTATAGCGGAAGCATAAGTATGAAAATCCAATGTATGTAAATAGTTCAAGTGTTGCAAGTGTAACATAACATCCACGATCCAAGCTCCACAACGTCCTGCTCCTCCCTGTGCAAGCTCCATATGTACCTAATGTCCTGCAAGGCATGCAGCAGAGAGTCAACAACTAGTTGAGCAAGTTCACAGTTAATAGTTCAGTAATAGTATAGTGTGAGTAGTATATGTTCGTTCGTTATGTCACGTATCGTATTAGTTTCCATCGCGGCCTCCCAGGCAGGTGTGCGAAGATATTAGGGGGTGTTCATCCCGAGTATTCTAGACTAGGTTTATCTGTATCGCGGCCTCCCAGGCAGGTGTGCGAAGATTAGTAAGTTTCAGTTCGCGGCCTTCCAAAGGCAGGTGTGCGAAGTCAGTCATAATATCGCGGCCAACCCTTGGCAGGTGTGCGAAGATCAGTTCAATAAGTGTTACTAGTCTAGTCGTAGTTCAATCAGCGGAGTATGTACAATAGTTCATCAAATCACATCACTACGTTCCAGTATAGATAAGTACCAGTAAATAATCAAATCCCATTCCCACCCTGGGAACCCCATGCCTTGGCTGTGTGAACTCACCTTGGTTTGCTCGGCATGTTATTGCTTCTAGGGTTTGTTAATCGTCTAAGTCCGTTACACACGACCTAGGATGTATTGCACATGATTCGATGTAAGTATTTTACGTTCAATTACGTTTACAACTCTTTGGTGCTCAAACAATAACATACGGTAACGTATCGCACAGTAACATGCAGTATCATTCAGTAACACGTATCATCATAATCAGACAGTATCACATAGTCGTATATAGTAGTAAACAGTAGCATGCAGTAGCAGGTTGTTCTTCATACGAAGTTCCGAACTTGGTATCAACATAACTCAGTCTTTTCAACCATTAACAACAGTGAATTATGAGAGCATATATTTAAAGTTCGGACAACACATTATGCGTATGAAATTTGAGCACATATAAATCATTCAAGCCTTAATAGATTCAACAACATTCATCATACAACTTAACTCAGACAAGTGTGGGGCATAAAGTTCGGACCTTACTTTGTGTAAAGGTCGGACCAAAGTAACTTCATAACACATTATTAAAACTCGGATATGATACACATTAATAAAGCTCGGATAGGTTGTGGTTGCCAAAACTCGGGCTAGGGAATCTTATGTGTGCCAAGCAACAAAACTCGGACAACAGTTTCATGAATGAAACTCGGACCAACTCATGGGGGGTATAGGGATCAAACTCGGACCTCATGCTCAAACATATAAACCTCGGACATGTTTTCATGTTAAAAGTCGGACCAAACAAGGCCCTTAACAAACTCGGACAGGAGGTGTTGGGAGGAAACTAAACTCGGATCTCATAATATCATTTCAAACCTCGGACTTCTTTATCAATTCACAAAGGTCTGACTTAATTCTATAAACAAACTCGGACATAATATATATATCAGATAACTCGGATCTAATATACATCAAATAAATAATCCGGTTTTCACCCTATTGGGCCGTAATAATTAGCCAATGGTCATCTATGGGCCGCCCATCCCACCAATCGGAGATGGCCTCTCCTTTCACAAAAGAATCCTTGCTCACCCCAACTCCCTAGGACTCTTACTGACATGTTTTTTTTTATTTCTTTTATGCAAACAGCTAAGCCGCCACTTATGAGTTGGTTCCTAGCACTATATGGCCGATAATTGCATCCCTAAACCTAACACTATTGGACCTCATTTTATCATCAAATCACAAGCACTGACATAGTTGAATTATTGCTTTGAATGCATGATTATTACAATTCACATGTTGGCACTTTGCACGCATAACAAGATCAGATGAATAAAAGAGTATTATGAAAACAACTACAAACCGCAAACTCGATCCAATCTTTCAAAAACATATGCTCATCACATACTCATATGGCACATGTATATATTTATTATTCTTTTGAAATGGCAGACAATTATGTTTATCACCTCAAGAGTATTGGACCAAGCTATGACATGTATTATTTATTTATTTCCCAACTTGATAATTGAACTAGAAGTGGGATCACATGAACTTTAATTAACAATTCACAAATCTCAATTATAATTGGACCACACCATAGAGATAGGCTGACACCAATCACATCCCTTGACTATCACACACTCACACACAATCTTTAATTAGCATGATTCTTGAAACAACAATCGGATAAATAACATAAATCATCATCTCATTTAATCCGCTAATCATGAGCAATAATTTAAAATAATACTCTAAAAACACAATACTAACATACCCGAATACAAGAGGGGAAAAGGCTTCGGTGATGATGATCCCCTGCCGTCGCAAACAAAGAACTCTAGGGTTTTGGTTTTATAGATTAACCTTCTTACGTAAATGTGGAACAGATATATTAAAACACTAATTCTGGGCCCGAAGCCCTTGTGTTAATTTGTCCGGCCCACCAGTTGATGAAAACACTATTGTGTTTTGGTGATGGTGATTTTGCAGGAGAGGGGGGGGGGTTTGGCTAAGTATTTTATGTGGGGGGTAGGGTAAACAATCCAAGTTCCATATTCTAATAAGTGTACTCCAATAATCATATAACACAACCCCATGTTGCACTTCACAACTTATATTGCACTTCAATTAAATAAACATGATTGATAATACACCGGATATAATATATAGTCACAATACGATTTAATGTATTACTAACGTGTCCAATTGTAAAACCAACAAGTCGCGCAAACAATCAATCTAATCAATTATGTGCAATAAATGTAAGGATGAAAGTCTTAGAAACTCGAGTTGTCACATTATCCCCAACTTAAAAAAAATTTCGTCCCGAAATTTGGTACGCACTCACTGAGGAAACTAGGTAAGCTGTAGCGTTTACTGGTTTTCCTGGGGTGTCACATCATCCCCCCGTTGATTTGGAATTTCGTCCCGAAATTCAGTAGTAGTAGCTTCAGCCTCAGTAGTGGTTGCATTGATTCCGAATAACTGGGGGTACTTTTCTGTCATCTGGTCTTCGCGTTCCCAGGTGTACTCTGGGCCACGTTTGGAGTTCCAACGAACTCGTACAAGAGGGATTCTCTTGTGTTTGAGGACCTTAACATCCTGGTCCGTGATTTCAACTGGCTCCTCGACGAACTGCAACCGCTCGTCGATAGTAAGTTCCTTAAAAGGAACTATGAGAGTCTCATCTGACAGGCACTTCTTCAGATTCGACACGTGAAATACATTGTGAACTGCACCGAGTTCAGCTGGTAGGTTTAGCTTGTAGGCCACTTTGCCTATTTTCTCAATGATCTCGAACGGTCCGACATACCGCGGATTTAGTTTGCCTCGTTTACCAAATCGAACCACACCCTTCCAGGGTGAGACTTTAAGTAAAACCCGGTCCCCGACCTGAAATTCCAACGGTTTCCTACGCTTATCCGCGTATGCTTTGACGGTCGCGTGCTGCCGCCATGCGTTGTCGTATTTGTGCAATCTTTTCTGTGGCGTCCACTACAATCTCTGGACCCGTAATCTGACTATCCCCCACCTCTGCCCAACAGAGAGGTGACCGGCATTTACGCCCGTACAATGCCTCGAATGGAGCGGCTTGTATGTTGATATGATAACTGTTATTGTATGAGAACTCCACCAAAGGGAGATGCTTTTCCCATCCATTGCCGAAATCAATAACACATGCCCGAAGCATGTCTTCAAGAGTCTGGATCGTTCGCTCAGACTGCCCATCCGTCTGAGGATGATACGCTGTGCTCATGTCTAACCGTGAGCCGAAAGATTTGTGCATCGCTTGCCATAGCTCTGACGTGAATCGTGCATCCCGATCCGAAATGATGGAGGTGGGCACCCCGTGCCTCGAAACAACTTCTTTAAGATAGATGTCTGCGAGAGTGGAGAACTTATCCGTTTCCTTTATAGCCAGAAAGTGTGCAGACTTGGTGAGTCGATCCACGATCACCCATATGGTATCATTCCCACGCTGAGATCTAGGTAGGCCTGTAACAAAATCCATGGAAATTTCTTCCCATTTCCACTGTGGTATCCTGGGTTGCTGAAGTAGACCCGCTGGTTTCTGATATTCAACCTTGACTCTGGCACAGGTCAAGCACTTGCCAACATAGGTGGCGATGTGGGCCTTCATGCTAGGCCACCAATAATTAGTTCTGATGTCGTGGTACATTTTGTCCGACCCTGGATGTACCGAGTAGCGAGACTTGTGTGCTTCGTCCATCACAAGCTCTCGTAAACCGCCATAAAGTGGGACCCAAATACGCCCCGTTACATAGTAGGCGCCGTCTTCCTTTTGTTCCATTCGTTGCCTTGAACCGCGTAAGGCTTCAGCCATGACGTTTTCGGGTTTCAATGCTTCTTTCTGAGCAGCTCGTATCTGTGCAGGAAGATTGGACTGAATAGTAAGCTGCAGCGCTCGCACACGCTTAGGTAGGGTGTCCTTTCGACTGAGGGCGTCGGCCACAACATTAGCCTTGCCTGGATGATACTTGATGGCGCATTCGTAGTCGTTCAGTAGTTCAACCCATCTCCGTTGACGCATGTTCAAATCCTTTTGCTTAAGGATATGCTCGAGACTCCTGTGATCGGTGTAAATCGTGCACCTGGTACCGTACAGGTAGTGTCGCCATATCTTGGATGGATCGACATGAATCCCATCCCTGTTCACCACATGGCCTAAGAAGTGGACTTCTCGAAGCCAGAAGTCGCATTTAGAAAACTTTGCGTACAATTGTTCCTTTCGTAGCAGTTCCAAGATAAGACGTAAGTGCTGCTCGTGCTCCTCCTGACTCTTGGAGTAGATCAGAATGTCGTCGATGAAGACAATGACGAACTTGTCAAGATAGGGTTTGCACACCCTGTTCATAAGGTCCACAAATACGGCAGGTGCGCTCAATAATATCAAACCATCCATCATATCAAACATAAAGTATAGTAGTTAAAATAATTCATAAAACCCAATACAATTGATGTTCAAACCGAACTTTGTTTGAGTAGCGGAAACATAATAATGAAAACCCAAAATAAGTTATAAGTTCAAATATCGTTCATTGCGTCTCCTCGTCCTAACACGAAAACTCGACCTCTTGCCTCGTTGCCATTGTTGTTGTTGTTTCCCCCGTTGTTGTTGTTGTTCCCGTTGCCCTGGTTATTATTGTGGTTCTGATTCTGGTTCAACTGAGGGCAATCGCGTTTGTAATGACCTTCTGCCCCACACTGGAAACATCCCCGGTTTCCACGCTGTGGTTGCTGCTGCTGTGGGTTTTGAGGAACTGGTGGCGGAAGTTGCTGATCCTGGTTTGCAGGTCGAGAGCTTCTACAATCCTTAGCCTCATGACCCATCTTGAGGCATCTTTGACAACGTTCCCTGCGACATCTTCCGCTGTGGTGTCTGTGGGTGAATTCCCCGATATCCACCCTGCCCCTGACTGCCAGATGATTGCTGACTCGAATTCTGGTAGTCATTTGTCTTGCGCTGCTGAGACTGAACAGAAACTGATCCCTTGCTGGAATCCCCCTCCCATTTCCTCTTGTTGTCACTGGGAGTAGCAGCAGTGGTGACAGCAGTAGTGGTAGCCTTGACACGTTTTGGCAACCTGTTCTGGTCCACTGCCTGATCTGTAATACGATGAACAAGGCGCTGAATAGCCTGAATATTTTCAAGATTAGCCGATGTCACATGGCTCTGGATCTCTGGCGCCAAACCCTTGAGATACAACTCAATACGTTTCACTAGAGGGTCCACCATAGTTGGGCATAGCACGGCCAGTTCATTCGACCGTTTGGTATAGGCTTCGATCTCTGACCCAACCATTTTCAAGTGATACAGTTCATCTTCTAGCTTGTGAATGTCTTCACGAGTGCAGTACTCCCTTTTGATCAATTCTTTGAAGTCATTCCAAGGGGTGGCGTTTGCAGCTGCCAACCCTAGGATCTGCACTTGCGCGTTCCACCAAGTCAACGCGATTCCTTCCAAAGTGCCAGTGGCGTACTTGACCCTGCGAGCCTCAGGGCATTCACACATTTCGAACACAGATTCTAGCTTCTCGAACCAATGGAGGAGTCCCACTGCCCCCTCGGTGCCACTGAATGAGCTTGGACGACAGTCCATGAAGTTCTTGAATGTGCAGACAGGCTGCTGCGCGTGTTGACCTATTGTGTACGAATAGGACAAGGTTAAATACGAGAGTTAATGTAGGATCTAAGGATCCTAGTGTGAGTCTATACTGCAGGGTATACTACCTGCTTGAGCAGCTGCAAGTGCCGCAGCAACTTGAGCTTGAACGAGAGCCTCTAGCTGGGCTTGTGTCATGTTAATTCGTCCGGCCATTGATCTTCACATCAAAGGCAACATAAGTGAGAAAGGTTCGCGAATAGTGCGATGACAGAAGAGTGTAAGCACGTAAGTGTTCTCAAGCAATAACAAGTAGTGAGCAAAGTAATGTAAGCATACTACGAGCAAAGTTCTATGCAGTTCTAGCATGTAGGCAATAAACATAAACCTTATTACCTAGGATGTTGAGTCTTGCACGTGGAGCGAAGCGTCGTTGTGGATCGTTGAGAGCACTGTTCTGGTTATAGTCTGGTTTTAATAAAAACGTTTTCCCATATTAAAACCAAGTTCTCTATAACCAATGGCTCTGATACCAATCTGTCACACCCCCAAAATCCACCTGCGGAGTATCACCGCTTGGGAGCGTGACTGACCAGGATCAAGCCACCAATCATATCGAACATGTAATTAATATCAAGTATAATAAATGTAAACCAATCATTCAATACGATAGGTGTTCAAAACATAATCATAGTTTCAAAGTATAGCGGAAGCATAAGTATGAAAATCCAATGTATGTAAATAGTTCAAGTGTTGTAAGTGTAACATAACATCCACGATCCAAGCTCCACAACGACCTGCTCCTCCCTGTGCAAGCTCCATATGTACCTAATGTCCTGCAAGGCATGCAGCAGAGAGTCAACAACTAGTTGAGCGAGTTCACAGTTAATAGTTCAGTAATAGTATAGTGTGAGTAGTATATGTTCGTTCGTTATGTCACGTATCGTATTAGTTTCCATCGCGGCCTCCCAGGCAGGTGTGCGAAGATATTAGGGGGTGTTCATCCCGAGTATTCTAGACTAGGTTTATCTGTATCGCGGCCTCCCAGGCAGGTGTGCGAAGATTAGTAAGTTTCAGTTCGCGGCCTTCCAAAGGCAGGTGTGCGAAGTCAGTCATAATATCGCGGCCAACCCTTGGCAGGTGTGCGAAGATCAGTTCAATAAGTGTTACTAGTCTAGTCGTAGTTCAATCAGCGGAGTATGTACAATAGTTCATCAAATCACATCACTACGTTCCAGTATAGATAAGTACCCGTAAATAATCAAATCCCATTCCCACCCTGGGAACCCCATGCCTTGGCTGTGTGAACTCACCTTGGTTTGCTCGGTATGTTATTGCTTCTAGGGTTTGTTAATCGTCTAAGTCCGTTACACACGACCTAGGATGTATTGCACATGATTCGATGTAAGTATTTTACGTTCAATTACGTTTACAACTCTTTGGTGCTCAAACAGTAACATACGGTAACATATCGCACAGTAACATGCAGTATCATTCAGTAACACGTATCATCATAATCAGACAGTATCACATAGTCGTATATAGTAGTAAACAGTAGCATGCAGTAGCAGGTTGTTCTTCATACGAAGTTCCGAACTTGGTATCAACATAACTCAGTCTTTTCAACCATTAACAACAGTGAATTATGAGAGCATATATTTAAAGTTCGGACAACACATTATGTGTATGAAATTTGAGCACATATAAATCATTCAAGCCTTAATAGATTCAACAACATTCATCATACAACTTAACTCAGACAAGTGTGGGGCATAAAGTTCGGACCTTACTTTGTGTAAAGGTCGGACCAAAGTAACTTCATAACACATTATTAAAACTCGGATATGATACTCATTAATAAAGCTCGGATAGGTTGTGGTTGCCAAAACTCGGGCTAGGGAATCTTATGTGTGCCAAGCAACAAAACTCGGACAAGAGTTTCATGAATGAAACTCGGACCAACTCATGGGGGGTATAGGGATCAAACTCGGACCTCATGCTCAAACACATAAACCTCGGACATGTTTTCATGTTAAAAGTCGGACCAAACAAGGCCCTTAACAAACTCGGACATGAGGTGTTGGGAGGAAACTAAACTCGGATCTCATAATATCATTTCAAACCTCGGACTTCTTTATCAATTCACAAAGGTCTGACTTAATTCTATAAACAAACTCGGACATAATATATATATCAGATAACTCGGATCTAATATACATCAAATAAATAATCCGGTTTTCACCCTATTGGGCCGTAATAATTAGCCAATGGTCATCTATGGGCCGCCCATCCCACCAATCGGAGATGGCCTCTCCTTTGACAAAAGAATCCTTGCTCACCCCAACTCCCTAGGACTCTTACTGACATGTTTTTTTTTATTTCTTTTATGCAAACAGCTAAGCCGCCACTTATGAGTTGGTTCCTAGCACTATATGGCCGATAATTGCATCCCTAAACCTAACACTATTGGACCTCATTTTATCATCAAATCACAAGCACTGACATAGTTGAATTATTGCTTTGAATGCATGATTATTACAATTCACATGTTGGCACTTTGCACGCATAACAAGATCAGATGAATAAAAGAGTATTATGAAAACAACTACAAACCGCAAACTCGATCCAATCTTTCAAAAACATATGCTCATCACATACTCATATGGCACATGTATATATTTATTATTCTTTTGAAATGGCAGACAATTATGTTTATCACCTCAAGAGTATTGGACCAAGCTATGACATGTATTATTTATTTATTTCCCAACTTGATAATTGAACTAGAAGTGGGATCACATGAACTTTAATTAACAATTCACAAATCTCAATTATAATTGGACCACACCATAGAGATAGGCTGACACCAATCACATCCCTTGACTATCACACACTCACACACAATCTTTAATTAGCATGATTCTTGAAACAACAATCGGATAAATAACATAAATCATCATCTCATTTAATCCGCTAATCATGAGCAATAATTTAAAATAATACTCTAAAAACACAATACTAACATACCCGAATACAAGAGGGGAAAAGGCTTCGGTGATGATGATCCCCTGCCGTCGCAAACAAAGAACTCTAGGGTTTTGGTTTTATAGATTAACCTTCTTACGTAAATGTGGAACAGATATATTAAAACACTAATTCTGGGCCCGAAGCCCTTGTGTTAATTTGTCCGGCCCACCAGTTGATGAAAACACTATTGTGTTTTGGTGATGGTGATTTTGCAGGAGAGGGGGGGGGGGGTTTGGCTAAGTATTTTATGTGGGGGTAGGGTAAACAATCCAAGTTCCATATTCTAATAAGTGTACTCCAATAATCATATAACACAACCCCATGTTGCACTTCACAACTTATATTGCACTTCAATTAAATAAACACGATTGATAATACACCGGATATAATATATAGTCACAATACGATTTAATGTATTACTAACGTGTCCAATTATAAAACCAACAAGTCGCGCAAACAATCAATCTAATCAATTATGTGCAATAAATGTAAGGATGAAAGTCTTAGAAACTCGAGTTGTCACATCTGCTAACCCAACCCTCATGATCCAGACTTGTTCAACACATAAGACTTTGATCATCTGATCCCCAACGTCCGTTGTCGAAAATAAGATGAAATGCAAATCTTTTTGGATTTTATAAAATGCTAAACAAACAGACAATCTTTTTTGGATTTTTTTGATAAACAACAAACTGTACACACAATATTTTTGTGAGCATGTTAGGGGATCATATCAGCTGCCGACAAAATACGAGTACCGTTAAGCTTTTATTTCAAACACAACATTAAACAATTTGCTTAGATTGTCGATATACCGATCCTCTTAAATTTTCACACAATTTTCAATCTATTCGGGATACGGATATAGTGTATTAAGGTCTTGACTTTTACGCGTATACCACCTCAGAATATACTCCCGTATCCAGATCACTATATTCAGTCTTACAGGTGAATGTACACTAATGATATCTGTAATTGGGTGAATGCGAGACCGTGAGAGCTCAGGCTAGAACTTTCGTTCGTATAGAGAGATGACGGCTCGACTTTCGGTGGGTTTCCTTTGGGAATCTTTTTTACAACAGCACATAATCAGCATTTTGCAATGTTTTATCATTTTTTATGCTGAGGGGAGGCTTTACGAATAAAGCTGTGCAGAGTATTATACGAGGACTAGGCTACTGCTTCCGCAAAATCAGAAGTCCTGGTATAATATGTGACACCTGTGTCACCACGACCATCAAACAAATACCAAACCAATGAAATATTGTATTTCATACTTGGGATTTTGTGTAAATATGTGTATCGTTTGCACATATTAATTCTTGTTCGATTTCGGGCTTTAAATCGCTTTCTGGAAGGTTATACGCGATCTGATTCGTAAATATAACCAGTTTAATGCAACAAACACTCCGGAATAGTGACATAGGCTTAACATATCTTAAATAACCCTTACATAACTTAGAAATAAGTTTTGGATGGTTTGGTATGCCGAAATCAAGTTTATTCGCTTACAAGGACTAAATTCGACAAATTGCGAAAGTATGTCAATTTGTACTGTAACAGACCTTCCGGAACTTGATCATAAGTTAAATATGCCCTAAATATCCTTTACATAGCTCAGAAATAGGCTTTGAGGTGTTTGGTGCGCAAAAATAAACTTTATGCTCATTCAGGGACTAAAAGCGTCAAAAAGTGCATAAGTTTGCATTTTCGCGCATATTTTACGTTCTGAATACTTCCGGACTTCCAAAATTTATGTAAGCATCCTTATATTATGCCTTTGTGTTTGGCATGAGAAAAATCCATTCGTCGCGCAATTTGGATCGTCTTTCGCGCTTATGCGCATTCCGTCGTAATTAAGCGAACATCGCGATCGTACGACCAAACGAACCGACATCCGGCATATTTTTGAACATGTTTTGAGTTCCCTATACTTTAACTTCATTTTAGAGGCTTGAAATGAGGTTAACGGGGCTTAAACGTGCCAAAAATTGACTGAAAAGCATGCAGGGGCTAAAACTGTCATTTTTGAAAAGTTGTGCTGATCAGACAAGCTCAGGCGGCCCGCCTGAGTTTGTGTGGATCCTGATGCGGGCCGCATGGCCTCCCCAGATCAGCAAAATTGTTGCAAACAGCTGTTTGCAGCTGTTTAGCACTTCAAAACCACTTGCAAATGGTTTTTATCAATCCTAGGGGCTCCCATGGGTTTGTAATTCAGTGGGTTTGTGTTGTACGGCTCAGATTAAACGCTTGGGGAACAAGAAACGATCTTAACGGTTCCATGTTTCCTATAAATACCCAACCCCAACTTCATTCAAACCCACTTGATTCTGAGATTTTCTCTAAGTTGGAGTTATAAACACTTCATACCTGAGAAATACTCGGAAATCAATCTTGCGGGGACCTTCTTTTTTGGGTAAAGGGTTACCCCGGTGAATCTATTAAAATGCAACCGCAATTAAGTACAAGTAGTGAGGATATGTTCCACACTAGTTCATATACAGGACATGCCCCATATATGTAAAACAAAACAAACCAAAGACCAATAACACCCCAAATCCTAGTCTACTATACATCATGACACGACATCTAGTAGACAAACAATGCAAAAACACAAAACAAATCCTCAACCACCATCATCAAATATAAAGTAGCCACAAAACAGCAGCCCCTTCAGACGAAAAACAGCTAGCCTATCCATTCGAGGACTTGGTAGAAGAGTTGCTTGCCCCTGCTTTCGAGGAGAAAGGATGAGTGCCCGATGTCATAAATGCACTAGTTTCATTGTAGACTTCTTCAACCTCCTCCTCATCCGATTCCTGCTGGTCATGCTGAGCTTCACCATTTTTACCCACATTCTTACCCGTATCCGATAGAACATCAAACGGATTGTGCGTTTTGACTCTAGGTGGCGGACCTGAGGTAGTAGCCCCACCCTGCGGCTTGGATCCAATCGGCCGATATTCGAATTTCTGCTTCTGCTTATTAACAGGAAACCTGATTTCCTAGCCGCTTTTTTGCGCTCCACATCCGTAAATCCCTCTTTGTCTACAGCCGGCTGTTTCACTTGCTTCCGGGAATTGCTTCCCTCTTGTTTGTTCTGACCAGTGATCGGCCCCTTAGGAGCCCTCCTAGGCTGACTCGGGCAAGAATCATCAGAATGACCAAACACCCTGCAATGAGCACACCTAAGAGGACTCCATTCATATTCAACCGACAAAACCACTTTACTAAAGCCTTCCCCCTCCAACTCTGGAACTGCCATAACTATCTCCTCCTTAAACCCATTTTCAGCTGAAATTTCTACTAACGCTCTCGCGTAGCTACTCCTCCCCCAATTATCTATGCACATAGATGAAGTATACGTGTCCAACATCTTAGGCTCACCAATAGCCGTAGCAATCATACTCAATCCATCCTCCGTATACGCAGCAAGCGGAACATCATGGATTTTAACCCACACTTGCAACTTCTTTACCTCCTTCTTTTCTAACTTAGAAGTAGGAGACCAAATATGCAAAAACAAAGGCTGTGACCGGATAATCCAAGGGCCTTCTTTAAGAACGTTCAACATACCAGCTTCATCGGCAAACTTAAAGAAAAAGAACCCATTAGCATTCATCATTGATTTCTGTAATCCAAACCGCTTCCACTGGTTCTTCACAAAATAGTCCATAACCGGATATGCAACTCTGTCACCTAGGAAGTAACCGTACAGAGTGTTCGCTAATTTTTCTTGCACTGCTCTAACCGAATCACGAGGTAGAACCACATCACAACCCTCATACGTACCAGTGCTAGCAAGAGATCTGAAATTTACCTTAACAGGTTTGGCTGCTAAAACCGATTCTACATATGACATCGGTTTTGAGTTGTTACCACTATTACTAGACATCCCGGACGGTCTTATGTTCTCTAACCCCTCCGATTCAGCAACATGATCAATTATTGGCGATTTATCGGCTCAAACTGAACCTCGTCAGGTCAACATAATTGATGAATTGTTACAGAATTCAGTTCCAATTGAAGCTGAAAACCTGCGGTCAGCAACTAAGGTTTCGGATTGGGAAGGGATTAAGCAAGCTACCAAGCGATATGAGCAAAGATTAGAATCCAATGCTGCTGCTTTGGCAGGTCATGGTAATCCGCAACCTTCAGCAAAGACGGAACCGGTATCATTTGCAAATGCAGTTAAGAACTCGAAGGAGAAGGTGACGGTCAACTTTAGGGAGATGGAGTCTTCTGAGGTTGTCGAAGGAGCTGATGTTGTTATTCCACTGGCTTCGGTTCAGCAAGTCACGGACAGGTATGCAAACACCCTCTATGGGTATTTCTTGGGTAAACGGCTAGCGTTTCCGGTGGTGGATTATTTTGCTAAGAACAATTGGGTTAAATACGGTCTGGTTAGATTGATGATGAATGCGAACAGCTTCTTTTTCTTTAAGTTTAAAACTAAGGAAGGGATGGATAAAATGTTAGAGGATGGGCCATGGATGATAAGAAATGTTCCGATTATTTTGAAGACGTGGTCGGCCTCTATCAAACTGGAAAAAGAGGATATCAAAGCTATTCCGGTGTGGGTTAAAATGCACGATGTGCCGTTAACGGCATATACTGAGGATGGTCTTAGTTTGATTGCATCAAAGATAGGGGTGCCTAAGATGTTGGATACGTATACTGCTACGATGTGTGCTGAATCTTGGGGAAGAAGTAGTTACGCCAGAGCTCTTGTTGAAGTGCAGGCGGGGGCTGAATTAAAAAGAAGGGTCACTGTTGCAATTCCATCTTTAGATGGTAATGGTTATTCTAAGGTGGAAGTTAAGATTGAATATGATTGGGAGCCGTTACGGTGTTCTTCTTGCTGTGTTTTTGGTCATGATGATAGTTCGTGTCCAAAGAACCCTCAGGTTGTTCCAAGTGTGGATTCTGGAAAGAATGTGGATGATTTCCAGGATGTGGGTGCGAGAAAGAAGAAAGCTAACATCCAAGGTCTACACATGAAAAATCAGAAACCTAAATTTGTTTATAGACCAGTTACCAATCCTAAACCAAAACCGGCCTTGAAGAGTTCGAACCGGGTTTCAACTTCAAATCCGTTTGATGCCCTTAGGGACGATGATGGTGATCAGGAAGGTAAAACTGTGGGGCGAATAGAGAAAAAAGAGAAACAGGTGACTGATAGGCAGGATTCGGATGAAGAGGAGGTCGTTGAAGTCTACAATGAAACGAGTAAATTTATGACATCGGGTCTCCATCCTTTTTCTTCGAAAGCAGGGGCAAGCACCTCTTCCACAAAATTCTCAAATGGATAGGCTGTCTTTGGTTCGTTTGAAGGGGTTGCCGGTTTGTGGCAGCTTTATTTTTGATGATGGCGGTTGAGATTTTGTTTTTGTTTTGCATTGTCTCGTCTACTAGATCTCTTCTTTGATGTATAGTAGGCTAGGTTATGGGATGTCATAGTTAATTTGTTTGCTTTGTTTTACATATATGGGGCATGTCCTATATATGAACTAGTGTGGAACTCGTCCTCACTACTTGTACTTATTTGCGTTGGAATTTAATAGAATCACCGGGGTAACCCTTTACCCAAAAAAACATGATCAGAATTTGGAGGCATATAAGTACTGCTAGAGCTTGACCGCAAGTATCCAGCCTTGGTGTGCCCCGAATCCTTAGCCACAGCTGTTGTTGAATCCAGATTAAGCACTTGAACGGGTCGAGAAACCTTTGTGAGTTCATCAATAATGTTAATCCCACGTTTTGGCTGCACCGAATTACCATTAACATCCAGAAGACGATCAGCAATCTGTTGGAACGTCAAAGGTGACCTTCCCCCAGACTTAAATCGATCATCCATATCAAGCAAAAACAACTCTCTATACCCAATCAATCAATACGAATCAAAAGAACCCACACAACCAGCCGACAACAAATAACAAAACGAAAAACCGAAACCCTAAACTAGCAAGTGCCCTAACCCATGATTCTTACCAATCGGACCAAGAAATTGATAAATCAGGCTGATCGAACCAAAAACTCAATCCAATAAGCTTGAAGCAGAAGTGACGGCGGCGAATGAAGAGAAAAAACCCTAGACGACAAATCAAAGATATCCGCAAACCAGAATTGAGAATCAGAAGTTCGAAATTCTAATCCCTAATCTGATCTTGACGAAAATACGCTGAAGAGGCTAGGGTTTCGGATGAGGGAACAAAATCGCCATTAGCTAGAGAGAGTTTCTTGCGGGGACCGTCTGTAAGTATTCTTTCGCATTTTTCGTTCGTTTTAGCGTTAAAGTCAAACTGTGTTTGACTTTCTGCATTGACCAGTTTATGGTCAACGCGAAGTTCGTTTGAACTTCATAACGTGAGCGTAATCACGATGGTTATAGTCCCTAGTGACTATACCTACTGATTACCACGTTATCTAGGCTCAGTGACGAGTCGTAGTTTCGGCCAAAATGTGTTTCCTCGCGTATTTTGTAACCAAACTACTCTAGGGTATTAAAACCATTTGTTTTAATACCAAACCTGTTTTCTAACTTTACTAAACATGTTCTAGCATGTTTAGCTCGTCGCTTTTAGAATTGTGCTTGTTTAGGGTCGTAAAGGTAAGCGATCTAATCAATCGCTTATACTTTCGAACCCGACCCATTTGGTTGATCTTTAGGATCCGACCAAACATTTTAGGTGACCATAGTTGTATAGGGAATAACCTTCCGAGGTTATACCTTATGGTCACGACGTTTAAGTAGTTGTATGATAAGTAGTTCTTATGCCTTAGGTAAATTACCAAAATACCCTTTTCGCGCCAAAATTCATTTTAAGCATATGTAACTTAATTTTTGACATCTAAACTGATTTAGCAACAATATTAGACATGATAAGGCATATAATACTTGTCATAGGACTAGTTAGGCTTTCCGAATGCGTTTTACGCAAATGACGCGTTAAAGTGGCATAAGCTACCTAAACGGGTCGTAATGGGTCAAAAGCACATAGGATAGGTTTCGTTTTAGTATGTAGGCTTTGTTAAACCATATCACATAAGTTCCCATACTTATTTGGTTTACGAACCCTCGTACTACCCGATCCTCCGATAGGTCCGTTTATTAATATAGATACCTATATAGGTGCCGTTTGATTCCGTGATCTTCTAGCATTGCTTGGTGGTTATCCTAGGACTTCTAAGCAATCTCAAGTGAGTACATAGACCCCTCTTTTACTGTTTTCAAAACATTTTGGGGTGAAACACATGTGCCTACTTGTTACTTTCATGATTTCATGCTTTTATATCATATACTTGCTATGTTCATTAGTACACTATTAGTACATGATTTCATTGTGTTTTTGCTATGTATGTTTACTTAGCATACTTAGTACATCGTTTTACATAACATTTTATGCTATGTATGTTCGTCATACTTAGTACATTTTTCATCACATGCTATGTATGCCCATTGTGTGCATATATAGTACATCGTTTTACAAAGACATCTTATACTTGGTATCATGCTATGTATGTCCATCCGTCGCATACCTAGTACACTTTTTGTCACACCCCCAAAATCCCACACGCGGAGTACCACCGCTTGGAGGCGTGACTGACCAGGATCAAACCATCAATTATATCAAACATAGCATTTTATAGTAATCATAAGTATAATTGATGTTCAAAACCAAACGTTATATATGTAGCGGAAGCAATGTAAAGTAAACCCAAATAAAGTTATAAGTTCAATAATTATCCATCTGCCACAACGACCTGCTCCTTCCTTGTGCAAGCTCCATAAAGTACCTAAGGTCCTGCAAGGCATGCAGCAAAATAATCAACAAACTAGTTGAGCGAGTTCACAGAAAGTAAGTTCATAGTGTAATGCATAAGTATAGCTAGTGGGGGCTTCCCATACTAGTGTGTAATAAAGGTGGGGGCTTCCCATGTTCATCCTGGTTAATGAGGGCTTCTCATTAACGGTACTTACTAGACTAACTTCCGACCATGTGTTCTTCTTTACCGAGAACAGGGAGACGTACAGGGTCACGTAGGCTTTACGTGACGTGCCCTTCCCCGAGGACAGTGGTACGCGTGGGGGCTACGTAGGCTTTACGCAGCGTGGCCTTCCGACCTGGAAGCCAGTGAATGGTATTGGGTTACGTAGGCTTTACGTAACGTGTCCTTCCCGACCCGGGAGACATATGGCAAATATACTGGGTTACGTAGGCTTTACGTAACGTGTCCTGACTATTCTGAGGACGATGGTCTATAGTCTGGTATATGCGTAAGTACGAGTAATCATTCCACATTCATCATATCCAACCCAATTCCCAACCCGGGAATCCCATGCCTTGGCTGTGTGAACTCACCTTGGTTTGCTCGGCAGATACACAAGTGAACAGGTAGCAAGTAATGGTCAATCACGTCCTATCATGCATTTATTCAAGTCAGGTTCGATTCACGTATAGCACGTAGGCTTACACAGAGTAAACAAGTTGCAAGCATACAATTCATGGCCCAAACAAAACTAATCAATCGTGCGAGTGGTAACCAATCCGTCCGGATGGGCATTCCGTGCGGGTGGCATTTCGTGCGGATGGCCACTGGTCCATCCGGGTGGACCGTTTGTGCGAGTGACAATCCGTGCGGACTGTCAGCTCGTGCGGATGGTCTGTTCGTGCGGTTGTCAGTCCGGATGGCAGTTTAGTTCGTGCGGACTAGCAGTTTAGTTCATGCGGATGGACAATTCGTCCGGTCTGCAATCCGTCCGGATTGACAGTTCGTCCGGATCGGAATTCGTGTGATAGGTCAGTTCGTCCGGATTAACAATCCGTGCGGTTGTTAATCCGTTCGGTTTAACAGTCCGTCCGGATCGGGACTCGTGTGAATAGCATACTTTGTGCGATCAGTTTCATACAATCAGTTACAACTAAATAATGGTTTCCATACTTATCGTTTTATCGATTAACAAAATTCCAACCATTAAGCTAACACCAACAAGATCAAACCAGCAAAAATTCACATGTTTATCAAGAACCCTAATTGAGCATATCCGAATTATCAACAATCTAACCTATTCGCAAACCAATTGATCAAGTTAACCATCCGATTACACAAGCATATCCGATTTATTTACATAACCCTAACAATATCCGATCGATTAACAATTAAGTCCGGCCGATCTACAGACATGTTCGGCCGGTTATCTCACGAATTGAATATCATCATTACGATCATGCAATTAATATCCGGTTCTAACAACATTCACGTCCGGCCGATCCAACAGGTCCGGCCGATCGAACAAAGCTTAATCAAACATGTTATCATCAAATCGCATTTTCAATCACCCATTTAACAAACATCAATTCAGCCGATTAACAACTAATTGCAACATTGAACATGAAATCATTTAATCAATCAAAACAATACAATTTAAACACTAACCGATCGGTCGAGGGTGATCCGATTTGATAAGGGATCCGAGGTACGGCCGCCTTTGATTCGCGAATGAGAGGGAGAGAAAGAGAGAGCTAGGTTTTCTTGTGTGTGTTAGGGTTTTGGTAACAAATGAGAAGACTAACCAAGTCCCTAAAGTTATTTGCGCATAGAGGGAGTGGGCCGGCCCATTCGATCGGGCTGCCCTTGGGCCGTGCGTGTTGTGCGATTCAATCTTTATCAATAACAACACATATAATACACAATACACGTAGCACATAATGACATATCATTTATTTAAATCAAAGCTCATAATCATAACATGCACGAAGTAGGTCTAAAGTCCGAGTTGTCACATTATCCCCAACTAATTGGAAATTTCGTCCCGAAATTTGGTATGCACTCACTGAGGAAGCTAGGTAAACTGTACTGTTCACTGGTTTTCCTGGGGTGTCACATCCTCCCCCCGTTGATCTGGAATTTCGTCCCGAAATTCCGAAGTAGTAGCTTCAGCCTCAGTAGTGGTTGCCTGGTTCCCGAACAAATGGGGGTACTTTTCTGTCATCCTGTCTTCGCGTTCCCAGGTGTACTCTGGGCCACGTTTGGAGTTCCAACGAACTCGGACAAGAGGGATTCTCTTGTGTTTGAGGACCTTCACATCCCGGTCCGTGATTTCTACTGGTTCCTCAACGAACTGCAACCGTTCGTCGATAGTGAGTTCCTTAAAAGGAATGATGAGGTTTTCATCAGATAGGCACTTCTTTAAGTTTGATACATGAAAGACATTGTGAACTGCCCCGAGTTCAGCTGGTAGGTTCAACTTGCAGGCTACCTTGCCAATCTTTTCTAAAATTTCGGATGGTCCGACGTATCGCGGATTCAGTTTGCCCCGTTTGCCAAAACGTACCACACCCTTCCAGGGTGAGACTTTCAATAAAACCCGGTCCCCGACCTCAAATTCCAATGGCTTTCTACGCTTGTCCGCGTAGGCTTTCTGACGGTCGCGTGCTGCCGCCATGCGTTGTCGTATCTGTGCTATCTTTTCTGTGGCGTCCACAACAATCTCTGGACCCGTGATCTGACTATCTCCCACCTCTGCCCAGCAGAGTGGTGACCGGCATTTACGCCCGTACAATGCCTCGAATGGAGCGGCTTGAATGCTGGTGTGATAACTGTTATTGTAAGAAAACTCCACCAAAGGGAGGTGCTTTTCCCAGCCGTTGCCGAAATCGATAACGCATGCCCGAAGCATGTCTTCGAGAGTTTGAATCGTACGCTCAGACTGCCCATCCGTCTGAGGGTGATATGCTGTGCTCATGTCTAGTCGTGAGCCAAAGGATTTATGCATCGCTTGCCAAAGTTTTGATGTGAATCATGCATCGCGATCCGAAATGATAGATGTGGGCACCCCGTGCCTCGAAACAACTTCCTTAAGATAGACGTCTGCGAGAGTGGAGAACTTATCCGTTTCCTTAATCGGCAGGAAGTGTGCAGACTTGGTGAGTCGATCAACTATGACCCATATCGTATCGTTCCCACGCTGGGATCTAGGTAGGCCTGTAACGAAATCCATGGAAATTTCTTCCCATTTCCATTGTGGTATCTTAGGCTGCTGAAGTAGGCCAGCTGGTTTCTGATATTCAACCTTGACTCTTGCACAGGTCAAGCATTTTCCAACATACGTAGCGATGTGGGCCTTCATGCTAGGCCACCAATAAGTAGTGCTGATGTCGTGGTACATTTTATCCGACCCTGGATGTACCGAATAGCGAGACTTGTGAGCCTCATCCATTACAAGTTCGCGGAGACCGCCATAAAGAGGGACCCAAATCCGGCCCGTTACATAGTAAGCTCCGTCTGCCTTCTGTTCCATTTGTTGTCGTGAGCCGCGTAAGGCTTCAGCCTTGACGTTTTCGGGCTTCAATGCTTCTACCTGAGCATCTCGTATCTGTGCTGGAAGGCTAGACTGAATCGTAAGCTGTAGCGCTCGTACGCGCCGTGGTAAAGTGTCCTTTCGACTAAGGGCATCAGCCACAACATTGGCCTTGCCTGGATGGTACTTGATAGCGCATTCGTAGTCATTAAGTAGCTCGGCCCATCTTCGTTGACGCATGTTCAAATCCTTCTGCTTAAGAATATGCTCGAGACTCCTGTGATCGGTGTAAATCGTGCACCTGGTACCGTACAGGTAGTGTCGCCATATCTTAAGCGCGAAAACAACAGCTCCCAGCTCTAAGTCGCGCGTCGTGTAGTTCCGTTCATGAACCTTTAGCTGACGAGAGACGTAGGCAATAACCTTGTCACGCTGCATTAGCACACATCCCAGTCCCCGGATGGATGCATCACAATATACTACGAAGTCTTCTGTGCCCTCTGGCAGTGAAAGAATAGGTGCGCTGCAAAGCCTATCCTTCAAGTGCTGAAAAGCAGTCTCCTGGGGCTCTCCCCAGCGATAGGTAATACCCTTCTGTGTTAATAGCGTAAGCGGCTGAGCAATCTTCGAGAAATCCTTGATAAACCGTCTGTAATAACCTGCCAGGCCCAAAAATTGGCGTATTTCTGTCGGCGTACGCGGTGCAGGCCAGTTTCTGATCGAATCTACCTTGGATGGATCGACATGGATCCCATCCTCGTTTACCACATGGCCTAAGAAGTGGACTTCACGAAGCCAGAAGTCGCATTTAGAAAGTTTAGCGTACAGCTGTTCCTTCCGAAGGAGTTCCAATATCAGGCGAAGATGCTGCTCGTGTTCCTCCTGACTCTTGGAGTAAACCAGGATGTCGTCGATGAATACTATGACGAACTTGTCAAGATAGGGTTTGCACACCCTTTTCATAAGATCCATAAATACAGCAGGCGCGTTCGTTAACCCAAACGGCATGACAAGAAACTCGTAGTGACCGTAACGAGTTCTGAAGGCTGTCTTGGAGACGTCCTCATCCCGGACTCTCAGCTGATGGTAACCAGACCTCAAGTCTATCTTTGAATAGTAGCACGACCCTTGCAACTGGTCGAATAAGTCGTCGATGCGTGGAAGAGGATAACGGTTCTTCACCGTCACCTTGTTGAGTTCACGGTAGTCGATGCACATCCTGAACGTACCGTCCTTCTTTTTCACGAAGAGTACTGGAGCTCCCCAAGGCGAAGAGCTTGGACGAATAAAGCCCTTTTCCAAGAGCTCTTGTAGCTGCTTTGATAATTCCTCCAATTCGGATGGGGCTAGACGATATGGTGCGCGAGCTATGGGTGCTGCTCCTGGAGCGAGCTCGATTTGAAATTCGACCTGACGATGAGGCGGTAAGCCAGGTAAGTCTTCAGGAAACACCTGAGGGTAATCACGTACAATTGGAATATCCTCCAATTTCTTCTCCTTTGCTGATGCGTCTGTAACGAGTGCCAGAATGGCAGCGTGCCTCCTTCGTAAACATTTCTGAGCCTTCAAGAAAGAGATGATGCCAACCACTGCACCACTCTTGTCGCCTTGAACTTCTAGGGGTTCCTGACCCGAACGAGGAATGCGAATAATCTTCTCACTGCATAAGATTTCTGCCTACTGCTGCTGCTGGCGATTCCGATTTGCAGGCCATGGACTCCTGAATCCTTAGCTTCTGCTGTGCTCTGATGATCATTATTCTTGCGCTGATGCTGTGCTTGAGACTGAACGGTAGCCGACCCCTTGCTGGAATACCCATTCCATTTCCGCTGGTTGTCACTAGGAGCTGCGGAAGTAGCTGAAGGAGTGACTGTAGCAGTAGCGCTGACGTGCTTAGGCAGTTTATTCTGATCCACTGCCTGATCGGTGAGGCGATGAGCAAGACACTGAATGTCTTGGATTTTTGTCGAGGTTAGCCGATGTAGCATGGCTCTGAATCTCTGAGGCTAGACCCTTGAGGTACAATTCGATACGCTTGTTTGGAGGGTCCACCATGGTTGGACACAAGATGGCCAATTCGTTCTATCGTTTCGTATGAGCTTCAATTTCTGACCCCGTTATTTTCAAATGGTAAGGCCCCACTTCCAACTTGTGGATGTCGTCACGCGTGTAGTATTCCCTTTTAGTGCGTTCTTTGAATTCGTTCCAAGGGGTGGCGTTAGCAGCTGCCAACCCTAGTATCTGTACTTGCGCGTTCCACCAGGTTAGCGTGATTCCTTCAAAGTACCAGTGGCGTACTTGACCCTGCGAGCCTCAGGGCATTCACACATCTCGAATACTGACTCGAGCTCCCCGAACCAATGGAGTAGTCCCACTGCTCCTTATGTGCCACTGAATGTGCTTGGACGACAGTCCATGGAGTTCTTGAATGTGCAGGCAGGTTGTTGTGCGTTCTGACCCGTTGCGCGAGAAAGAGGAGTCAAGATTAAGCGCGAGAGTTGGGTCACGAGAGTAGGATCTAACGTCCTAGGATAGGGTTGGAATAGCAGGTTATACCTCCTGCTGGTGCGGCTGCAAGCGCCGCAGCGACTTGTTCGTTAATGAGAGCCGTCAACTGGGCTTGTGTCATGTCAACACGTCCAGACATGATCGAACAGTAAAGGTAGCATAAGTATGAATGGTTCGCGAGTAGGGCGATGACAGAAAAGCGTAGGCATATAGGTGTTCTCATGTAATCAAAGCATGTGTATCTAAGCGTAATGCGAGCAAAGTTCTAAGCAGTTCTAGCAAACAGGCAATAAACATAACCTTATTACCTAGGATGTCGAGTCTTGCACGTGGAGCGAAGCGTCGTTGTGGATCGTTGAGAGCACTGTTCTGGTTATAGTCCGGTTTTAATAAAAAACGTTTTCCCATATTAAAACCAAGTTCTCTATAACCAATGGCTCTGATACCAATCTGTCACACCCCCAAAATCCCACACGCGGAGTACCACCGCTTGGAGGCGTGACTGACCAGGATCAAACCATCAATTATATCAAACATAGCATTTTATAGTAATCATAAGTATAATTGATGTTCAAAACCAAACGTTATATATGTAGCGGAAGCAATGTAAAGTAAACCCAAATAAAGTTATAAGTTCAATAATGATCCATCTGCCACAACGACCTGCTCCTTCCTTGTGCAAGCTCCATAAAGTACCTAAGGTCCTGCAAGGCATGCAGCAAAATAATCAACAAACTAGTTGAGCGAGTTCACAGAAAGTAAGTTCATAGTGTAATGCATAAGTATAGCTAGTGGGGGCTTCCCATACTAGTGTGTAATAAAGGTGGGGGCTTCCCATGTTCATCCTGGTTAATGAGGGCTTCTCATTAACGGTACTTACTAGACTAACTTCCGACCATGTGTTCTTCTTTACCGAGAACAGGGAGACGTACAGGGTCACGTAGGCTTTACGTGACGTGCCCTTCCCCGAGGACAGTGGTACGCGTGGGGGCTACGTAGGCTTTACGCAGCGTGGCCTTCCGACCTGGAAGCCAGTGAATGGTATTGGGTTACGTAGGCTTTACGTAACGTGTCCTTCCCGACCCGGGAGACATATGGCAAATATACTGGGTTACGTAGGCTTTACGTAACGTGTCCTGACTATTCTGAGGACGATGGTCTATAGTCTGGTATATGCGTAAGTACGAGTAATCATTCCACATTCATCATATCCAACCCAATTCCCAACCCGGGAATCCCATGCCTTGGCTGTGTGAACTCACCTTGGTTTGCTCGGCAGATACACAAGTGAACAGGTAGCAAGTAATGGTCAATCACGTCCTATCATGCATTTATTCAAGTCAGGTTCGATTCACGTATAGCACGTAGGCTTACACAGAGTAAACAAGTTGCAAGCATACAATTCATGGCCCAAACAAAACTAATCAATCGTGCGAGTGGTAACCAATCCGTCCGGATGGGCATTCCGTGCGGGTGGCATTTCGTGCGGATGGCCACTGGTCCATCCGGGTGGACCGTTTGTGCGAGTGACAATCCGTGCGGACTGTCAGCTCGTGCGGATGGTCTGTTCGTGCGGTTGTCAGTCCGGATGGCAGTTTAGTTCGTGCGGACTAGCAGTTTAGTTCATGCGGATGGACAATTCGTCCGGTCTGCAATCCGTCCGGATTGACAGTTCGTCCGGATCGGAATTCGTGTGATAGGTCAGTTCGTCCGGATTAACAATCCGTGCGGTTGTTAATCCGTTCGGTTTAACAGTCCGTCCGGATCGGGACTCGTGTGAATAGCATACTTTGTGCGATCAGTTTCATACAATCAGTTACAACTAAATAATGGTTTCCATACTTATCGTTTTATCGATTAACAAAATTCCAACCATTAAGCTAACACCAACAAGATCAAACCAGCAAAAATTCACATGTTTATCAAGAACCCTAATTGAGCATATCCGAATTATCAACAATCTAACCTATTCGCAAACCAATTGATCAAGTTAACCATCCGATTACACAAGCATATCCGATTTATTTACATAACCCTAACAATATCCGATCGATTAACAATTAAGTCCGGCCGATCTACAGACATGTTCGGCCGGTTATCTCACGAATTGAATATCATCATTACGATCATGCAATTAATATCCGGTTCTAACAACATTCACGTCCGGCCGATCCAACAGGTCCGGCCGATCGAACAAAGCTTAATCAAACATGTTATCATCAAATCGCATTTTCAATCACCCATTTAACAAACATCAATTCAGCCGATTAACAACTAATTGCAACATTGAACATGAAATCATTTAATCAATCAAAACAATACAATTTAAACACTAACCGATCGGTCGAGGGTGATCCGATTTGATAAGGGATCCGAGGTACGGCCGCCTTTGATTCGCGAATGAGAGGGAGAGAAAGAGAGAGCTAGGTTTTCTTGTGTGTGTTAGGGTTTTGGTAACAAATGAGAAGACTAACCAAGTCCCTAAAGTTATTTGCGCATAGAGGGAGTGGGCCGGCCCATTCGATCGGGCTGCCCTTGGGCCGTGCGTGTTGTGCGATTCAATCTTTATCAATAACAACACATATAATACACAATACACGTAGCACATAATGACATATCATTTATTTAAATCAAAGCTCATAATCATAACATGCACGAAGTAGGTCTAAAGTCCGAGTTGTCACACTTTTACATCACATGCCCTATGTATGCCCATTGTGTGCATATATAGTACATCGTTTCACAAGACATTTTATGCTTTGCATCATGCTATGTATGTCCATCCGTCGCATACTTAGTACATTGTTTGTGCATTCTTACCTATGGGTTGGTTATTTCACTTGCCATACATGACATTTTGTTTACACATTATTTGATTGACATTTGACAACGGTTTAGACATGAGCAATTTACATTGGTGGTTTATGTGGGTAAGTGATTTGAGTAACAAGACGTGTGTAATGTGATACAAGCATGGTGGATACGCCGCTGGTACTTCCTATATATAAGTGCTTGTATTATATTACATGGCGTAGCGTTATTTAAATCATTCATTTGGATTTATACATTTTTACACAAATACCATATTTTTCACAAGACATCGTTTTACAAAATAGTTTGTTTTATACAAATTCATTTTTACTTGGTTATTCATTTAACCTCACATCATTCTTTTTAACTATACATATCTATCATCGATTTTCAAACATTTTATAAAAGCAAACACTTAAACTGGATTCATGACAAGTTTTTGTTAAACATTTTCTAAAACCTAGGTCATGAATCCTATTTTTCATAAAACCTATGTACTCGCCGGCATTTTTATGCTGATGTATTTTCACATGTGTTTCAGGTGCTATAGTTGATGATGTTTGATGATGATATTGATGCATGCTCACATAGGATTGGACGAGGCCTTAGTGACATTAAAAGATGCAAGACTAGTTAATTTTTGTTATGTTTCTTTATTGTTAAGACATTGTAACTCATTTAATTCAATAAAACGAAATTTGTTTAATCCATGGTTGTGAAACAATGATTCTGTTACAACACTCCCCGACGTTTCCGCCACGTTTTGTTGTTTTACGTGGTCGGGGTGTGACAGAAAAGTTGGTATCAGAGCCAATGGTTATAGAGAATTAGGTTATTAGTAATGCTTTGACCTAGACTATAACCTTCCTAGGACCCTAACGCGAGTTTACTTACGTTTAGTCATAAAACAATACCGTCACTTATCCTTAAGTGACAACCACAACGAGAACATAAATTTGATCTGCTTTGAAAACTAATCATCTGTTCTAGGGTGATTTATTTTAAGGTTTCAAACCTTCAAAGTTTTCAAAATCCCGTCAAAGTTTGGGTCTAAATAATGTGAACACGTGCAAACTGGAAGAGTGGGTGCCTGTACCCTGAGTTTTCAGTCTAAGGCTAGAGTGTTCGTACAAATCCGCAGTATCGGACCAGTCACTCTTTGTCACACCGCCAAAATCCACCTGCGGCGTATCACCGCTTGGGAGCGTGACTGACAAGGATCAAGCCACCAATCATATAGAACAATATATATAGTAAAAGTAATTGCCATGAAACCAAACCAAATCCATATGAAAGGTGTTCCAAAACATAAGTATGTTATCACAGTTTAGCGGAAGCGTTTTAATACAACCCATCATAATAAAGTATCAAATGTCATAAGTGTTTAACAAGACAATCACAATCCAAGCCCACAACGACCAGCTCCTCCATGTGCAAGCTCCATGTACCTAACGACCTGCAAGGCATGTAACAGAGGATCAACAACTAGTTGAGCGAGTTCACAGAAAGTAAATGCGTAATAGTAAGTTCGTTTGTAACGTGTGGCTCTACTGGGCCGATAGTACGTTCTATTGGTGGGGGCTTCCCATGTGTATAACCACTAGACTATTCGTAACCATAAGTGTTCTACATATCTCGAGAACAGTAATACGTACGAGTTTACGTAGGTTTTACGTAAGTATCCTTCACAACCGAGGATAGGGTACGCGGGGGGTTTACGTAGGTTTTACGTAAGTGCCTGACACAACCGAGGCAGTAGTGAGTATAAGTTCACGTAGGTTTTACGTATGTGTCCTGCACAACCGAGGACGATGGTATGGTAGTCTAGTAACAGTGTATGTACGAATCTATTCAGTCTCATTCCTTCAATCCCATTCCCAAGCCCTGGGAATCCCATGCCTTAGTAAGGGTGTGAACTCACCTTGGTTTGCTCGGTATGCTATCTAGGTGCTCACGAATAATCAATCACGTCCTATAGTATGCATGTATATTCAATCAGTTAAGTTCGCATTGATTCGCATGTAATAAATACCACGAAGTGTGTATAAGCAAGTATCATCAAGTAACACATAACAGTTATCTCGCGTTCATCCAATCATGCGTCGTATGACAGAGTCCGTTTCTAACGTAGCTACTCAGTAACACACCTTAAGGGTTATCAGATTAAACCAAAACCACATACTTAACAACATTAACAAGACTTTCCTTGATTCATCATAATATTCAGACATGTATAAACATAAGCATTCAGAAAGTCAGACATGTAAAAGCATCCAAAGTCGGACCCTAAACTAGCAATAAAGGTTGGACGTATGTCTTATGTAAAAGGTCGAACATATGCACATTGCACAAAACTCGGACAAGTGCACAGTGCCCAAAACTCGGACAGTGGTGATACCCCTTTAAAATTCGGACTACCAGCCCCCATTTAAACTCGGGCCCCTGTGTTTCATACAAAAGTCGGACAAGGACTTGGGGCATTAAACTCAGACTACCCATCTCCCTAGCACTATTGGGCCGAAGCCCACCACCAATGATTTCGGTTGACCGCCCAACCCCCACCAATCAAAAAAAGCTCATGGAAATTTTCTTAACCTCACACATATCCTGCCACTCACTTTGCTCGAAAAAAAAACATGTGCACCACTAGACTGAATTCACTAGCCGCCATTTTCTTTTAGTTGTTGGAGTTTACAAAAGTCATCATGCTGCTAAACAAGACTACATATAACTTATAATACCAATATGGCCGACAATTGCTAAGCAATCACATGCACTGTACAAATGACTTTTGCTATAATTAAGTGTGTAGTGTGCCACCATTTTGATTGGACCAACTTTTGTTCCAGCCAACAATTGAACCAATGGTACACAACCATTCAACCAACATTGACTCACTATTTAAATCACATATGAACTGACAATTCACATGCAAGCATAATATGAATAAATTTTGCAAACAATGTTATTGGACCAAAAGAGTACAGTGGCCGACAACAACATTCCTAATCCTATTCCTATTTGGCCGCCATTTTCAGTGAACCCACATGCAAGTTAAATAGTGAAACATATAGGTACAAAACATGTAATTATGATATTCCATGAAACTTGATTACAATTGGACCAAACATTGCATGTAATACTATGAATATATTAATAACCCTAATCAATATTCATGTAGTGGACATCATCATCATTGTTAAGTATCTAACTTTTATGTGAATTCCAAGCAACTATAACCCTATGTCTTTCTCATGAAAATCGTCATTAGTTTATGTATAAACACCCTAGATCCTTGACACGAGGATTAAGTTACAAAGTCAGATTTATCTCATAATGTTTCATCATGTACAATCCACCACTTGAATAAAATCAAATCGGATAATTATTGTCAAAACCCTAACCAAGATCACACCTATTCGACCAACCTTAATTACACAAATCTTATATCCTTGGGAAGGAGATTTACTACCAAATAACAATACCTAATGCTCTCTCTCCTATGGCGATTTTCATGTTCTTCTTGAAACCTGAATTTTCTTCGTGATCTGATGTATAACAGTCTGTGATTAGAGTTTTGATCCTTTCAATACTCTATAACGAACTCGTTAGCAATAGTGATCGATCTAAATTAGGGTTTTTCTCTTTTCTTTTTGCGTTAATCGCCGCCTTAGGTATCAGTGTTGAAACCCTGATCTATTACGTTGGTTGTTGTTGATTGCGGTTAACTGAGTTTAATTTAGCTAGATTGATAACTCCAACTTAATCGGTTAAGGGTGGCAGACTGATTCTAGGGTTTTAGGAATTAGGGTTTATCGTTCTTGTTCCTGATTTCGTTTGTTGCGGCGTTAGGGTTTTGGGGTATCGAGTGCATGGTTGTTTAAGGTTCTTGTTTCACGTGAGAGTTGATTGATTTGTTATGGATGTTCAGTCTAAGTTTGGTGACGCTACTGCTAGTGTTCTGCATGATCGTGGTAAGCCGCCTGACCCGCTTGTTTCTTTTGCTAATAAACCGACCAACGTAGAGGGAGCTGATAGTATGAATGAACCTGTTGGTGAGGAGTTGCCGACACCTGGAACAGCACCTATTCGTGGGATCGGGTTAAGAGTTACTAACATTGAAGGCAATCCCTTAATTCCGAGAAGAGGTATGTTCTCTACATCTAATGTATCGGTCTTGGACGGGCTGATGAGTATTTCCAAACCGGTTGAAAATTTCTCCAATGGTGAACCGTCCACGATGGCTAATAAGGTTACTGGGGCTGTTGTCAAGCCCATGTCATATGCTGAGTCGGTAAATGCAATTAATGGCAAAAAAGTGAATTTTCGGTCGCTTGCTAGTTCTGTTAATCAGGAGGGTTGTGATGTTGTGTTACCGAGAGAATCAGTACGTATGGTCCAGGATAAGTTGGCTAACACCCTTTATGGGTACTTTTTGGGGGATCGAGTTGCCTTCCCAGTGGTTGACTACTTTGTTCGGATGAATTGGAAGAAATATGGGTTACAAAAGACTATGATGAACGCTAATGGTTTTTTCTTTTTCAAGTTTAGAGATGAGGCTGGAATATCGAATGTTCTTCAGGATGGGCCATGGATTATACGTTCTCAGCCTTTGTTTCTTAATCATTGGACCCCAACTACTAAACTCGAAAAGAAAGAGGTAACGAAAGTGCAAGTGTGGGTTAAAATTCACGAAGTTCCTATTGCGGCATACACGGAGGATGGCCTCAGCTTGATTGCAACAACTATTGGCGAACCAAAGATGTTAGACTCGTTTACCACGTCAATGTGTATGGACTCTTGGGGACGTAGTAGCTACGCTAGAGCGTTGATTGAAGTTTCAGCCGATAGAGAATTGCGAGAGGAAATTACAATGGCGATACCTGAACTTGATGGAGAGGGTTTTACAAAAGAAACGATGTATGTGGAGTATGAATGGAACCCGCATCGTTGTGCTTCATGTTGTGTCTTTGGCCACACGTCCGAGACTTGTCCAAAACTTCCTGTGAGAAAGACTAATAACTTGCATCAGGTGCAAAATCGGAATGGTCCAAGGAACCCGAAAGGTAAAAAGTCTCCTGTTGTGGATCAGGAGGGATATACAGGTGTGTATGGGAAGAAAGCGGCCAAGAAAACTGGGATACCCCTGAATACACAGAAGCCTAAATTTGAATATCGTCCGGTGGGACAAAAGTCAAAAGGAGATTCTACTAAACCTAAGTCTCAGAACGGTATGGATGGTACTTCAAATAATAATTCTTTTCGGTCAGCCAATCCGTTTGATGTTCTTAATGAGGTGGAGGACGAACCGGGGCCTAGTAAAAGGCAACCGGACTTGAATGATGGGGACTCGGATGATGACGATGTGGAGGAAATTTATGATGAAATGGATGGGTTTATAATGGATGGTACCCGGAATATAAAGAATCACAAAGGGGCAAGCACTCCTTCTCCGAAAGTTACCAATGGTTAGTATCGCTGCATGGAACATAAGGGGGTTGAACCGCCCTCTCAAACAAATAGAGGTTCGGCACGCAGTCAAGGATTTCAATTTGAGCTTGTGTGCTATTCTAGAGTCTCATGTGGATGTCGGTAAGTTGGGCAATGTGTGTAAAGCTGTGTTTCGTTCTTGGGATTGGACTTCAAATGGCGGGTGCTGTAACAAAGGTACAAGGATAATCATTGGGTGGAACCCAGCTATTTTTGATGTTATGATCGTTGCTCAATCCCCTCAGGTTATGCATTTACAGCTTGTGTTTAAATTGGATAAGAGAGTGCTTTTTTGTTCCATTGTTTATGCCGATAATTATTATGTTACGCGGAGGGAGTTATGGCATCTTCTGTCTATGCATAAGGTTTTTGTCGCGGATCGGCCATGGTGTATTATGGGTGATTTTAACTCGGCTCTTAACATAGAAGATAATTCGATGGGTTCTTCATCAATTTCGATTGGTATGAGGGATTTTCAGGAATGTGTTGATGACATTGAAGTTGTGGATATTAATCGTTCAGGTATTCATTTTACGTGGAGCCAAAAACCTAAAAACGGTGTGGGATTACTAAAGAAAATCGATCGGGTAATGGGAAACACTCCGTTTCTTACTGAATACCCGAACTCGGTTGCCATGTTCAAGCCATATAGACTTTCGGACCACTGCCCGTGTATCTTGTCTATTCCGGAAGCGTTGAAACTCAAACCAAGGCCGTTTAAGTTTGCTAATTTTCTGGTTTTTAAACCAGAATTTTTGGAGATTGTTAATAAACATTGGATAATTAATGTTGATGGGGTTCACCAATTTCGAGTTGTCAAGAAGTTAAAGTCGCTTAAACACCCGCTTCGGTCGTTGCTGTTTAAACAGGGTAATCTCCACAAGAAAGTTGAAACTATCCGTTTGAAATTAGATGATATTCAGCAAAAGATTGACTTAGAGCCGCATAATGCTGATTTGCGGAATGAGGAAGCTGCGGCTAGCCGTGATCTTCAAGTTGCTATGTTGGATGAAGAGCGTTTTCTGAAACAAAAAGCTAAGGTAGATTGGCTGAGTGCGGGCGACATGAATACGGCATTTTTCCATTCCTCTTTGAAAATTCGTAATCATTGTAGTAGGATCGATATCATTAAAGATACTCAAGGGAATCTCTATGAAGGTGATAATGTGTTTAAAGCATTTGTCCAACATTATGAGAAATTTTTTGGCAACAAAGATGATATCTCCTTACAACCTACTCCAGATTTATTTCCGAAAGTTTTACCCCACAATATAGCTACGAGTATGGTGCGGCCGGTTACGGAGGAGGAAGTTAAAAAGGCGATGTTCTCCATTGGCAATGATAAAGCTCCGGGTCCGGATGGTTTTACGGCTGCGTTTTTCAAGAATGCTTGGCCGCTAATTGGTAATGATATTGTTAATGCCATTAAAGATTTTTTTGATACTGGTAATTTGCTTCGGGAGCTGAATCATACGCTTATAGTTCTTATTCCTAAAGTGCCAACGCCTATGGTTGTTACTGATTTTCGCCCGATTGCTTGTTGTAACGTTCTATACAAGTGTATCAGCAAGATAATTGCTGATAGGATAAAGGGAGGTTTGAATGAGATTGTTAGCATTAATCAATCGGCATTTGTCCCGGGCAGGAAAATTTCGGACAACATCTTATTAACGCAAGAGTTAATGCACAACTATCATCGAAATGTGGGGCCTCCAAGATGTGCGTTTAAGGTTGATATTCAGAAAGCGTACGACACGGTGGACTGGAGGTTTCTGAAAAGTGTGCTTCGTGGGTTTGGGTTTAACGATAATATGGTGAGGTGGATCATGATGTGTGTTTCCTCTACCTCATTTTCGGTTTGTGTTAACGGCATGGTTCATGGGTTTTTCAGAGGTAAACGGGGGTTAAGGCAAGGGGATCCTATCTCTCCTTATCTTTTCACTCTTGTCATGGAGGTGTTGACGGGTATTCTTCAGCACTCTGTTCGGATAGATTCCTCCTTCAAATATCATAACAGATGTGAAAAACAGCAGATTATAAATCTTTGCTTTGCGGATGATCTGTTCCTTTTTGCTAGAGGGGAAGTGAACTCGGCCAATTGTATTATGACCTCTCTTTCAAAATTTTCTAAGATGTCGGGCCTAGTGCCTAACAACCAGAAAAGTACGGTCTTCTTTTGCAATGTGAAAGATCATGTTAAACAGGAGATTCTGGACATTATGCCTTTTGTGGAAGGTACGTTACCGGTCAAGTATTTGGGTGTCCCTCTTATTTCCTCTACGCTTAGGTACAGTGATTGCCGTGTGCTCGTGGAAAAATTAGAGAAACGTATTATGCACTGGAAGAATAAATTGTTATCGTTTGCGGGGCGGCTTCAACTGATTATCTCAGTTCTCTCTTCAATGCATATTTATTGGTCCTCTGTGTTTTTGCTTCCTGTGCGGGTTGTTAAGGAGCTTGAAGCTAGAATGAGAAATTTCTTATGGTCTCAAGATGTGTCGTTCAATAGAGGTAAAGCTAAAGTTTCGTGGAAAGTGGTTTGTACTCCTAAGTATGAAGGTGGTTTAGGCATTAGACGGATTGGGGATATGAATAAAGCCCTGATGGCGTCTCATATTTGGAGTATTGTGATGAAGCGGGATTCCCTTTGGGTCAAGTGGGTTCACTCTTATCGGCTTAAAGGAAAGAATTTCTGGGTTTGCAAAGCTACTTCAAATTCTACTTGGTCACGGAGGAAAATCATTCAGTTGAGGCATGTTATTCGGAAATATGTTTGGTCCGATGTGGGTAATGGCCGTGATACATCAGCTTGGTTTGACTTTTGGAGTGATTTAGGCCCTCTTGGTGATTTTCTGTCACCAAGGACTATTACGGATGCTGATTTTCGGTTAGATGACACTGTTTTCAATATTTTCTCTAACGATACTTGGAATTGGCCTGTCGCATGGAGGGATCTTTTCCCTGTTCTTATTCAGCTGGATCACTTTCGTTTAGACCCGTCAAAATCTGACCGATTGCTATGGAAAGATGGGAACGAATGTCAGGATTTCTCTTCGTCAGCCGTATGGCACTCGGTTCGTCATAGAGAATCAGAGGTTGATTGGAGTGGTATTGTTTGGTTTGCTCAATGTATCCCTAGGCACGCGTTTATGATGTGGCTGATTATGAAGAGAAAGCTCCTTACTCAAGACAAGATTCTACAGTGGGATTTCTCAAGGCGGAAAAACATGAATATGATGTGCTGTCTATTGTGCTATGAGAACTTTGATTCTCATCAGCATTTATTCTTTGAATGCAAATTTTCGGACGAAGTCTGGAATATGATTCGGGGTAAAGTGGGTATGGAGGCTGTGTGTTCGAGATGGGCGGATATCACCGAGTGGCTATGTGCTCGCATTCGGTCAAAGAAAGTGGAGATTTATGTCGCGAAGCTTCTAGTTGCGGCTGCTGCGTATACGATTTGGCAAGAGCGGAATGCTAGACTATTCAGAAACCAATTACGTCCACCTGAAATGGTGAAGGATGCTATTCTGAAAACTGTGAGATACAAGCTGATGGGAGCTAAGCTGAAGATCAACGCTAGGGTGCGGAAGCTGCTTGGGGATTGGGATGTTGCAACTGAAACGAAAGATGACGGAGGCTAATTAGTTAGTTTATTTGTAGTTTCGTTTCTGTCTAGATGAGTGTCTAGGTGTTTATGTCCGGTTGGTGCGTTCGGTTTCTTTTGGTTTTGTTTTACTGGCTTTACTTTCATGGGGCATGTCTCATGATTGAACTGGTGTAGGCTTTCTACACCACTTGTTCTTTTTTGGTTGTGAATATATAGAATCACCGGGGTAACCCTTTACCCACAAATCTTATATCCAAGTTTCTGTGTCATCCATGAATCATTGTCATATACACACAATACAACCCCTTTAACATGCGATTCTAATTCTTTAATCCACACAAGCAATCAACAACCAAAAGTCAATCATGAATAAGCATATTAGAAAACTAAGATGTAATAAACTAACCAGGTTATAGAGCTAGGCACTATCTTTCAAAGAAAAGGACTTCGACAGGGGGGGGGGGTCTCCAGTCGCCAATTACAAAACATGGGAATGTGCTTAGGGTTTTGTGTCTTGTTATACGTAAATAATGTATGGAAGCAATCACATATAATAATTTGGAGGATAAAGTGGGCTGCCAAATCCCACTTTGGTTCTACTAGCCGATTGGGCTTCTAGGTGGGCCGATCCCATAACTTGTTTGCTTGTTTAAATCAAAACACACATAAGAAATATTTTAACGATTTCTTGTAGTAAGTCAGTCAAACACACATACTCAAACACGTTATACATTTAGCAATTACATTATAGTTAAAAGTGTCTATTAATTTGCATCAATGCAAGGGACCTGAAAGAGAAATAATAAGAAAACAGGATTACGTGACCTTGGAAGTTCGGGTTGTCACATCATCCCTAACTTGAAAGAAATTTCGTCCCGAAATTTAGCATGCGGTTACTGAGGAAGCTAGGTAAGTTGTGTCGTTTACTGGTTTCCTGGGGTGTCACATCATCCCCCCGTTGATTTGGAATTTCGTCCCGAAATTCTGCAGTAGTAGCTTCAGCCTCAGTAGTGGTTGCACGGTTTTCGAATAACTGGGCGTACTTGAGTTCCATTTGATCTTCTTGTTCCCAGGTATACTCTGGGCCACGACGGGAGTTCCAACGAACCCGAACAAGAGGTATTCTAGTGTTCTTGAGTACCTTAACATCCCGGTCCATGATTTCAACTGGTTCCTCGACGAACTGCAACCGCTCGTCGATAGTGAGTTCCTTAAAAGGAACTATGAGGGTCTCATCTGACAGACACTTCTTCAGATTCGACATGTGGAATACGTTTTGAACTGCACCGAGTTCAGCTGGTAGGTTTAGTCTGTAGGCTACCTTGCCTATTCTTTCAGTGATTTCGAACGGTCCAACATACCATGGATTGAGCTTACCTCGTTTACCAAAACGAACCACACCCTTCCAGGGTGAGACCTTGAGTAGCACTCGATCCCCAACTTGGAACTCGAGCGGTTTTCTGCGTTTATCAGCATAACTTTTCTGGCGATCGCGAGCTGCCGCCATGAGTTGTCGTATCTGTGCTATTCGTTCAGTAGCGTCAACTACCATTTCTGGACCTGTGATTTGACTATCCCCCACCTCTGCCAACAAAGAGGTGACCGGCATTTACGTCCGTACAATGCCTCGAATGGAGCGGCTTGTATGCTGGTGTGGTAACTGTTATTGTAAGAGAACTCCACCAAAGGGAGATGCTTTTCCCAGCTGTTGCCGAAATCGATGACACATGCCCGAAGCATGTCTTCTAGGGTTTGAATCGTGCGCTCAGACTTCCCATCTGTCTGAGGGTGATAAGCTGTGCTCATGTCTAACCGAGAGCCAAAAGCTTTGTGCATCGCTTGCCATAGTTCTGAAGTGAATCGTGCATCCCGATCCGAAATAATAGAGGTTGGCACTTCGTGCCTTGAAACAACTTCTTTCAAGTAGATGTATGCTAGAGTGGAGAACTTATCCGTTTCTTTGATAGCCAAGAAATGAGCAGACGTGGTGAGTTGATCCAGGATCACCCAAATAGTATCATTCCTACGCTGGGATCTAGGCAGGCCAGTAACAAAATCCATGGAAATTTCTTCCCATTTCCACTGCGGTATCTTAGGTTGCTGAAGTAGGCCTGAGGGTTTCTGGTACTCTGTCTTGACTCTTGCACAAGTCAAACATTTGCCGACGTATGTTGCTATGTGGGCCTTCATGCTAGGCCACCAGTATGTAGTTCTAAGATCGTGGTACATTTTATCCGAACCTGGATGTACCGAGTAGCGAGACTTATGAGCTTCATCCATCACAAGTTCTCGTAAACCGCCGTATAGTGGTACCCAAATACGCCCTGTTACATAGTAGGCGCCGTCTTCCTTCTGTTCTAATCGTTGCCTTGAGCCGCGTAAGGCTTCAGCCCTGACGTTTTCTGGTTTCAATGCTTCAACCTGAGCATTTCGTATCTGTGTAGGAAGATCAGACTGAATAGTGAGCTACAGAGCTCGTACACGCCTAGGTGGAGTGTCTTTCCGACTGAGAGCGTCAGCCACAACATTGGTTTTGCCTGGATGGTACTTGATGGCGTATTAGTAATCATTAAGTAACTCGACCCATCGTCGTTGACGCATGTTTAATCCTTCAGCTTGAAGACATACTCGAGACTCCTGTGATCGGTGTAAATAGTGCACTTGGTACCGTACAGGTAGTGTCGCCATATCTTAAGCGCGAAAACAACAGCTCCCAGCTCTAAATCGTGTGTCGTGTAGTTCCGTTCATGAACCTTGAGTTGACGAGAGGCGTAGGCAATAACTTTATCCCGCTGCATCAATACACAACCAAGCCCCTGTATCGATGCGTCACAATAGACCACAAAATCATCCGTGCCCTCTAGCAATGAGAGAATAGGTGCGCTGCATAGTCTATCCTTCAGGTACTGAAAAGCATTTTCCTGTGTATTACCCCAACGATAGGTAACACCTTTCTGTGTCAACATATTAAGCGGCTGTGCAATCTTGGAAAAGTCTTTGATGAATCGTCTGTAGTACCCTGCCAAACCCAAGAATTGGTGTATTTCTGTTGGTGTACGCGGTGCAGGCCAGTTCCTGATCGAATCTACCTTAGATGGATCGACATGAATCCCATCCCTGTTCACCACATGGCCTAAGAAGTGGACTTCATGAAGCCAGAAGTCGCATTTTGAAAACTTGGCGTACAGTTGTTCCTTTCGAAGAAGTTTCAAGATAAGACGTAAGTGCTGCTCGTGTTCCTCCCGACTCTTGGAGTAGATCAGAATGTCGTCGATGAAGACAATGACGAACTTGTCAAGATAAGGTTTGCACACCCTGTTCATAAGATCCATGAAAACTGCAGGCACGTTCGTAAGCCCAAATGGCATGACTAGAAACTCGTAGTGACCATAGCGAGTTCTGAATGCTGTCTTGGAGACGTCCTCATCCCGGACTCTCAGCTGATGGTAACCTGACCTTAGATCAATCTTGGAGTAGTAACTCGACCCTTGCAACTGGTCGAATAAGTCGTCAATACGAGGAAGAGGATAGCGGTTCTTCACTGTGACCTTGTTCAGTTCGCGGTAGTCTTTGCACATTCTGAAAGTTCCATCCTTCTTTTTCACAAATAGTACTGGAGCTCCCCAAGGCGAAGAGCTTGGACGAATAAAGCCCTTATCCAAGAGCTCTTGCAGTTGCTTTGAAAGTTCTTCCAGTTCGGTTGGAGCTAAACGGTACGGTGCGCGAGCTATAGGTGCTGCTCCTGGGGCTAGGTCGACTTGAAACTCGACCTGGCGATGAGGCGGTAGACCAGGTAAATCTTTAGGAAACACTTGAGGAAATTCGCGTACAACTGGAATATCCTCTATTTTTTTCTCTTTCGTCGATGCATCAGTAACAAGTACCAAAATGGCAGTATGACCCTTTCGTAAACATTTTTGAGCCTTCAAGAAAGAGATGATGCCAACCACAGCACCACTCTTGTCGCCTTGAACTTCGAGAGGTTCCTTACCCGAACGAGGAATGCGAATGATCTTCTCTTTACATAGAATCTCTGCCTGCTGCTTGGATAACCAATCCATGCCGATGACGATGTCGAAACTACCCATAACTATTGGAATGAGGTTGATGGAGAATGTCTGACCAACTAAGACGAGGTTACAACCCTTGACTACCAGAAGATTGCTGACCAGTGCTCTGATAGACATCAGTTTTTCGCTGCCGTGCCTGAGACTGAACTGAAGTTGAACCCTTGCTGAAGGTTCCATCCCACCTTCTCTTGTTGTCACTGGAAATAGCAGAAGTAGTAGCAGTAGCACCAATGTGTCAAGGCAGCTTGTTCTATTCCACTGCCTGATCTGTGAGGCGATGAGCAAGATGAGTAACATCCTGGATAGTAGCAAGGTTGACCGATGTCACATAACTTTGAATCTCTGAGGCTAGACCCTTGAGGTACAATTCGATACACTTGATCGGAGGGTCCACCATGGTTGGACACAGGATGGCCAGTTCGTTCGACCGTTTCGTATAAGCTTCAATTTCTGACCCCGTCATTTTCAAATGGTAAAGCTCCACTTCCAACTTATGGATGTCATCACGCGTGCAGTATTCCCTTTTTAATGAGTTCCTTAAAATCGTTCCAAGGGGTGGCGTTAGCAGCTGCCAGCCCTAATATCTGAACTTGCGCGTTCCACCAGGTTAATCCGACTCCTTCCAACGTGCCAGTGGCGTACTTGACCCTGCGTGCCTCAGGGCATTCACACATCTCGAATACTGACTCGAGCTTCCCAACTCAATGGAGTAGTCCCACTGCTCCTTCTGTGCCACTGAATGTGCTTGGACGACAGTCCATGAAGTTCTTGAATGTGCAGACAGGTTGCTGTGCGTTCTGACCCGTTGCGCGAGAAAGATAGGTCAAGGTTAAGCGCGAGAGTTGGGTCACGAGGGTAGGATCTAACATCCTAGGATAGGTCTGAAATAGCAGGTTATACCTCCGGCTTGTGCGGCTGCAAACGCCGCAGCAACTTGTTCGTTAATGAGAGCCGTCAACTGGGCTTGAGTCATGTTAACACGTCCAGACATGATCGAGCAGTAAAGGTAGCATAAGTATGAATGGTTCGCGAGTAGTGCGATGACAGAAGAGTGTAAGCACACAGGTGTTCTCAAGCAATAACAAATAGTGAGCAATGTAATCTAAGCATACCACGAGCAAAGTTCTATGTAATTCTAGCAAGTAGGCAATAAACATAAACCTTATTACCTAGGATCTTGAGTCTTGCACGTGGAGCGAAGCGTCGTTGTGGATCGTTGAGACCACTGTTCTGGTTATAGTCCGGTTTTAATAAAAACGTTTTTCCCATATTAAAACCAAGTTCTCTATAACCAATGGCTCTGATACCAATCTGTCACACCCCCAAAATCCACCTGCGGAGTATCACCGCTTGGGAGCGTGACTGACCAGGATCAAGCGACCAATCATATAGAACAATATATATAGTAAAAGTAATTGCCATTAAACCAAACCAAATCCATATGAAAGGTGTTCCAAAACATAAGTATGTTATCACAGTTTAGCGGAAGCGTTTTAATAAAACCCATCATAATAAAGTATCAAATGTCATAAGTGTTTAACAAGACAATCACAATCCAAGCCCACAACGACCAGCTCCTCCATGTGCAAGCTCCATGTACCTAACGACCTGCAAGGCATGTAACAGAGGATCAACAACTAGTTGAGCGAGTTCACAGAAAGTAAATGCGTAATAGTAAGTTCGTTTGTAACGTGTGGCTCTACTGGGCCGATAGTACGTTCTATTGGCGGGGGCTTCCCATGTGTATAACCACTAGACTATTCGTAACCATAAGTGTTCTACATATCCCGAGAACAGTAATACGTACGAGTTTACGTAGGTTTTACGTAAGTATCCTTCACAACCGAGGATAGGGTACGCGGGGGGGTTTACGTAGGTTTTACGTAAGTGCCTGACACAACCGAGGCAGTAGTGAGTATAAGTTCACGTAGGTTTTACGTGAGTGTCCTTCGCAACCTGAGGACAATGAATAGCATAAGTATACGTAGGTTTTACGTATGTGTCCTGCACAACCGAGGACGATGGTATGGTAGTCTAGTAACAGTGTATGTACGAATCTATTCAGTCTCATTCCTTCAATCCCATTCCCAAGCCCTGGGAATCCCATGCCTTAGTAAGGGTGTGAACTCACCTTGGTTTGCTCGGTATGCTATCTAGGTGCTCACGAATAATCAATCACGTCCTATAGTATGCATGTATATTCAATCAGTTAAGTTCGCATTGATTCGCATGTAATAAATACCACGAAGTGTGTATAAGCAAGTATCGTCAAGTAACACATAACAGTTATCTCGCGTTCATCCAATCATGCGTCGTATGACAGAGTCCGTTTCTAACGTAGCTACTCAGTAACACACCTTAAGGGTTATCAGATTAAACCAAAACCACATACTTAACAACATTAACAAGACTTTCCTTGATTCATCATAATATTCAGACATGTATAAACATAAGCATTCAGAAAGTCAGACATGTAAAAGCATCCAAAGTCGGACCCTAAACTAGCAATAAAGGTTGGACGTATGTCTTATGTAAAAGGTCGAACATATGCACATTGCACAAAACTCGGACAAGTGCACAGTGCCCAAAACTCGGACAGTGGTGATACCCCTTTAAAATTCGGACTACCAGCCCCCATTTAAACTCGGGCCCCTGTGTTTCATACAAAAGTCGGACAAGGACTTGGGGCATTAAACTCAGACTACCCATCTCCCTAGCACTATTGGGCCGAAGCCCACCACCAATGATTTCGGTTGACCGCCCAACCCCCACCAATCAAAAAAAGCTCATGGAAATTTTCTTAACCTCACACATATCCTGCCACTCACTTTGCTCGAAAAAAAAACATGTGCACCACTAGACTGAATTCACTAGCCGCCATTTTCTTTTAGTTGTTGGAGTTTACAAAAGTCATCATGCTGCTAAACAAGACTACATATAACTTATAATACCAATATGGCCGACAATTGCTAAGCAATCACATGCACTGTACAAATGACTTTTGCTATAATTAAGTGTGTAGTGTGCCACCATTTTGATTGGACCAACTTTTGTTCCAGCCAACAATTGAACCAATGGTACACAACCATTCAACCAACATTGACTCACTATTTAAATCACATATGAACTGACAATTCACATGCAAGCATAATATGAATAAATTTTGCAAACAATGTTATTGGACCAAAAGAGTACAGTGGCCGACAACAACATTCCTAATCCTATTCCTATTTGGCCGCCATTTTCAGTGAACCCACATGCAAGTTAAATAGTGAAACATATAGGTACAAAACATGTAATTATGATATTCCATGAAACTTGATTACAATTGGACCAAACATTGCATGTAATACTATGAATATATTAATAACCCTAATCAATATTCATGTAGTGGACATCATCATCATTGTTAAGTATCTAACTTTTATGTGAATTCCAAGCAACTATAACCCTATGTCTTTCTCATGAAAATCGTCATTAGTTTATGTATAAACACCCTAGATCCTTGACACAAGGATTAAGTTACAAAGTCAGATTTATCTCATAATGTTTCATCATGTACAATCCACCACTTGAATAAAATCAAATCGGATAATTATTGTCAAAACCCTAACCAAGATCACACCTATTCGACCAACCTTAATTACACAAATCTTATATCCAAGTTTCTGTGTCATCCATGAATCATTGTCATATACACACAATACAACCCCTTTAACATGCGATTCTAATTCTTTAATCCACACAAGCAATCAACAACCAGAAGTCAATCATGAATAAGCATATTAGAAAACTAAGATGTTATAAACTAACCAGGTTATAGAGCTAGGCACTATCTTTCAAAGAAAAGGACTTCGACAGGGGGGGTCTCCAGTCGCCAATTACAAAACATGGGAATGTGCTTAGGGTTTTGTGTCTTGTTATACGTAAATAATGTATGGAAGCAATCACATATAATAATTTGGAGGATAAAGTGGGCTGCCAAATCCCACTTTGGTTCTACTAGCCGATTGGGCTTCTAGGTGGGCCGATCCCATAACTTGTTTGCTTGTTTAAATCAAAACACACATAAGAAATATTTTAACGATTTCTTGTAGTAAGTCAGTCAAACACACATACTCAAACACGTTATACATTTAGCAATTACATTATAGTTAAAAGTGTCTATTAATTTGCATCAATGCAAGGGACCTGAAAGAGAAATAATAAGAAAACAGGATTACGTGACCTTGGAAGTTCGGGTTGTCACATCATCCCTAACTTGAAAGAAATTTCGTCCCGAAATTTAGCATGCGGTTACTGAGGAAGCTAGGTAAGTTGTGTCGTTTACTGGTTTTCCTGGGGTGTCACACTCTTACCTGGGAACTCTTGGGGTGAGTGTCCACTTATAGGCAAGCATGTCTTCGCGATACATTATGGGGACCTATTTACTTTGATTCAGCCTTTGTGTGTCGTTTGTTTGCTTCGTGGTTCAAACAAATGACCATCACCCATGCTTTTGGTTGGTAATTTCCTATTCTTACCCAATGCCATTTCACTTGTTTCTCTCTCTTATTTCCCTTTTATAATGCCTCCGCGACGCGAGAATCAAATACCTATTGAAGATCTGGCAGCTGTCATTACGCAGCAAATGACTGCTGCAATCCCGAACATCGTTGCTCAATGCAACCAAGCTCTCAACAACAATAATGCCCCTTGCAACTTCAAGACGTTCAACTCAGCTAAGCCATCAAGGTTTTCTGGATCTCAAGGAGCGACTGCACTTTTGCAATGTTCAATGCCCAAACGAGCGAAAGGTAGATTTCGCATCTAGTGTCTTTGAAAAGCGGGCTTTGACATGGTGGAATGGTGTAATGAGAGATAGGGGTGCCGATGTGGCACTAGCTCAAACATGGGAAGAGCTTCGAGCTCTTATGATGAAGGAATTCTGTCCTCGTCATGAGATCAGGGCCTTGGAAAGGGAATTCGACGATCTTAAGCAAGACAGCGGTGAACATCGAGCCTACACCGATCGATATGAGGAGCTGAGCCTGTTGTGTCCTTCCATGGTTACGCCTTTGGATAAGGCAATCGAAAAATACATTGATGGCCTCCCTGACTCAGTTCAGGACATTGTTACTGGTAGTAACCCCACTACGGTTAGGCAGGCCATTGAGCTATCTGCAACTTTGACTGAATCTCAGATCAGGAAACGTAAGCTTTTCCGAAAAGGTGACAAGAAACCGGTCGAGGAATCGAAACCAATCGAGGAATCAAAGACCATGGATGAACAGACTGGATCCCCTAAGAAGTCAAGGAAGCGAAAGGCTTCTCAGAACTTCGCCATGGTTACTCACAATGATCAAACCGTCCTCAACCAACCAGCTCAACCCCCTGCTAGGAAGCCCTACAACGGAACTGTACCCTTGTGCAACCAATGTAGCCTACATCATAATGCTGGTGTGAAGTGCTGCACATGCCAAGTTTGTGGACTCATAGGCCATACAGCAAGGGTTTGTCCAGCTGCAGGTGCACCAAATCAAGCTAACAATAATCCTGCTCAAGCTCGCTTTCCACCAGGTTCTTGCTACAATTGTGGTGAGATGGGTCATTTCCGAAGAAATTGCCCAAAGCTTGCTAATGCTAATCCAGCACAGTGATGAGCATCTGACCGACTAGAAGACAACACCCTTTAGAAATAATCATGTCTTGTGTATTATTTTCTTTTGTTGTCAAGGTCCATGAAACAGTTGTTATCATTGTTTATAAATAAATCTTTTTATTTTACATTGCAATGTGCAAATATGATGGCATGTATAAACAATGTATCCCCTTCAATACCGACAATCAAGGAGCCGTATTCCTTGAAGAACAGACTACCCCCAAAATCCTTCCATTTTATGATCTATTGCGTTTTCTTGAAAACGAAATCGAATCTTTGATAGATCATTCTATCTTTATAGATAGATTCTTGAAAGTGATTAAAGTGCCAAATGAAATCCACGGATTGGATTCCTGGTGTGCTTTAAATATCCACGTCCAAAGATAACAAATTAAAAGTCAAACTAAACAACTTTGTGATTATGTGCTTATGTTCTCCCGTTATGTTCTTGGTGTGATCCAATTTTCTTTGTTGTTATCCAAATCCTCGTAGAATCTTCTATAAGGGATTCATAGTAGGATATCAAAAGGTACTACCTTAAATCCTTAATGGGCTTCTACGTAACAGTTAAGACCCGTGGATTATACGGTACTATTCCATAATTAGACCCCCTGAGTGGTCTAGTTAAACAGATTGATCCAAAAATACGGTTAGGAATATCATGTAATGATATAGCTGAAAAGACTCCTTGGTGGTCAAATTAAAGTGATCATTTGTCGATCTAATTAAAAAGGACCCTATGGTAGTCTAGCCACACTCATTACAGGTTTGATTTTCTTCCCCTACACATTATGTTATGTACTGTGCGGACTGTGCAAGGAATTACGTAATTATGGACGCGTACATAATTATGGAATTTAGTGCACAAAAACCACAGCGAGTTTTGTCATACGTCTAGAGTGAACCCTGTTCATTTCCAATTCTGATGAAGCACCCATTGAAGAAAAATGAACTAGCTACTCATTTTTCACTTCTGAAAGAATATCCGTTGATGGAAATGAATATCCGTTTGTTTAATCCTTCATTTCCGTTTCTGAAGAAGCAACCGTTGGAAATGACTCCGTTTGTTCATTTTCGTTTCTGAAGAATATCCGTTGAAGGAAATGAATATCTGTTTGATTATCCTTCATTTCCGTTTCTGAAGAAGCAACCGTTGGAAATGACTCCGTTTGTTCATTTTCGTTTCTGAAGAATATCCGTTGAAGGAAATGAATATCCGTTTGATTATCCTTTCATTTCCGTTTCTGAAGAAGCAACCGTTGGAAATGACTCCGTTTGTTCATTTTCGTTTCTGAAGAATATCCGTTTAAGGAAATGAATATCCGTTTGATTATCCTTTCAATTCTGTTTCTGAGGAAGCATCTGTTGAAAATGACTCCGTCCATTCATTTTCGTTTCTGAAGAATGTCCGTTAAGGAAATGATAGGATTATCCCTTGCATATCTCTGGTGGTTATTTGACACAAAGTCACGCACAGACTCCTACGAATAAATTTCGGGACGAAATTTCCTAAAGTAGGGGAGACTGTGACACCTGTGTCACCACGACCATCAAACAAATACCAAACCAATGAAATATTGTATTTCATACTTGGGATTTTGTGTAAATATGTGTATCGTTTGCACATATTAATTCTTGTTCGATTTCGGGCTTTAAATCGCTTTCTGGAAGGTTATATGCGATCTGATTCGTAAATATAACCAGTTTAATGCAACAAACACTCCGGAATAGTGACATAGGCTTAACATATCTTAAATAACCCTTACATAACTTAGAAATAAGTTTTGGATGGTTTGGTATGCCAAAATCAAGTTTATTCGCTTACAGGGACTAAATTCGACAAACTGCGAAAGTATATCAATTTGTACTGTAACAGACCTTCCGGAACTTGATCATAAGTTAAATATGCCCTAAATATCCTTTACATAGCTTAGAAATAGGCTTTGAGGTGTTTGGTGCGCAAAAATAAACCTTATGCTCATTCAGGGACTAAAAGCGTCAAAAAGTGCATAAGTTTGCATTTTCGCGCATATTTTACGTTCTGAATACTTCCGGACTTCCAAAAATTTATGTAAGCATCCTTATATTATGCCTTTGTGTTTGGCATGAGAAAAATCCATTCGTCGCACAATTTGGATCGTCTTTCGCGCTTATGCGCATTCCGTCGTAATTAAGCGAACATCGCGATCGTACGACCAAACGAAACGACATCCGGCATATTTTTGAACATGTTTTGAGTTCCCTATACTTTAACTTCATTTTAGAGGCTTGAAATGAGGTTAACAGGGCTTAAACGTGCCAAAAATGGACTTAAAAGCATGCAGGGGCTAAAACTGTCATTTTTGAAAAGTTGTGCTGATCAGACAAGCTCAGGCGGCCCACCTGAGTTTGTGTGGATCCTGATGCGGGCCGCATGGCCTCCCCAGATCAGCAAAATTGTTGCAAACAGCTGTTTGCAGCTGTTTAGCACTTCAAAACCACTTGCAAATGGTTTTTATCAATCCTAGGGGCTCCCATGGGTTTGTAATTCAGTGGGTGTGTGTTGTACGGCTCAGATCAAACGCTTGGGGAACAAGAAACGATCTTAACGGTTCCATGTTTCCTATAAATACCCAACCCCAACTTCATTCAAACCCACTTGATTCTGAGATTTTCTCTAAGTTGGAGTTATAAACACTTCATACCCGAGAAATACTCGGAAATCAATCTTGCGGGGACCTTCTGTAAGTATTCTTTCGCGTTTTTCATTCGTTTTAGCGTTAAAGTCAAACTGTGTTTGACTATCTGCATTGACCAGTTTATGGTCAACGCGAAGTTCGTTTGAACTTCATAACGTGAGCGTAATCACGATGGTTATAGTCCCTAGTGACTATACCTACTGATTACCACGTTATCTAGGCTCAGTGACGAGTCGTAGTTTCGGCCAAAATGCGTTTCCTCGCTTATTTTGTAACCAAACTACTCTAGGGTATTAAAACCATTTGTTTTAATACCAAACCTGTTTTCTAACTTACTAAACATGTTCTAGCATGTTTAGCTCGTCGCTTTTAGAATTGTGCTTGTTTAGGGTCGTAAAGGTAAGCGATCTAATCAATCGCTTATACTTTCGAACCCGACCCATTTGGTCGATCTTTAGGATCCGACCAAACATTTTAGGTGACCATAGTTGTATAGGGAATAACCTTCCGAGGTTATACCTTATGGTCACGACGTTTAAGTAGTTGTATGATAAGTAGTTCTTATGCCTTAGGTAAATTACCAAAATACCCTTTTCGCGCCAAAATTCATTTTAAGCATATGTAACTTAATTTTTGACATCTAAACTGATTTAGCAACAATATTAGACATGATAAGGCATATAATACTTGTCATAGGACTAGTTAGGCTTTCCGAATGCGTTTTACGCAAACGACGCGTTAAAGTGGCATAAGCTACCTAAACGGGTCGTAATGGGTCAAAAGCACATAGGATAGGTTTCGTTTTAGTATGTAGGCTTTGTTAAACCATATCACATAAGTTCCCATACTTATTTGGTTTACGAACCCTCGTACTACCCGATCCTCCGATAGGTCCGTTTATTAATATAGATACCTATATAGGTGCCGTTTGATTCCGTGATCTTCTAGCATTGCTTGGTGGTTATCCTAGGACTTCTAAGCAATCTCAAGTGAGTACATAGACCCCTCTTTTACTGTTTTCCAAACATTTTGGGGTGAAACACATGTGCCTACTTGTTACTTTCATGATTTCATGCTTTTATATCATATACTTGCTATGTTCATTAGTACACTATTAGTACATGATTTCATTGTGTTTTTGCTATGTATGTTTACTTAGCATACTTAGTACATCGTTTTACATAACATTTTATGCTATGTATGTTCGTCATACTTAGTACATTTTTCATCACATGCTATGTATGCCCATTGTGTGCATATATAGTACATCGTTTTACAAAGACATCTTATACTTGGTATCATGCTATGTATGTCCATCCGTCGCATACCTAGTACATTTTTACATCACATGCTATGTATACCCATTGTGTGCATATATAGTACATCGTTTCACAAGACATTTTATGCTTTGTATCATGCTATGTATGTCCATCCGTCGCATACTTAGTACATTGTTTGTGCATTCTTACCTATGGGTTGGTTATTTCACTTGCCATACATGACATTTTGTTTACACATTACTTGATTGACATTTGACAACGGTTTAGACATGAGCAATTTACATTGGTGGTTTATGTGGGTAAGTGATTTGAGTAACGAGACGTGTGTAATGTGATACAAGCATGATGGATACGCCGCTGGTACTTCCTATATATAAGTGCTTGTATTATATTACATGGCGTAGCGTTATTTAAATCATTCATTTGGATTTATACATTTTTACACAAATACCATATTTTTCACAAGACATCGTTTTACAAAATAGTTTGTTTTATACAAATTCATTTTTACTTGGTTATTCATTTAACCTCACATCATTCTTTTTAACTATACATATCTATCATCGATTTTCAAACATTTTATAAAAGCAAACAGTTAAACTGGATTCATGACAAGTTTTTGTTAAACATTTTCTAAAACCTAGGTCATGAATCCTATTTTTCATAAAACCTATGTACTCGCCGGCATTTTTATGCTGATGTATTTTCACATGTGTTTCAGGTGCTATAGTTGATGATGTTTGATGATGATATTGATGCATGCCCACATAGGATTGGACGAGGCCTTAGTGACATTAAAAGATGCAAGACTAGTTAATTTTTGTTATGTTTCTTTATTGTTAAGACATTGTAACTCATTTAATTCAATAAAACGAAATTTGTTTAATCCATGGTTGTGAAACAATGATTCTGTTACAACACTCCCCGACGTTTCCGCCACGTTTTGTTGTTTTACGTGGTCGGGGTGTGACATAATACCCCAGATATCATCACGTACAAAGACCTAGTACGTCAGAAATAGGATCTTTCAAACAAGATTTCAGGGTTTACCTATATATCTTGGAAATGTTCCCCACGTAAAAGCAAGTTGTTATTTTATGTTTATATCCCAAACAAATCTACTAAATGTGTAAAACCTATTGACACATCATTTTCAAGACTGCTTAACACATTTTTTAACTTTACAATTCTTTAGCGTACTGTATCTGTCTAGCTGATGTACTATCATTTCCCCTTTTTTACACAAACTCTTTTTCAATTTTTCAATGTTTTTGGATTTTTCAGATTTTCTAATGTTTTTGAATTTTGAAATTTTATCATGTTTTTGTATTTTTCTGCAAACTTTCTCCCCCTAAAAACAAAGACATATTTTTGTGTTTTTGTTTTTATCCAATGAAGAAACTAAACTATACAAAAAAATTGACAACATGACGCGGATCACATCAGATCGCCGTCCTCCTCGGCTTCACATTCAACAACCCTCCCAGAAAGCAAATTTTTTAACCCATTTAATTTCAAAAGATAGTTAAATCTCTTTTTATCAAGCGGTTTGGTGTAAAAATTAGCCCTCTGTTCATCGGTGTGTATATGTTCTATTTGAATCGATTTCTTCTCGTGACAATCACGGATGAAATGATGTCGAATTTCTATATGCTTTGTTTTAGAATGGTGAACCAGGTTTTTCGTTATGTTTATCGCTGCTTCATTGTCCACAAATATAGGCGTGCCCAAGAACTGCAAACCAAAGTCTCGCATCTGCTGTTGGATCCAAAGGATCTGAGAGCAACAGCTCGAGGCCGAAACGTATTCAGCCTCGCACGTAGAGAGCGTTACTGAGGTTTGTTTCTTGCACTGCCAAGTGACTAGTCGAGTTCCGAAGAACTGACAGCCTGCAGTGGTGGATTTAGCATTTTGCTTGCAACTACCAAAATCCAAATCAGCATAACCTGTGAGAGAGAAGTCACCAGACTTAGGATACCACAAGCCGGTGCTTGGGCAGCCTTTCAAATACCGTAAAATCCGTTTCACGATTGTCAGATGTGACTGTCTGGGGCTAGACTGATAACGGGCGCATAAACACGTTGGATACATGATGTCCGAGCGGGAAGCAGATACATCAAAGATCCAATTATCGACCGATAATATGTCTCGTCCACTTTCTCTCCACTCTCATCCGGACAGATTCCGTGATTCTGAGCTAAGGGGGTTGATGTTGGAGTAGATTCAGACATGTTAAACTTCTCCAGAACATCGTTCACGTATTTGGTTTGATGAATGAAGATTCCTTCAGACATTTGATCCACCTGTAGCCCTAAGAAGAACTTCATCTCCCCCATCGAACTCATCTTAAACTTTCTTTTCATCACTTTCTCAAAATCTTTACACAAATCATCATTGGTCGATCCAAAGATGATGTCATTGAAGTAAATCTGCACGATCAATAGATGCCCTGCAACCTCTTTGGTAAACAACGTACTATCAACCGTCCCTCTGGTGAACCCATTGGCCAGCAGATATTGGAAAAGTGTATCGTACCAGGCTCTCGGGGCCTGGTGCAGTCCGTAAAGCGCTTTATCCAGAAGATAGACTTTGTTTTGTGTACTGGATCTGTGAACCCCGGCGGTTGTCCAACGTACACTTCTTCCTTGATTTTGCCATATAGGAATGCAGACTTGACATCTAGTTGGCATACTTTGAATCCTTTCCAGGACGCGAATGCCAGGAAGATTCTTATCGCCTCGAGTCTAGCAACAGGTACATACACTTCCGTGAAGTTAATGCCTTCTTGCTGACTGAATCCCTGTACTACCAATCATGCTTTATTTCTTACAATCACTCCTCTATCATCCCTTTTACACTTAAAGACCCATTTTGTCTTTATCAGCTTCTGATTTTCAGGAAGATCTACCAATCTCCATACTCCCACCTTTTCAAACTGCTGCAGCTCTTCCTGCATAGCGTTCACCCAGCTTTCTTCTGTTAAAGCCTCTTTATACGTTCGAGGTTCAACCTGCGAGATGAAACACTTTAGTGAAAAATCAACTTGTAAAGGAGCAACTGATGTATAAAAACAAGTAAGTGCTCTGTTGATCTGATCCCGTGTTTTTACTCCGCTCTGAAGATCACCGGTTATCTGCTCTGAAGGATGATAAGACAAAGTTCTTGGCATAACATTGTCAGGCACATTCACTTCCGATAGCAAGTTCGTGATGTCTTGATCACCGGTGTGATCCACAGCTTCTGAGGTTTCAACATTTGGCTCCTCGTCAAAAGTCGGACTGGGTTTCGATTCTGAGTCGTCAGACTGATCAAATGTCAGAGCTGGTTCCTCTGGGGCTTCGTGTGTCGTTCCACTTGGACCGGCCTCGTGATCATTAGTACCCACGTTGGGTTGAGAAACTGCCAACGGTCTTGGCACCTGATCTTGTGAACTAGATTGTTGCTGTTGGTATAATAGAACGAGTTCCTCGATACTTGGCTCAGTCGAAAGTTGGAAAGACTCCCAGAGTTTGTCATAGTCGAAAAGCAATCTTTGTCCGGGAAGTTGCGGAGGAGGTGTAAACCTCTGACAATCGACATACTGAACTTGAATTACCTTCCCCGGGCATGGAACGAACACCCTCTTCAGCGAGCTCGCATAACCTACAAAGAAACCCTCATTAGATTTTGCACCAAATTTTCCATCTGGATCTATAAAGGTACACGGAGATCCAAACGGTTCTAAAAACTTCAAATTCGGCTTATAACGATGAAGAAGTTCAAAGCATGTTTTCTTGTATTTCTTCACTATGAGGACTCGATTCAGTGTATAGCACGCTGCTGCAACTGCTTCACTCCAGAAAAATATTGGCAACTTGGAATCGGCGAGCATTGTTCGAGCTGTTTCAATCAAGGTGCGATTCTTTCTTTCAGCTACACCATTTTGCTGTGGAGTGTATGGAGCACTAAATTCATGAAGAACCCCTTTTTCATTACAAAACTCGAGCATGCGATTATTCTTGAACTCCATTCCATTATCGCTTCGTATTCTCCTGATCGGCAATTTATACAGCGTTTCCATCTTCTTGAATAAGACCATCAGTGAATCATATGTTTGATCTTTCCTCTCCAGACACATCACCCAAGAAAATCTAGTGAAGTCATTAGTGACTACTAGACAATACAAGTCTCCGCTGATACTTTTCACATTGACTGGCCCAAAGAGATCCATGTAGAGTCTCTCGAGCGGCACTCTGATTGAATTCAGCAACTTCTGTGGGTGTGTCTTCCTTGTCTGTTTTCCCTTCTTGCACTCTACATAATCATCATTCAAATGAATTTTTTTCAAATTTACGTCTTCAACCAAATCATTGTGTACAAGAAAGTTCATTTTTCTAACATGAATGTGGCCCATCTTTCGATGCCACATTTTTGTTTCCTTTTCTGTTGCCTTTGTTTTTGTCGCAAAACATTGTTTTTTATGATCTGTTGTTGTTGCGACGCTCATATCGAGTACATACAAATCATTTTCTCGTGGAGCTCGCATCAACACCATGTCCTCAGGAATTTTAAAGCCAGGTTTTATGATTAAACATTCATTTTTAGTAAAGTGTACTGTAAAAGACTTGTCACAGATCTGTGAGATGCTCAACAGATTGTTTTCAAGTTCGATGATATAATTCACTTTGTCAAACGTAACCACTCCATTCGTCAGAGTTCCTTCACCAACTATTCTGCCACCCTGATTCCCTGCAAAACCAACATATCCTCCGTTGATAGATTTGACGTCATAGAGGAAAGCCAACATTCCCGTCATATGCCTTGAAGCTCCGCTGTCCATGATCCACTTCGAGATTATTGACCTCGGAAGCCCCTGCATACATCAAGGAAATTTATTCAAACAATGAAGCCCATGATTTCTTTTCCTTTGGAACACTACCAAATACAAGATCACATGACTCATCAACTTTCGGAATGTTAAAGATGACGTTTGGGATAACAGGTTTGGCTTTTGGTTTTAAATCTCCTTCTTTAATTGGTGGAAACTCCTCAAGCAACTTGTCAAGTTCAAATTCAAGTTTATCAACATCATTTTCAAAAACTTTTGATTCAGTTTTCAAAACATTTTCCATCTTCTTCTCTTCAACTGACTGTTTTGGTTTTGCCACCCATGATTGGTTTTCAAAAATTTTTGTCTTCGGATAAACCTTTGAAGTCTTTCGAGTTTTCGAAGATTCACCAATCTCAAATGTTAATTTCGGCTTTTCTTCAGACTTCAAAGATTCACCTCTTTTCAAAATTCGAACGGGGGAAACCATTGGTTTTTTACCCTTAACATCAGTTGGAGTTTTAGGTTTGGATTTTTGCAAAACTGGTTTCTCAATCTTTTTCATGCATTGCTTGGCCATGTGACCAATTTCATTACAGCGATACCAAATTCTTTTGTCATATTCGACAAAAGTTGATTTGTAGGTCTCTTCTCTCAACTTTTTAGCTGTATTGAAATCATCAACGGCCTTTTGACTGAAGATATAATCCTTTTCAGCATCAACACTAGGACCAGCAACAAAAACATCACTCATCTTTTCCTTTTGCTTGACATTCTTCTTAGCCATGTTCTTTTCAAAACCAACACCTTATTTTTTGAAATTCTTACCCTTTCTTTTGTTAGACCCATTATTACCCACCCAATCCTTTTTTCCCAGGGTTGTTCGGTTGTTGTTTCACAAAAGACTTTTTAGGTTTTGAAAGAAACTCGTTGTTGTTAACCTCAGAAATGTCAATCTCCACAAGCTTAAACACCTTCTCAACATTTTCAAATCTGGCATTTTGAATTGGATACTCAAAATCAGAATAGAGTTTGTCAGTCCCGGTCATTGTGTAAACCACAATGATCGAATCATCATTCACAACCTTTTCAGATTTTGGTATAAATTTGTCCAAGAAGTTGCCATCTTCTTCAGAATCAGAACTAGAGTTTTCAAAATGAGTTTTCATAGTATCAAACTCCGAGTTATCACTTTCTTCATCTAACACTTGGCCAACAACGGTTTTGATCACCTGTGACTCATTATCAGTGTCGGACGGAGAAAATGTAACATCAATATTCTCAGGCAACTCATTATCAATGGTTCTCAATTTGAGATTCAATGCAGATTCCACCCCATCTGGATACTTTTGAGTGTAATGATTCCACATTAGGGGTGGAACACTTTTGAAGACAGGTTTCGCATCAGGTTGTTTCGGAACAATTTGATCAATAACATATGATGAAGCAGTGTAACTCATCAATTTTTTATCAACTCTCTCAGTTTCAATTTTCATTAGTTCAAGTTCTTTTTTCAACGAAGCAATTGTGTCCAAATGGATGTTAATCTCCATCTGTTTATCCAGGACAATAGATTTTAGCAACTTTGTGGCTTTATCATTTTCAAAAATTTCTTTTTTAATCATTTTTATTGATCTTGCCAAAGTGTCATATGCTTCTTTTATCTCACTGAGATCATATTTTACTTCATTAGTAAATTTCTTCAATTCTTGAAATTTGTTATCTTTTTCAAGACAGTCCATGCAGGGTTTTGAACAGTTTTTGCATGGAATTTCTTGAATTGAATCAATCTTTTCAGAAACATGTTCTCCGTTATCAATTTTAACATCTGTTTTACCAAAACCATCAGACTCTGACTCAGACTCTTCTCCTGATTTGATCTTCTCAATTTCTGATTTCTCGTCAGACTCCTTTTGAACTGACTCTGTTTTAACAGACACATTTTCAACTGACTCAGTGTCGACAGACTCCGTTTTGACAGATTCTGTTTCTACCTCTTTCAACTTTCCCATCAATGCTTTGTCAGCAATCTCCTTTAGAGTCTCTTCATTCATTTCTTTGGAGACGTCTATTATCTCTTCAACAAGAGCTTTCTCAACGCCGTACTGTGGACAGAATCCGGTAGTTGGCTCGCCAAAGAAACCTGCAAAAGATTCAAACATATTAGGAGGCATTATTGATTTGAAAGAACTATCAATAACCTCCTGTTCAGATTGATAGTAGTAAACTTCTGCAGCTACTTCCTCAAGATCAACCAAACTCTCTTCAGATACGACTTCACTGGCAACCTCAGTTTCAACCACATTTTATGGTTCTTCCACAATTTCTGCCATCATTGCCATACCCTCACTACCAGGGATATACTTATCCCAGCTAAAACCTTCAGCAACCTTCTCATCATCCTGATTCACTAGAAGAGCTTTTTCAGGCTTGTTTTCGATCTGAGGTCTTTGGGTGAATGGTTGTTGACTTGTCTTGTGATAAATGGCTTGTCTGTTAGGACACTCATGCTTGAAATGTCCCTTCTCTTTACATTTGAAACAGGTGACTTTAGATTTATCAAATCCGAGCTTTTGATCCGGTCCTGAAAGACTGTTCCGACCAGTTATTTCCATAAATCGTTGAGCTCTCCTCACCAAGCTTGCCATTCCCCATTTGATATCAATCAACTCCAGCTCCTCTGGATCTATCTGATCATAATCTTCCTTGGTCATATCAGGGTTCCCAATTCTACCTGCAACCAAACTCTCATAAGATTCAAGCACCGAAGCAAGTAGTCCTATGTGTTGTTTCGCGGATGATTCAGTAAAGTCTTGAGCATTCTTTATGTTCACCGCTATGTTGCACATAATTCCCGGACCTTGACTTTGACTGTTTGATCCAGACGAACTTTGGGTATAAGATTGATCTGGTGAGTTATAAACCTTTGGATTTGGTTCAAAACTTGCAAATGGTGAATTATTGCTGCTTGATGTGCCAGGTGAAACTCTGGATGTCGAATCAGCACTGAAAGCTGTCTGGATCTTTGGACTTAGATTTGTTGTTGCCGGAAAACTTCCTTTGTAGTATAATGAAACGTCTTGTTGAACATTTGAAGAATTCATCTTTCTAATCTTTGTCAACTCAAGTTCATGTGCTTCGATCTTCTCAATGAATGAGCTAAGGTTGAATCCGACATACTCCAAATTGTTTTTCAACACCAACAGATAAGTACCCCATTCATCGTACGGCAATGCATCCACCAGTTTATCGACCCATTCTTCATCCGTTTTGTTTATGCCCAACCTCTTCATCTCAACAATTAGATGACAATATCTTTCAATCAACTGTTTTGTTGTTTCACCCTTTATACCCGTAAAGATATCAAACTCTTTCTTCATCAAAGCAGTTTTGCTTTTTATCATAGACACGCTTCCAAGAAACTTTACTTTCAATGAATTCCAAACGGACTGTGAATTATCCTCATGTTGCAGTAACACTAAGATATCCTCTTTAATAGCTTGTTGTAGAATACTCATCATCTTCTTTTCTGCCTTGAAATCATCTTGTTCAATTGGAGTCAAACTGCCAATTGATTTCTCAATTCCGGAACCATTCTTTGGAGGAACATATTTTGATTCTATTTTCATCCAGCACTCGAAATGGTTTGCTTGCACCCATGTCTTAAACCTTCCCGACCAACCAGCATACTCATCAATATTCATCAACTTCGGCGGTTTTTTGCATCGTACCGAGTTCATTCTCCATGTTCACATTTTGCACGATACTAGCTGGAGATTGTACTGCCGTCATGCCCCCACCGGCAAACAAGTTGTAAAACTCTTGGTTATCCATTTTACGAAAACAGTTTACGGAAAAATTTTTCAAGTTTTGAAAAACAGTTACTTTCAAACGAAATCAACTTCTACGCACGAAATGGACTTTCGCACGAAATACCAGAAACGAAATGGATTGTCACACGAAATCAGGTTTCGTGCGAAATCAGATACACAAACGAAAACAGCTTTTCAAGCGAAATTAACTTTTCAAACTAAATCAGACTTTTCAAACGAAATCAAGTGTTATTTCGTACGAAATCAACACAAGACTTGTTTTCGTGCGAAATAGCCAAACAGAATGATATTTTCAAATGAAATCAGTTATTTCGTACGAAATAACCTCAACTTTTCAAACGAAATAGATGCTCGTTCAAACGAAATCAACTGTTTGGCCCATTTTTGTCACTTTTAGTCTGAATTTTGATCTGATTCTTTCAAGGGTTTGTTAAAACTGTATTTTACACGTTATATCAAAAGATCAGTCCATTTTGTCCATGAATTTGTTCAGAAGTCCAAAAATGAGTAGAAAAAGGCACTGATTCAAGTGTATTGACTCATCCTGAGCTCTGATACCACTTGTAGGATCGTTTTGCGACCTAATGAGTCATTCAGAGTCAACACAGAACTGTTTGAGAGGCGGAAACAAACAAACAGCCTAGAATCAGTATAAGAAATGAGTAGAAACAGAGTATGATACTTAAAACAAGCTTCTCATTGATTTTAGACTTGATTACACGGTGAAAATTGGGCAGCACTTCGTTACACCTTGACTAATTTCGTACCAAATGAGAAGCACACATGCCATATATATAGGCATCTAATTTCGCACAAAATACCACAAGTTAATTTCGTCCGAAAAAGCAACATGCTATTTCGTGCGAAATTACTACAAAACATCATAAAATTACATTTTGGCCCCTTAGACCCTATTACAAGCTATCAAACATGACCTAGACTGTAGACGTAGGCTATAGACATTACGCACCAACACTCGTAGACAAAATCGAGAAAACAAAGGAAACTGAAGAAAAGAAGAAGGAAGCAAGAAAGAAGAAAAAGCATGAAAGGAAGAAAGAGAAGACTTCTGCATCATCAACAGAGCCCACCACAACTTCCTAGACAACATCACCACCTCCGGCCTCATCCACATATGAGGCCACTATGGAGGATCCACCAACAAGTGAAGCTGTTATTAATCAAGAAACTCCCGTCACAACTATCGAAATTCAAGCATCACAAGAAGCTACAGGGCATGAAGAGGTCCCTCAAGAGCCCGAGAAAAAGTTACAGAAAATCCAGTGGTCACTACAGAAGAATGAGAAGACAAGTATGCAACGATCTAGGGGGGATATTGTTGGAACTTTGGAGATCGTTCATACTTGTACTGGATTAGTTTTGTAATAGTTTGTAGCTTATTTTATAGTCTAGGGGCTTATTTTGTAATTTCATGAAACTAGCAAACCTGACTTGGTGTAGTTAAGATTCCAGCATAATTATAATTATGCTGGTAAGTCAGGTCCTATATAAGCCCAAGCATTGTAGCACTAGCTAAGCTTTTGGCTATTTGGTGAATGAAGTGTTGTTTACATTAAATCTCTTGATATTGTACTAAAATTAGAATTCCAAGGTGCTTTATTGATTTATATACTTGTTTGGATTCAATACAACACTTGTTGTATTCATCAATCCATTAGCTTCATCTTCATTCTTGATTGTTCTTAACTTTTTCATAGTTCAAACACTTATCAATAGGTGTTTTGGACTAAAACAACCAACCACTGTGATCCGGATTGATATTGGGATCTACAGTGGCTGAATCAGTGGCTTAGCTCTGATACCACCTTCTGTCGCAACCCCCGTCCCCTATCTGTCCCGGGAACGGGCGGCCGCGAGACCAGTTGCGGTGGTATCGGTGTTTATCATTTTGGAAGCGGAAATTACATCAGGACCGTAGTTAGGAAATAATTTATCAGAGTAAAATACCATGCTTTTATAATATTGAACACATGGGAAAATACCAAGTTTCAAATACACACATTTTCATAGGGATAAACCCTATTTTATTTAAATAAAAACATCTCTTTATTTATGTAACTTTTATAGCCACTTTTTCAAGACTTCAGTGCTATCCAGCTGGCTTCTAGTTGGCTTTCACATTTTGTTACCTGAAACGCGTTTAAAAAATATTTTGTCAGTGGGAAATACTGGTGAGTGAATCCCAATTTAATCAAGGAAAATTTTTATCTTTTAACAGTATTGAGAGCGATTACAATGTTTATAGCTACACAATTACTCATTCAGTACTGTCAATATTATTTTTAAAGCCTTCAGTGCCGGGCACGGCCCCGTGGTCACAATTCTGCAAATTTTTAAATTAAGGAATCTTATTGTTTTAAATTATTTTTCTGAAGTTTGAGACATTTCTGAGCATAAATAACTTAAAACAGTGATGTAAAACTTATTTTTAATATGATTCATTGGTTAAAAACCTAGAAAATATCACAATAAAGCTTGAAGCCATGGAAGTTTCAAGCTTTAATGGAGGTTTGAGGAGTTTTTGGAGAAGAAGGTAAGAGACAAAAGTGGCAAAGACAAGATGGTGGTTGAGAACCTTCTTTGGAATATACTTTTTAAGGTATGTGTGAAGATCCTAACAAATCGTGGTCTTTGGAATGGGTCCAAATGTGCAGGAATCATGCTGACTTTATAGAAAACGACAACATGCTGACCATGGCCCCGTGTCAGCTGGACACGGCCACGTGGTCAGACAAGACTCCGACACATTTTGTCCGTATTCTGAACACGGGGCGTGTTGGCCTGAACACGACCCCGTGGTCATTTTTGAGGTGGGCACGGGGTGTGCTGACCTGGACACGACCCCATGGCTAGAGTGTTTTATGAAGTTTCGTCTTATTTTAAGGGTTTTATTCGGATCGGGCGGTTCTTTACTGGAGGGAACAACACCGAAGTGCCTGAGGTACCTTAATTGCTCTTGATTTAAACAAGAACGCAAGAGGTTATCGGAAAGGGTAAAACCTAAACTAAATACCGGTGGGCGAAACCAACCTTTATTCCCCTTATCCGAGCTCTCGTTAAAGAAGGTGTATGTCGAATCGCTCATGTCTATGAGCGCATCGGTGGATACCGATGGAGAGTTCTTCACGGCACAATCGACACAGGGACGACTATCGCTCAAGTTCTCACAAGAGTTTGAGGTGCTTTCGGTATCGTCGATGTTGGTAGAATCCGAATGTGACCCCAATAATTTCCCTTGATTGTTGTCTTGTAATGAATAACTTGTTTTCATCTCAAGCTCTTTTTCTTTTAATTTTAGGAGAATTATTTCTTCGAGTTGACATAATTCTTCGGGAGTTATGTCATCTAAAAGAGATGGTTGAGGGCATTCGGGCGAGGGATAGTGATCGTTTTTACTTTCGCCCATGTTAAGGTTATAGGAAAACGATGGGTCTAAATAGTAGGGAGTGAAATTTAGAAAGTGGCATTCTAAATCTTTATATAATCCACCACATATTTGACACCACTCACCGTAAGAGGAGCGAAAGTAAAAATAATCAATATCACTCATATTTTTGTCAGAAATTACCAACCGTCGGGATCTTACGGTTCTGTTTTCAGGAACTGGAGATTGGACACGGGGGCATGTTCAGTGGGCACAACCCCGTGGTCAGCTACTGTCTGACTTAAAACAGGATTGCCAGTAACAAAGATGGACACGACCCCGTGTCTGGCTGAGCACGGCCTGTGTTGGAGTCTGCAGAAACTGAAAATTTAAGAAAAATCCTAAAAAAACAGAAAAATAAGTAAAAATAATTAGGCCGTTGATTTTAAACTTTCTTAAAATCCTTGTGTCCCCGGCAACGGCGCCAAAAACTTGGTGTGCGTTAGATGTGATATGATTTTATTAATATTTTGAACCCATTTTACGCATTAGTCAAGTTTTAAATTTATAAACACGATATTCTACTAACACTAAACACACACTTGGGCAAGTCCACCCATCGTGAGCGTAGTATAGCATTGGTAAGATACCAAGGTCGTCCAAGGACACAAGAGCTTTTAGTACCGGTTTATCCTCAATGTCTAATCAATCTAAAATTTTTGAGAAAAGATTTGAAACATGAAAAAAAAAACTAAAAATGCAGAAATAAAAATAAAATAAAAACAGATAGTCAAGATGAATCACTTGGATCCGACTCGACTTTAATGTATCCTTTGATGATTTTCGCACTTTCGGACTTTTTAAGAGATTATCTTAGTTATAGTAATAGGCCCCTCTTTTGAAGGTGACTTTACCCTCAACCCAGTTGTTTGAGTCAGCAAGCATACAATCCCAAAGGGTCGGAATATTGAAAGATAATTAATTAAGTTATTAATGCGAAAAGTGGTAGGCCCCTCTTTTGAAGGCGACGTTACCCTCGGCTAAGTGGTTTGAGTCAGCAGGGATACAATCCCATGTAGCCGGTTTAATGTATTAATAGTAGTTTACATATGAGGGGTTCAAGCTATTCGCACCCCCGCCATCCAATACCAGTGGGTATTGAAGGAGGTCCTAGTAAGCTTGAACCAGGTCCTTGCAAGATCTATACACTGAACAAGGCAAGAACCTTACCGACTGCTCGAAATCTCTTTCGTTTCTCGGGCTCGCATTCGAAGATCTTTGCATTGGACACAACACACCAAAAAATAAACTTCACAACTTTAAAAAAATAATACAATACGCCACGATACGCTATAATACAATACTTAACGATAAAAAAAATAATAAAGATTTTAAAACTCATTAAAACAAAAATAACCAATAATAAATATCAATACCCAAAACACCAAAAATCAAACACAACACATAAAAAAATAAATTTTAAAATTTAATGCCTTAATATGCATCGTATAGACCTATACTATACGTATTAGTCCAGCCCGTTAGACAATACTTGTAGCTTTCAATCTAACATGTTTTTTTTTTTTTACTTTTTCAATAAGATACGTATTGAATTGCGAGTGTGACAATAGAAAATCTCAAAAAAAAAAAAAAAAAAAAAAATTGAATCCAATCCAATCCACCAATTAAAGAGGTGATTTTGATGATCCACAGATTTTAGATAGTGACTTGACTAAACTCCTCCACCTCACACGTGTCCAAGTGGAAGCCAATATCCACCACCTCTCATTCGATGAAATTGCAACTGGATCTGGCTAATTCATGCTTTATTGATTTTGAGGATAATCGGCGATGTGCGGGTTAAGACGTGATTTGGTTGTCACAACTTACAGCGATGTTTGATTGGGAAGACGAAGAGGTTCCTTCCTACCACTCTTTTCTTTAACATACACTTACCAACTGCTTATGCTCGGACACTCGTGTTTCAACATTATTATTACATAAATCCAATCCTTTTAAGCTAAACTTTCCATCATAATTATTATTCCAACTAGGCCTAATTAGTTTTTAGTATTTTTGCCCCCTTTGTTCCTTATATTATGATTCATTCATAGTTTCTTGTGTAAATGCATCAAAGTGTACTATGTAATCTTTCTCTTAAGTGTTTAATAATCCCTGTAGTGGAGCCACTCGGATTGCTTTCTGGTTTCCCCTTGTTGTTCTCCTTTTTCTATAGAGAAGAGAGCCCTGACACTTTCATTACCTGGACCCAAAGGCATACATACATGTGTTGCTACTTTTGATATAATTAATACTCATATATATATTCTAACTCATTTATCTCTTGAGCCTTCGTCTGATGGTTAACTAATTCCTTCAAGATTATGCTGAGATTCCTCCAACTTTGTCACTGTTCACATACCCCATCGCATTCAGGTTGCCTGGTGTAAGTCACTCAGGTATTGTTCGACACAACTAAATTAAAGTGGAAATTTTAAAGGATTGCAGTTAGACTTGCTATGTGGCCATCAAGAAGACAAGACACGCAAGATGGAGGTAGCAGAAATGAGGATGCTAAGATGGATGTGTGGGCACACAAGGTTAGATCGGATAAGAAATGTGGTTTTTAGGGAAAGGTTAAGAGTTGCTAGTATTTCGGATAAGATAAGGAAGGGGAGATGGAGATGATTCAGGCATGTTAGGAGGAGACAAATTACAACGTCAGTTAGAGTAGTGGAACCCCTCACTGTGGAGGGGTGGATGAAGAGAGGTAGACCCGAATTGATTTGGGATGAGCGTATTAGGCAGGAATTTCTAGAGATGCACCTCTCTGAGGACATAGTCATTAGTCTAGGGTAGAAGTTCATGGAGACGTAGGATTAAGTACATACATATGTGTTGTAGCTTTGGATTAGAGCCCTAGATGTACATACACATAAGGTGGACTTTGCATTTGATTTGTGGCATTGCATGTCTATCTGGTGTGTATCATGTTTTGGTTGTTTCTATTTGTACTATGTTACTCATTTACCACTTGCTTTGTTATTGGTAGCTTTCTATTTCTATACATTTAGTTTTGTTTGTTTGTTTGTTTGGAGCCAGGGGTGGGTCTCTGTGGAAGCAACCTCTCTATCCCCAGGGATAGAGGTAAGGTTTGCCTACATCCACCCTCCTGCAAACCCTACTTATAGCTTTGCTATTTGTGGGATTTACTAGGTATAGTTGTTGGTGTTGTTGGAAGATACAAAAAGATGCTTACACAAGACTAAAACTAGTTATATTGCATAACCATTTTACATGTATTAGATGAGATTGTTATACACATCATTCGTGAGCATGCAAAGCATATCAAGGTTGACTTTCATTGTGTTCAAGAGAAGGCGGTTGGTACTTCCTGTGACATCCATCCACCAAAATAATTTGTGCTCATATAGATTTCAACTTCAGTATGACTAATTTTAGTGTTCCACATATATTCTTAAGTTTTAGGAAGCATATTAACTGTCAATTTCTTTTTGTGTCATGTGCATTTATTGTTAAGAGGTTTATTTCAAGTTTATTGGCTTTTTATCCATGCTACTTATACAGTTATACTTAGCCTTGATCTTGTTTACTTCATCAACAAATGTGACAACTTTTGAGTGTTTGTTCTTTTATACATATAAATGTTTTTTTTTTTGTAAAAGTGTGAATGTTAGCATAAGGCCATATATTTTGACTTTTTTTTTTTGAACGGCAAATCACTTTATATATATATATATATATATATATATATATATATATATATATATAAAGAGCCAACAAGAAAGTGGGAGACAAAACAGAACAAGAAAAAAAAAACAAGCAAAACAAGAAAGGAACCACAACGAGTTACATAATGTCAGACACGTCAAACCGGCTTCTTGATCTTCGCACGATTACAGATCCAAAGGAACGAGTCTTCCTTTATTAACTCCACCGTCTTCATAATAGGGATAAAACATCCTTCAAATACCATCTCGTTTCTCGCACTCCATATTTTCCAAATCGTTGCTATAACAATAGTATACACTAAATGCTTCCATATGCTACTACCCGGGCTCTCTTTAACATATCTCACCAAATCCATAAGCGACGAACAGTTCTCCGGGAAGCGAATACGGGTCCAGGCCAAAACGTTCCCCCAAATACATCTAGCCCACAAGCAATTACAAAAAATATGGTCTGGGTTCTCCACTTCGAGAACACAGCGCGGACAACCAACATCGGCCACCGATACCCCCCTGTGAGCCAGACCCTCCCGAGACGCGATTCTACCGATTAGGGCTCTCCAAAGAAGAAGATTACCTTTAGGCGTAGCCCAGCTATTCCAATCTAGCTCCGGGTCGTTCGGTACATCGGCCCATTTGACGTTTTCGAGGTCTTTTCTAACTAGTTTGACCGAGAACAACTCATCCGAAGAAGACTGCCATCTCCACGAGCCGTTAACCTCAATCAGATTTTGATCGATTTTTATACCAACTTTCTCTAATACTTTTTCCATTTTTCCAATATCTTTCCACACCCCTGGAATAGAGTTCTTTAGGGAGATTAAAAGATTATCCGAATTATTTTTATGGACCGAAGAAATAACTTTGGCCCATAACTGATTTGGATCCGACTTGAATCTCCACCACCATTTAGTTAACATTGCATAATTGAAGTCTGTTATGCTCCCGATCCCTATCCCGCCTCTTTTCTTCGCTTTCAACAACCCTTCCCATCGAACCCATCTAAGTTTTTTCGCCGTGTCAGTAAAACCCCAAACGAAGTCTCTACGGATTCTCTCAAGCTTACTTAGGATACATTTCGGCGCAGCAAAGAGGGATAAGAAGTACAAAGGAAGACTGCCAAGAACTGATTTAGCCAATCTAACTCTACCAGAAAACGAAAGATACCTGGCCTTCCATTTTGATAGTTTCGAGTTAAATTTATCCACCACCGGAGCCCAAAATTTTGCCCGTTTCATGTTTACCCCAATTGGAATACCAAGATAAGTGAATGGCAAAAGACCGACCTCGCAATTAAGAATTCTTGCCATCCGCAATTTTTCGTTCTCATTAACTCCAAACCCGAAAAGCTTACTTTTCTGAAAGTTTACCTTGAGGCCCGAAACCAGATACAACCATCTTAGAGCACGGAAAGAGTATAAACATTCTTTTCCGACCACTTCCCCACAAATAGTACATCGTCCGCATAACACAAATGAGAGATGATAGGGCCGCCGTTCGGAAGTTGGAATCCGTGAAACAAGTCAGCTGTCATTACCCTATTCATAAACAACTTTATTATTTCCATAGCGATGATAAAGAGAAAGGGAGAAATGGGGTCACCCTGCCTTAACCCCCTATTCATATATTTTGACTTAATGTTTTTGTTTATGATCCGAGATCATTACATGGCTGCTTGATTTCAGTTCTGATTGTGGTTTGATCATTGATGTTTGTTTTTTTGCTTCATGTCTTTTCTCATTTTTCGGTTCAGCTTTTGCTTCATGTAAAATGGGAGACTGTATCAGAGAAGTAGATATTCTTGCACTTTCTCTCTCTCTCTCTCTTATGTGTTTATAAATGTAAAACAATTCTCTTACCTGAAGTAAACTTTGCATTGTTTTAATAAATTTGTAATACATACAGATGGAGCTTCTATTTAACTTTTTTTTTTTGGGTAAAGGGTAGCTTCTATTTAACTTATATGGGTCAAGTTATTCTACAAAGTCTTCTAATTGTAAGAAGTGTAAGAAGGATTTATAGAGTGACAAGTGTCTAATAACCTAAAACTAAACCCACTACATCACCACCAAAAACCTAAACACCCACCCCCTCACCACCACCCAAAAACCTAACCCCCCCCCCCCAACCAAAAAACCTAAACACCCCCCCCCCCCACGGCAAAAAAAAAAAAAAAAACAAAAAAAAAACTATACCTCACAAAAAAACCCCCAAAAAACCTAACCCCCCCCCACCCCCAAAAACCTAAAAAAAACCTAACCCCCCCCCCCCCCCCCAAAAAAAAAAAAAAACCTAAAAAAACCTAACCCCCCACCCCCAAAAAAATCTAAAAAAAACTAAACACCCACACCCACCCCCCACCCAAAAACCTAAACCCCCACCCCCCACCTCCTCGGCAAAAAAAAAAAAAAAAAAAAAAAAAAAAATTTTTTTTTTTTTTTTTTAGGGTGGGTGATGTGGGGGGGGGGGGGGTTAGGTTTTTGGTGGTGGTGGATGTTTAAGGTTTTTTTTTTTTTTTTGTAGTGGGTTTTTTTGTGTAGTGGGTGGGTTTTTTTAGGTTATTGGACACTTGTCACTCTATAAATCCTTCTTACACTTCTTACAATTAGGATCCTTTGTATTTGATCCTAATCCTAACTTATATATATATATATATATACATTTTCAGATTACAAGTATTATATGGGGGAAGGAAGGTGAAAATGAAGATCACATTGAAACTTATGGAGAAAACAGTAAGGTGTCAGACCAGGAAGCAGCAAATGTGAAGAAGATTACTCAAAAGACAACTGAATCTAAACATATAACTGATTCAGGACAACGGAATAATAATAATAATACAAAATATTACACACATGGATTTGGTTCAGTGCTTGATTTGTCTTCATCAAAACTGGCTAATGAAAACACTGGTATTCAGTTGATTCTTCTTCTTCAGGGCTTGATGGTTAACAACATCAATATTAGGGTTGATAAAACATATACATCATATGTTTGCGTTTAGAGTTTGTAGATTTTGGGTTCTAAAATATTACCGATTTCTTACAGATGAAAAGGCTCAAGTAGATAATGGTTTTGACGATGACAAAGAGGGAGGTAATTTCGTTGATTATGGTTGGGCCAATTTGGGGACCTTTGATGATCTTGATAGAATAATAAGGTAATGTAATTATTAATTTCAGAATTTTCGTACATAAACTGTAAATGATAATCAATTTGTATGTAATCCCCATCTGACCCAATATCCTCAAGTGATGTTGTTTTGCAGCAACCATAACCTAGAGTTGTGGTCATCTACTAAGGATGTTATTGGTTGTCCAGTCGACTCCCTGAGTTTGAATTCAAGGGATTTAAAGAGTAACTATCAGCATCTTGGACCTAAATCAGGAGTTATAAATGCACAAAAGAAGGTAATTTAGTTATATTTCATGCCTTTAAAACTGAATGTAAAGAGGTGACAATTTTTATGTCCGTATTCTTAGTGTGCACAGGTGAAAAAAGAATGGGAAGGACAGTATAGCCAACAGAGCAAAATATCTTCGGTTAGAAATCAAGAAACTGAGTCTTCTGGGTACACACACTTGATAAATGCATTTCCGTCTCCTCATGTTTCAGACAAAACTTCTTTGAGCATGACACCTCAGGAAAAGATTGAAAAACTAAGGAGGCGCCAGCAAATGCGCGCTTTGCTCGCTATTCGTAAACAACAACAGAAGATTAGACAGCAAGATGATTATTCAAATCTTCAATTGTGTTCACAATATCCAAGTCTGAGCAGTCTTGATGTGAGTTCACCTCTTGATTCAGATGCACGGCCTGTGATGATGGATAAAACCGCATTGGCAGATACTGCGGTACACCAATTTCAAAATGTCATTGCCGGGGTAAGTATTATTATACATATGCTAGAGTTTTCCGTGATATACGTCTTGATCTTTTGAAGTTCATGGAGATATGTTGTTGCAGTTGGGCATTCAATTGAGGCTTTGTATCAGAGATAGCTTGATTCGTTTGGCTCAAGGTGCTTTGCAGAGAAAATATGATGCTACCACCAACAAAATAACCAATACTGTTGTCATGGAAGGAGTAAGCAGTGCAAAAAGGTTAGCAACCCGGTAATATAATATAAAGTTGGTGTAGATATATAATAGGATAGAGTACAATATCAAGTTTCCCAACAAACAAAAACATCTTTTTTTTTTTGGGTAAAGGGTTATTAAAAGGGGGTTGCAACACGAGGAATACATAAAAGTCAGGTAACTTTGAAAGTAAAATATATATATTGTATTGTATCGTATTGAGTGATTAAAACTACACACTATATTGGGCTTGTGAAGGTAAAGGGGATACTTATATTATATATAGACATAATATAAAACTCTCTAATGCCAATGAGGCTAACCCTTATATATTACATAGCAAGGCTTAAGCATAATGTATTCGAACACTCCGGCTTAAGTTGGAGCGTATATGTCATAATGCTTCCGCTTAATTAGAGGACATCTAAGAGACTTTTAGAACACATCTCCTAGTTGATTATTGGAGTTACAAACCACGTAAATTATACTATCCCGAAACTTTTCTAAGATGAATCCTTATGTACCCTAGATTTCGTAGCACGGCTTGCCAATTAGAGTTAGTTACAATTGTCATTTATCAATAATCACAACAAATGTGATATCCATGGTTAAAAGCCATCGCCTCTTGCACCTAGGCCCAATTTCCTAGCGAGGCGAGCCAATTGCGCTTTAATTCTCCATGTGATGGTTCATGCGCAGATTCCGGCCAAATTCTTAAATTCCGGCAAGATTACAGCTAGATTTCTACTTTTATCTAATGAAACTACTTTTCTACAGTCTACACTAATAAACTAGCATTTTATAACTTTTGGTACTAAATAGACGATACTAAATGTTATATAATAGCTTTAGTTTATTTTATTTGAAGAATAGTATTAATTTTCTATTATACAAAAATATTTTAATTTTTTTTTGTGCGCTTTTTTTTTCTCAGGCCCACGCTTTATTTGCGCCTTCCGCCTAGGCCCCAGGCGAGGCCTATGCGCCTTGGGTGCGCCTAACGCCTTTAATAACTATGGTGATATCTCGTCGAGTCTCCTGATTTTTAGGATTAGAACCCACTGGAGTGTTGATCGACTTCATTCTAATTTCTTCAATGATATCTAAGGCATACTTCCTTGAGGTATTGAATTTCATCGTTGTGCAAATTTAGTTCCTAAAAAGTACCCCAGTCTTGCCACGTCTTTTTTCTTTGGATATCAAGTAATCCCCCTGAGTACTGATGGGACGATCAGTTCCATTTATCAATGTATCATCATCCATCATTTTCCACTACATAGAGACTGCCTCACTTTTTGTCATCCCGCACAGAACTTTAGGAAAATCCAAGTGCATCTAGAATAATAATAATAATAATCATTTGTTAGTGGAATAGTGAAAATCTAAACTAGCAAGCCTGGTACAAACACCACACATGTTAGTTTGTACATATGAAAACGGAAGATTAAATTGTTTGTCGACTATATGAGGTGAGGAGAAGTACTCCGTTGTAGTTAAGAGGACTCAGACAACAAATATGCTAAACTAGAACAATTGTTTGTAATTAAGGCTGACCATAGAGATGATAAATCTAGAGACACTGACTGTACTGGTGATAATCAATTGAAGGCCTGACAGATACTAAAATATCTTAGATTTCCAATTGTTATCTTCTTAGCTACTGAACTTTAATAAGCTTAATTACCACGTTATCTGTTTGGACTTCAATTTTGAACATGAGATTATATAATAATCGGAGTGCATCACATATGAGAACGAAAGGTAGGGATAATGTATCTGTCATGCCATAAAAGAAGCTGATAATCTACAAGAAGATAATTAGTATTTATAACGTGTTATGCTATAACTGAATATGAGGTGGAACAAGTAAATGTTAACTAACTCTCTACCTGACATTGACAGCTCAGCAAAAACACCAGATGCAGAGACAAAGACAAATCCTATAGACCGTGTTGTGGCGCGCTTGCTTTTTCACACGCCAACCGGGGAACTTGTGCGGTCACCAACAATGAAACTTCATAATGAGCACCACAGAGATAATCAGGTATCTTGCAATAAAACAGCTGATGTTAGTCGAAAAGAGACCCAAGGATCTTCACTTCTTTGATGTTCTTCAGGGGTATTCCTTCATTTTCTTGAGGTTGATAAATGTGTGTGCTTTATATATATACACTCAAACTCATAGGGGAGGGATCTATTCGTAACATTATATATTACCAGGAGGAGATGCACAACAAAATGAACCCTTTATTTCTAATCTAAAAAGAAATTGGTTTAATTGCAATGTTCTCACCCATCTTTCTCACAATCTATACATACGCACACAATAGACGTTCTTAATAAAATCCAACTCATAGCATTTCCTCTATCCCAGAGGACAGAGACAATGCTCTCTCACTAAGACCCTTAACTCTAAAAACCTTTTTTTATATATAACGAGGTTACAATCTCATGTACTACACGAGTTGATAAATGTAATGGTATATAATTAATAATAAAATGTTATGTTTTAAAAAAATATGCATTACACAGTTGAACAAACTCGTGTGTATGTATATAATGTAATTTGTTAATATATACAATCGTTATTATGTATTTAAAAATGAACATTAACTTGACAACTTGTTAAGTTATTTTTCTTCAATTGGGTATTAACATTGATTGTTTCTAATATCACCTATTTTTTATTATTTAACATATGGTATTTTTTTTACCATTCTTTACTATCCAATCGCATTAAATATTTGATTTTAGAAGTCACTCATAAAAAAACAGTTATCATTATTATTCTTCGCTTTCAAATATCTTAACCAACATAATTTTAAACTTGGTACTTTTAAGTAAAAATATAAGCATATTTAAGAAACTAATAACTAATTTTATATTAAATTCGTTTAGTTAATGATATGATAACTATCTTTAACTAAAATAAGTATCCATAATTAAGTAGGAAAGAAAGACGAGAAAACAAAAAATTAGATGGCTCCAACGGATGACATGTGTCCCTCATGGTATTCTTTTATTATATAGTATAGATATAGAAGATTTAGATAGATAGATAGATAGATAGATATAGATAAGTGTAAGGATCAAATACATATATAAGGTTATTATGGTAAACATGTGAACCAAAGGAATTTGGCAAATCTCGCGGTGACATTCTTGTAAATATGCAAATTTTGAATAACTAAAGCTTTGCGATTATAGAGCTTGACCAACTGAAGGTCCTAATCGATTAAACGTGTACGGGCTTGATTCATAATCGACTAAATGTGTAGAGAGCTTGATTCAAATCGATTTAATGTGTACAAAGCTTGATTCAAAATGGATTAAACGTGTACAGACCTTGATTCGGTTGATTCAAAATCTGAATAATTGTAACTTTGCGATTAGTGCATAGAAACTGGAATTTAACCTGATTTTGAAGAAGACAATTAGACGAAGAAGGAGATAGGATAATTACTCTAGTAATTTTATGGAATTCACCGTGATTTTCAAGGAGATGATTTGACGAAGAAGAAACATATAGAATAATTAATCTAGGAGAGTAATTATCCTATCTTTTTCTTCTACTTCGTCTAGTTTTTGATTACATTATATACTTTTTAGTTGTAATTACATGTGTATCATAATTACATTATTATTTAGTTGTAAGAAGAGTAATTATATGATTTTTATTATGTGAATAATTAGTAGAGTAATTATATTACTTTATTATGTTAAACAAACAACTAGAGTAATTTGATAAAGTGATTTTTCATATGTAGTTGTCAATGACGGGGATCATTTTCTGTTTCATACAATCTCAAAAGATTCGAGCAATATGGTTTGTTATGTCGGCATTTATTTAATGTGTTTAGGCCATGTGTAGTCATAAAGCCCTTTTGTGGGCGTTATGCGACACGTGTCGTGTCACGTCACACAGGGGCTTTATGGGGCGTTATGTCACTAGAGCCCGTAGTCATAAAGCCCCTACCTCATCATAACCAAAGTGTAAAATGCAGGGACCAAAGTGTAAAATGCAGGGACCAAAGTGTTTTAATGCAGGGACCAAAGTGTAAAATGCAGGGACCAAAGTGGAAAATGGAAACAATCAAAACGCCGTGAAAAAACTCGCGCCCTCCCCCCATTTTCATTTATAGCGCCCTCATAAAGCCCCCCGTAATGGTGTTCAAGGGCCTTATGGGGCTTTATGAGGTGAGATGGCGCCCCACTACACAAGGCCTTAGAATGTGTAATATCATGGGGAAGCAGTTTCAAACAAAGCCAAAGTGTTCTAGTAACGTTGAAGATTATGGAACCATTTCTACAACCAAACGAACAAGCCCGCTTCCAATTCTTTGTACCACTTAAGCTTACATACACATATGATCAATAAAAGATGTAACACCCCAACCGATGGTGAAAACATCATGACATCACTTTGGTAGTTGTTCAACAGCTCATGGAAACTAAAATTTAAATATTATTAAATAACTTTATTATAATCCTTTTTATTTGATAATTTAGAATTATTAGTTTGATTGTAATAATAATCGGATGTGTGGTTTTTTGTTGATGATTTAAAAACAGTTTAGACAATTATTAATTATATTTATAACATAATCTGATTAGAAATAGAGTTAAATGCTTGGTTGGTCCCTGTGGTTTGCAAAAAAATTCATACTTGGTCCTAGTGGTTTACTAATTACACACGTGGTCCCAGAAGTTGTTAAAAATGAACTCGGTTGGTCCCCTAATCTAACCTCTGTTAAATTTCTTAGTTAACTATGTGTGAAATGACTATATTACCCTTGAACAATTAAAAGAAAATAAAAATATATATATAAAGAAGATGGAGCGACAACGTCGATTTCGTCTTCATGCTCTGTTTGAGAATGTCAGCTGGAGGCATAACGTCGATTTCGTCTTCATGCTCTGTTAAACCAGATACAGCAAGGGCTTCTCCTTTTCTTCTAAGGTTTGATTCAATTGTCCCACTTCCATAAGGTAAATCTACCAAATGAACATTCACAAAATCAGCAAAATCAATCTAAAAGTTCACATATGTAAGTTGGTTGTTGACCCAGTGGACTGGAAAGCACGGATTTTTTCAACTCTTAAGCGAAATGAATGAATCTTGATTTATCAATATACTACAACCTGGATAACATGTGATTAACAATGACCACTAGTAATAAGAGTAATCAGGTTTCTAATTTATAAAGTTGAAATTATAGATAGTCCATATGGGAATCCAGAAGCCAAAATACTAAACCCATTCAATAGGTGGTTCTTTTAACAACCAAAAAATTTAAACAAGGAATTGGCCAAAACAAAGAATACAATATGTTTTTGGATCCTCAATTATTCATGCACAGGTACGGGCACTGTAGTTATAACAGAATTGACTTTTTAAGCAACCCTCTGTTGTGGAGGTAGTTGCAGGTTGTGGGGTTGTGAAGATGGAGGAGGTGATTGTGTTAGAGTTTAGAGAGAGAGGTTGAAGAAGATGAGTAGTAGACCATCTTCTTTATATATTTTTTTTATTTCTTTTAATTGTTCAAGGGTAATATAGTCATTTCACACATAGTTAACCGAGAAATTTAACAGAGGTTAGGTCAGGGGACCAACCGAGTTCATTTTTGACAACTTTTGGGACCACGCGTGTAATTAGCAAACCATTAGGACCAAGTATGATTTTTGTGCAAACCACAAGGACCAACCAATCATTTAACTCTTAGAAATAAAAAAATGCAGATGGATGGCCGGGTATGAACCCGTCCATTTAGAAGGCATGGCATCATCACTCAGGGAGCCAAAGCTCCATTTTTCAAACCTTTGAATTAGTTTTAATTTAAACAAAATTGTTTTGTTATCTTCTTCCCCAATTAGTGTCCAAAACAAGCCCTAACTCAAAATTAGACATGAATTTGTGATTGAAACCGAGAATTGGAATAGGGCTTATAGTAGATGGAACATAACGAACAAAATCATGATTAACACTAACCTGGAATGGAAGAGCTCGTTGGTAAGAACGAACCGGAGATATAAGTTTTCCGGCGAAGTAGAGAGAGATCGCAGAGAAGAATTGGAGCTGAATTAGAGTTGGAATGAGACCTATGATCGATTATTTATATGCGTATTCGGAGATATAGATGGCTGTTTCAAATTCGGAGGTTATCATCAATCCGAGATGAAACTTGTGAGTTTAGTGCAATAGAGATGGAGATAAAGATTGGACCAAAAAATTGCAGACCGAAAGTGTGTGGAAAAAGGGATTCCGTTTCGCCGGGAATTCAAACAGGAGGAAGGCGCTGGTTCTTTTTTTCTTTTTTTTTGAATTTTTGCCAAATGACACTTTTAGTCCTTATGCTTTGTGAGTTGTTTTAAATAGTTTAAAACCTTTCAAAATGTAGCAACTTAAGCCCTTGCTTACTAAAACTAATAAGATTTGTTTTTTTAACTTTAAAATCTTTATTTAGTATTTGTTGCAAGTTTTTATAAAAATAAATTTGTAATTTAAATACCATTTTAATTAACTAATTATAATAGTTTAAAAAAAAGTTCTATATGAAATTTGATAACTAACAAAGATAGATAACAAATAAATTGTGTCGTTTATAGATGATAGATCGGTTACAACGAAACTGAAAAATGGTGTTGCTACAGTCTCCAATACTTTTGAAAATTTCGGGAGAGCAAAATAGAATAAGGCTTCCATACTGAAAAATTGTGTCGTTTATAGATGATAGATCGGTTACGGAGTTCTTCCTCTCCTCCCCTCCACAATAAGAGTTTCCACTACTCTAACAGGTGTCGTCGTTTGCCTCGCTTCACATGCCCAAACCATCTCAATCTCCCCTCATTAATCTTATCTAATATGCTAGCCACTCCTAATCTTTCCCTAAAGACCTCATTTCTTATCCGATCTAAACCTCGTGTGTCCACAGATCCACCTCAGCATCCTCATCCCTACTACCTCCATCTTACGCGCTTGTGTCTTCTTGATAGCCCAACAGTCTGTTATAGCATAGCGGGCCTAACTGCTACCCTGTAAAATTTCCCCCTTAGTTTAGTTGGGAACCTCCCGCACAATACTTGGTGGCTTGGCGAAGCGCACATATTTATTTACAGTGAACTTCACACTCACGTGGGTTTTAATATTTATAAAAATGGTTTATACCTTAACATTAAAACACACACAAAAGGACAAGTGTATCCCGTCATATATGTAGTTACGTATTGGTAAGAGCCAGATATCGATCCATGTAACAGGGGCATTATTAAGTACTAAGGGTCTGTTTGGTATGGAGTAATGGAATAGATGAGAGAATGGAATGGACGAGGTAATGGAATGGACAACGGAATGAAATGGATCATTCCATTCCATTGTGATGTTTGGTTACTCATATGTGAATAGAATGAATCATTACTTTGTACAACTTGATAAACAAAAAAAAAGATGAAGTAACGAAACACAACTGTATTAAAAACGACAAAAATATAATTGTCTCAATAATAATAATAATAATAATAATAATAATAATAATAATAATATATTAATGATAAAAATTAATAATAGATTTTTGATATATATTAATATTAGTATGAATATTAATAAACATAAATATAAATAAAAATAAAAATAAAAGTATAAGTATAAATATAATAATAATAATAATAATAATAATAATAATAATAATAATAATAACACATTTCTTTCCATTCCTTGAAGGAATGAAAAAAAACACCTACATACCAAGGAATGGAAATTATTATATTTGGAAGGAGTTACATTCCTTTGGAATGCTCCATTCCATTACCACATTATAACCAAACATGTTTCTTTTCGTTCCATCATAATGATCAATTCCATTCCACCTTCCATTCCTTCATACCAAACGCTACCTAAATCTTTGTCATTAGATTACCAGATAAAAGGATAAGTGAATGGTTGTTTAACTAAATTATCTAAAATTATAACTAAAACATAATAGACTCCAAATATGAAAAATAAATATTATCTTGTTTCACAAACAACCTAAACATGTTATCTAGATATGTCACAAAAGCACTTAATCAATTTTTCAATTGCAAGACAGCTAGTTACCGGGTCTGGATTTCTAGCATTATGATTCTTCGGAAAGTTAACGCAATGGTCACACGTTAACCACCTAAAATCATTTATTAGCGAGCTATTGATATTTATTCATGCGAATCTTTAAAGATAGGTTATTTACCGGGTCTGGATTCCTAACCTCACTTATCAAAGAAAGCAATACCGATGGTCACAATACAACCACGAGGATAAGCAATTAAGTAGATCATATAACAAGCTATTTAACCTTTACAAGTCTTAAACACAAATCTACCATGTCAGCAATTTTAGACCAAAACTACTAAACAAGGATCGTAAACCGCGTTCAACAACATGTAATCAACACCATATAATTCGTTAGAACCCTTACGTGTAAGAAAGCATTCCTAATCAAAATAAGATATATCTTGTATAAAACCAATACCCTGGTCCGGTTTTATGGTGTAAACAAAGTCTACAAACAAGTGATTAATCAAGAAATAGTTACAATCTCACTGACCACAGATTCATTATGCAAGACAATCAAACACAATCAAGAATTCAACGTCAATGAAACATTCATTATATAATCATGAAATTCAACATGAAAAAGTACTAAAGATTCATACAAACAAGATTACAACATAAAGATTATTCAAGAAACAAGTTTATAACTACTATTACATAACTAACATCAGCTCAGTACTTAAATAATGATCAGAATACATGTATAAGAATAAGGAATCGAACCTTAAACAAGCAAGGAATTAATGGGTTGGATCAGTTATGCTTCCACTCGATCTTGAGGCTTCAAATGGGTCTGATCAGGACTACTTCGGAACCCAGAAATTGCCCAGAAACATGGATAAAAACCTAACATTTTGATCAGTAGCGAATGCTACTATTTATAGGCAATTTTTAGTTTGGCACGGCCGTGCCGTTGGATCGCACGGCCGTGCACTGGCACGTTGTTGGGTGACGTCATTTCTCCGATTCGGGGTCAGACAAGTGGACTAGTGGACAAGTTGTCTCGGTCACCAAATTGGCACGGTCATGCCAATGGTCGCACGGTTGTGCGAGGTCATCAGAATCGTGATCAGAAAGTATGGTCCAGGTGGTGCATGAGGGTGCGGTTGGCTCGCACGGGAGTGTCGTTGGCTTGCACGGGGTTGCGGTTGAGATGCACGGTCGTACATACCGAGTAATCAGTGGCACACGCTCCTGCACTGGCAGTGCTTCAAGGGTCGTAGGTCACGCACGGTAGTGCGGTTGGATCGCACGGTCGTGCAATATCTGGCAGTTCACAGAATTTTGCCAATTTCATCAGAATTGCCTCGTTTTCATCAGATTTGTCTTTTGCCCTTTGTATAAGAGCTGAAAATAGAAAAGTACCTGTTTTGGTACCTAAACATCACAGTTTCGGTCAAAAACGCTTAAAAGTAAATTATGGGATAAAACATGTATAATTTAACGTATATCAAACATCCCCACACTTGAACTTTGTTTGTCCTCAAGCAAACTTAAATAAAGCAAATGAACGAATCTAAAAATTTACAAAGTTACTAATTTATTTCGATGGTCAAGCGGTTTTCCAAAAAGTCAATCATCAAATATTTTAGACCAAACAAGCGTGTATGCGAATATAAATAAAGATAACCAAAAAGCAATGATTCCACTTTCGCTCGACTTAGCAAGCAAATCTTTACATTTCTCACAATGTTCACACACACTCGGTTATATTTATGAATCATACATGTAAAGTGTATGTGTAAAACACTCAATGCCAAGTCAACGAATCATGCAATATCATAAGCTTGTGAAAAGATCTAATCTCCACCAATTAACATGCGAAAAAGCATAAATCAAGAGGTCTTTGATGGATGTAATGATAGGCTATGGTTAAGGGTGTGGAATGGATATTTAAAAGTGGCTAAACGGTTAAAACTCGACGGTTATTTGTAACTAGCGTAAATGAATCAACAACTATACATAAATAACGCTTAAAGACGATTTTACCCTTCAAGCTATACAACATATCTTGTACTATTCAGCACTTAAAATTGCTCTAACTTGATCGTCTTTGATCTGTTTTTCGATCTCTATTTTCTGTTTTTTACAAGGAAATAACTACAAACAAGCTAGTTGGATAATAACTTTGATCGAGTTTTAACACAAAGGTTTAAAAATAAAAAGGCTAAATTTGGTTAAGTAGGTTAAGTAGTTGGGTAAATTTGGAAAACATGGAAAATAGGCTCAACATAGCGAACTAATGGATAATGTTGGGTGCGGGATATAAACAAAGAAAAAGGCTAACACAAGAAGGGTATCCTAAGTGCCTCTATCATATTCATGCCATGTTCACATATTCATGATCTTGAAAAGTATACTAATGACAAGTTCTAAATTGCATAAAACATCCGGCTCACTCATATTCCGAAAAAAACAATAAGCATGTCAAGAAAGCAATAAAAGGCTCAAAAATATGCTCACGAAAAGGGAAGGAATGGGTATAAATGTAAAGATAAATATGCAAGTCTTTCTTTTTGTTTGTCACGCTTTTAGTTATCTTTTTCAAAAATCGATTTGGCTTGTCGGTTTTGATCACATCTGATGCTTTCTAAAGAACGCAATTGACCGTTTTTGTAATTTTTTAAAGGTTTTTTTAAATAAATATATACAAAAACGAGGACACTCAAGGACAAACAAAGTTAAACCCTTAAACCCCTCCCCACACTTTAACTTCACATTGTCCCCAAGGTGAAACACGTGTTAGTTAAGCGATTATGAAGAGCTAAACTAAAGTGTGAAAAAGGATAGAAGTACTCCCTTAGAGTTAAAGTAGACTTGTATGAATAGACTTTGAATATAAGTCTTCTTGACTCTGTGTGCGTCCCTATATACCTGCCAAGTACGTCACTAACAAAAACAGCAAACAATACTATTGATCAAACCGTTAGATGACTAAAACCAAATCCATTATTAAACAAAAAAAACACACACACTATAAACAAGTAAGGAATCATACATTGATGGAAAATTTGAGTTAAATCCTTGCAAAAATTGGTTGGTTTTAGGAGTGGGAGAGCCAAGAATGGGTGTGTGGCCAGGGTTAGTAATTTTGAAGGGTTTTTATTTATTTATTTATTTATTTTGAAAGTTAGTTTTTATACCCTGAAAAATTACTGTTGCTAAAAAGTCGTGCACAGTAGTGCGCATCAACCTGTGCACTGTGGTTCGCAACGTGATGCTGCTGTGCACGGTAGTGCGTGTCCGACGACCACCTTATGCACGTCGTTCTTGGTCAGATGTGATTATGAAGTGCACGGTCGTGCAGATCAGGTGCACGACCGTGCGTTATCTGTACATTCTGCAGACAGAAGTAACAGAATGCTCTTCAACTCCTTTTTCTCAATAGATTTCACCATTTTTGCATGGTTTTACATGTTTTAACTTTAAACTAACTTCAAAACTTCCTAAGACATGAATCAATCTTGTTCAAACCTACTAAAAAATAGAATAAGTTAACGAACAAGGAAATAAATGTGATAAATTAAATATTTACATCTATACCCTAAGCGTGTGAAAACACGCTCGCTACATTTGTCAGCGAGTCGATAGCTAGACTCATTTTTCCCACACTTGTTAAACGTGCGGGGTATTGACACGCCCTTTCGGATTCGGCTCTTTGTTTCCTGGAAGACCACCCGGGGGTCTCTTAGACAACATTTTAGCCAACTATCCAACCTGATTCTCAATGGTCTGTATAGAAGCTTTCTGACTCCGCATCTCCCCTTCTTGGGCCATGAAGCATTCCTCGTGTTGTTGGTAGCGGTTCTCAACTATCTGATTAGCACAATTGAAGTTTCCTAACAGTTGTGCCATCATCTCCTCTAGCTTAGAGTTACTCTAAGAGGAATGAGGCTGGGAACTGCTCCCGAAGCCTTGATGATAGTAATGTGGCTGGAAGGACTGACCTTGAGATTGGTAAGGCTGTCCCTGGGGCTGCTGTGGCGCGGGAGTACGCTAATCATATCCGAGTGGGTTTGGGTTCCCAGAACCAGATTTCCAGCCAAAGTTTGGATGATTCTTCCACCCCGGATTGTACGTGCTACTGTAGGGGTTATTTTGGGGTCTGATTTGATTGCCCAGATAGTCCACCTCCTCATGGCCTGTAAACATAACACCCTGCTCACAAGTACCTGGCTCGTGCAAAACTCCACACTGCTCACATGATGATTTAACCTGCGAAACATTTTGAGATTGATCAAGTCTTGCTGCCAAAGCTCCAATCTGTGCTGTAAGAGCCGTATATGTATCTACAACATGAACTCCAAGAATGGATGATGCTTTAGTTCGCACCCCATTGTGTCGAGAACTTGAATTCAAGGTAGCTTTTTCTAAAATTACGTAGGCTTCATTGGGTGTTTTTGTTCTAAGATCGCCTCCTGCAATACATCTAAACGTTCTTGTGAATCGTAATTGAGTCCTTGGTAGAAATTAAGTACAAGCTGCCTTTTGGACAGCCCATGATGTGGGACATCAATCAAAAGATCTCTGAATCTCTCCCACGCAGCGTGTAGAGATTCCCCATCGTCCTGCTTGAATGTCATAATACGATTCTTCAACTTGGCTGTCTTTTCTGGAGGAAAGTATTTTTGCATGAAAAGTTCTGCCATCTCGTTCCAAGTCGTGATGGATCCTGCCGGAAGTGAGAAAAGCCAAGATCAGGCTTTGTCTCACAAAGAGAATGGAAAGAGCCGCAAACGGATTGTGTCTTCAGAAACGTCTCGTATTTTGAAAGTCGAACACACTTTGAGAAACGAAGCGATGTGTCGACCCGGATCTTCGTGATCCTTCCCATCAAATTGCACCGAATTTTGTAACATATTAATAATACTAGATTTGATTTCAAAACAAGGTGCTATTACTGTTGGTCGGGCGATGCTCGGTAGCAAGCCCTCTCCTCCTGGTCGGCCGGTTTCATTCAATGGTCGGTCGTCTTCCGCCATGATGCTTCCTCTATCATCTTCTGAACTCTCGCTATCAAAAAGTATCATCGGTTCGTCAATTGCTACAGCAATTCTTTGTGCAATAACACGGGGTCTTTCATGAAGCCTCCTGCTTCTTCTTAGGTTAGGTTCTGGTTCGTTGGCTGGCTCAACAATAGCGGGTATAGGGGTTGAGGACATCAACCTACAAATAAAAGGAAAGCATTATACGGAAAAAGAATGTAATATATTATACTATTATAAATATATATACATATATATATACTATAATACTTATTTATTTATTTATTTGCTTGTTTATAATTTTTTTAATCAGAAAATCTGACGGAATCTGATGAACTCTGATGGAAATCTGATGATCGCTTCAAAAATCTAATTTTTTTTTACCAGGAATTATGATAAATTTATCAGAATTTACCAGAAAATTTGATAAACTCATCAAATTTTTTTATTTTTTTTAGAATTTCTGATGAGATCTAATAAAAATCTGATGAAATCTGATTATCTCATTGAAAATCAGAAATTTTTATATTTTACCAGAAACTCTGGTAAATTCATCAGAAATCTGAAAATCATCAGAAATCTTGTTTTTATTTTATTTTCGTGAAGTAAATAAATAAATAATTAAACAAGCTGCTCGATTCCGAACAAGTAAATAAAGTAATTAAATGAGTGCAAATGAATGAATAAATGAATAAATTAGTAGCTAACTAAATAAATAAATGGACAGAAATGAATAATTGAATAAATGAGCGTAAATAAATAAATGTAAATAAATGCAAGAATGAAATATATATATATATATATATATATATATATATATATATATATATATATATATATATATATATATATATATATATATATATGTATAAGTGGTTCGACGTGCGAACACGGGCATAAATATAAATATAAACAGAACTGAAATAACTGAATTGAAATGAATGAAACACTGAAATAACTGTACTAGAATGAAATAAATAAATTGAATAAATAAATAAATGAAAATGGTTCGATTCCGAACACATAACTGAATTAAATAAATAACTGAAATAAAGAAAATGTTAGTTGAATAATAAATAAAAAGTTAGTATGTTAGTGAGTTAGTCAGTTAGATGGTTAGCAGTTAGCTGGTTAGTAAAACAGAAAAAGAAAAGTTAGTCAAACAGTTAAATATTAACAATTTAGTAAATAACAAAACAAATAACTACAAAAATGTACAAGTATTCACAGTTTGTACACCGGTAAAATAATGACTCGGATTGTTCTAAAAATTTCATTGTGTTCCTAGGCAACAGCGCCAAAAACTTGACGACATACATATAGTATACCACCGAATTACCCTAAGGAAATGATCTTTACATGGAAATGAAAGAATCTTTATTTCTTACTTACCATACTCTCTATTAGTGTTATAATAGTGTATAAAATTGTGCGAGGCGCACATATTTATTTACAATGAACTTCGTACTCACGTGGGTTTTAATATTTATAAAAATAGTTTATACCTTAACATTAAAACACACACAAAAGGACAAGTGTATCCCGTAATATATGTAGTAAAGTATTGGTAAGAGCCAGATCTAGATCCATGGAACACTGGCGTTATTAAGTATTAAATCTTTGTCATTAGATTACCGGATAAAAGGATAAGTGAATGGCTGTTTAACTAAATTATCTAAAATTATAACTAAAACATAATAGACTCCAAATATGAAAAACAAATATTATCTTGTTTCACAAACAACCTAAACATGTTATTTAGATATGTCACAAAAGCACTTAATCAATTTTCCAATTGCAAGACAGCTAGTTACCGGGTCTAGATTTCTAGCATTATGATTCTTCGGAAAGTCAACGCGATGGTCACACGTTAACTACCTAAAATCATTCATTAGCGAGCTATTGATATTTATTCATGCGAATCTTTAAAGATAGGTTATTTACCGGTCTGGATTCCTAACCTCACTTATCAAAGAAAGCAATACCGATGGTCACAATACAACCATGAGGATAAGCAATTAAGTAGATCATATAACAAAATATTTCACCTTTACAAGTCTTAAACACAAATCTACCATGTCAGCAATCTCAGATCAAAACTACTAAACAAGGATCATAAACTGCGTTCAAGAACATGTAATCAGCACCATATAATTCGTTAGAACCCTTACGTGCAAGAAAGCATTCCTAATCAAAATAAGATATATCTTGTATAAAACCAATAACCTGGTCCAGTTTCATGGTGTAAACAAAGTCTACAAATAAGTGATTAATCAAGAAATAGTTACCATCCCACTAACCACATATTCATTATCCAAGACAATCAAACATAATCAAGAACTCAACATCTATGAAACATTCATTATATAATCATGAAGATTCAACATGAAAAAGTACTAAAGATTCATACAAAGAAGATTACAACATAAAGATTATTCAAGAAACAAGTTTATAACTACTATTACATAAATTACATCAGCTCAGTACTTGAATAATGATCAGAATACATGTATAAGAACAAGGAATCGAACCATAAACAAGCAAGGAATTGATGGGTTGGATCGGTTATGCTTCCACTCGATCTTGAGGCTTCAAATGGGTCTGATCAGGACTGCTTCGGAACCTAGAAATCGCCCAGAAACATGGATAAAAACCCAACATTTTGATTAGTAGCGAATGCTGCTATTTATAGGCAATTTTCAGTTTGGCACGGCCGTGCCGTTGGATCGCACGGCCGTGCACTGGCACATTTTCGGGTGACATCATTTCTACGATTCGGGGTCAGACAAGTGGACTAGTGGACAAGTTGTCTCGGTCACCAAGTTGGCATGGTCATGCCAATGGTCGCATGGTAGTGCGAGGTCATCAGAATCGTGATCAGAAAGTATGGTCCAGGTGGTGCATGGGGGTGCGGTTGGCTCGCACGGGAGTGCCGTTGGCTTGCACGGGGGTACGGTTGAGAAGCACGGCCGTGCGTGCCGAGTAATCAGTGGCACACGCTCCTGCACTGGCAGTGCTTCTGGGATCGTAGGTCACGCACGGTAGTGCGGTTGGATCACACGGTCGTGCAATATCTGGCAGTTCACAGAATTTTGCCAATTTCATCAGAATTGCATCAGAATTTTGTACCATTTGATCCTCAATGGTGATTTGGGTGTCATTGTCATCGGCTACACCACTGAAATCACAGTGTAGATACTCAGTCTTGGATCGACTAATCCTTAGGCCCTTGCCCTCTAGAGCTACTCGCCATTCTTCTACCCTCGCGTTCAGGCACTATTTAGTCTCTGCAATCAACACAATATCGTCTGCAAAAAGCATGCACCACAGAACTGTCTCCTGAATCAACTTGGACAACTCATCTAAGACAACCGCAAAAAGAAAAAGGGCTTAACGCAGACCCTTGGTGTAGTCCTACCTTCACAGGAAAGAAGTTTGTATCTCCTACAGGCGCGCGGACACTAGTTTCCGTTCTATCGTATGTATCCTTAATTATGTCTATATACTTCCTATGTAGGCCTCGACCCTCCAAACTATCCCAAATTAGTTGCTGTGGGACAGTGTCATATGCCTTTTCAAGGTCGATAAACACCATATGTAAATCTTGCTTCTTCTCTCTATATTTTTCCATCAATCTCCTTAGAATATGTATCGCTTCTGTAGTTGACCTCCCTTTCATGAATCCAAATTGGTTTACTGAAACCTGAGTTTCTCTTCTAATTCTAGTTTCAATTACCCTCTCCCAGAGTTTCATAGCGTGACTTAGCAGTTTGATTCCTCTATAGTTCCCACAACATTGAGCGTCTCCTTTATTCTTGTATAAAGGCACCACGACACTACTCCTCCACTGATCTGGCATTTTTCCAGTCTTGAAAATACGATTGAACAAAAGGGTTAACCATCGAACTCCTTCTTCCCCAAACACTTCCATACCTAAATTGGCCTTGCCTCTTCCCATCTTCCAAAGTGTCATCCTCACCTCTTCATGTGTGATCCTCATGCAGTAGGAATTCCTTTGAGTCCTGGGATTGCTGCTATCTTATTGGTATGCCTTACCGTTGTTGAAAAGATTATGGAAGTAGGGTTGTCCTCTCAACTTAATGTCATGTGCCTTGACTAAAACCCGTCCATCCTCTCCTATGATAAACTTTACTACTCCTAGATCTTGTCTCCTATATATATATATATATATATATATATATATATATATATATCTATACTATATATAATATACATATCCAAAGGACTTCTTAAGGTCATTGAAATTTCCTTAAAACACCCCTAAAGCATGATGTACAAGTCTTTTAAGCACCAGAAAACTTCACTTTCCACTTATACCCTTCTAATAAAAAACACTGAATATACATCAGGGTTTCACCATTTCAAAACATTTCAAAATCGCCCGCTTCCTTCCCTACTCCTCTCTCCCTCTCTCTCTCTGGCGATTCCAGATCTGGATCTGGATCTAGGGTTTTCCTCCATGAAAATTTCACCAGATATAAAGATTCTGACCTCTTAGTTCTGATATAGGGTATTTTTGGTGTTATTGCTACCTTCATCAAGGGTAAGTGACGCCGTGTTTTGATTTTGAACACTATTTCTCATTGATTCAATGGATTTCACTTACATTTGTTTGTGTTGTGACATGGATCGTCTTTTTTTTGTAGGTCATGGTTTAAGGAATGTGTCACGTTTCTTCAGAGATTCCAGTCGGAATCCGAGCCGAGATAATGGATGCTCTAGGGTTTATGAAGGTTTGACGAACTCTGCTGCGTGTACCAGCGGTAATCTTTTGCATAAATTTGATGCTATTGTTGAGATTGTATGTGTTTTGTTTCTTCAGTTTTGGTTATTTTTTAATGTTTTTTACTTTAATTTTGTTTCGTAGATACACAAAGATCCTCTTTAAATGGCTTCCGGTAAGACGATTAGGGTTCCGGCGTGCTGGACTGCCATCTCTGTCAAAAAAGGTAACAATCATGTCTACCTATTTTGTTTGTTATTTGAGTCGATCTACCTTTTTTTGTTTGTGTGTAATACTTTCAGATATGTTTTAGGTTCCTCAAAGATAGTGGTTGTGGGTGGAAGACGATGACACAAGCCTTGGTAATTTACCCTCACCCTAAGTACTTTGCGTTTTAGTTGATTTATATTTTGATTATTTGATGATTATTGTTAATATATTACGAATTTTAGTTGATTTATTTATGTTTTTTTGGAAGAATCAAATCCATGTTTACTCGACCTCCATATTTTGAGGGTAAAAGTGAAGATGACTTCTTTGACAGGACTTAAAGCAAGTTGAAGTTTGCACGAGATAAGGTAGATTATGTTTGAGATGCGGTTTTTGACCTTTATTTAAACAGTTTACTTTGGTTTCTAGACGCCAATATTTGATTTATAATTACAAGTGATGCAAGTGTTGTTTTATTAGGGGATGCGTTTAGATGGTTGGCTGGAAATCCTTCCCACAAACTGGATATAATGGCTCAGTGTGGCTAACACTAAGTCCTGCTGACCCTTCAGGCTCCAATGAATTTTTCAAGAAGACATTCATCGAGTTTCTTGATTCTTTTGCATACCTTCACTTCACTGTTGAGGTATTTACCATGGATTAGGATATTATTCTATTACTAGAAAAGAATTTGTGTGTTCATGTCAACAATTTGGGGTGGGGAAAAACTTGCAGTGAAATAACACCATGTATTCGATGAAATGTCCAAGAGACAACTATGGATATAAGTCAGTTTACAACTAATTTCGCCACAATTTCTAGATGTATAATAAACATGTGAAGCTATATATTTGATGAAATATGCGGTGTAAACTAATTTATAGTGACAGTTCAGTAGAATAATCAAGATTAGTGATACAAATTAAGCAACATGTTTTGAATTAGTCATGCTTAGTGCTATGAATTAAGCAACATGTATTGATTTTCACTGGTTGTAAAGCTTTCTTACATATGTTAATATTTTGTTTTGCATATCTTGCTGAATATTAGGACATATGGATACTAAAGCAATTGGCGAAAATGCATCTTTATTTCTCATAAAGCAAGGCGCTAAAGCTGTGAGTTAATTTATATTTATAGAATCACATGCTTCATTTTATTATTAAAAAAGGAGGTGAAAATGCTACGGGTCAACCCAACCCATAATGGTTCTGACCTGTTTTCCTGTTCGACTTATCTGCGCCTGACTTGGTTCAGATTTCATAGAGCCACAGACCTATTTTTTATTAAAAAAAGGTGGAAATATTATGGGTCAATCTGACCCGTTTTGGTTCTGACCTACACGTGTCATTATTAAACAATAGTGTGGTTGTTACGGGTCGGCCCAACCTGGAGGACCATGGCAGTTTGTTAGGCTAATGCTGTTCTTTGATCCGCCACGTCATAATTGTGCTGACATGATCCGCAGGGGTTTGAATCTTGGGGCCTTTTCTTTCAAATTTTAACGTGTTATAATAGCAAAATGATATGTACAGGAATATTCGTTGTTCTTTGTTCTCACCAGTTGTCTAGGGATATTCGGTCTGAAGTTTTTATTGAAATCGGATTTGTGTTTGTGTAAATTTTGGTTTTTTATTTGCTGTTTGAACTGATGTATTAGCTTATTTAGTTTGCTTAAATGATATGTACAACATTTAGGTTATAATAAAAAAAGATAGTATTCTTGCAATTTGTAGTTGGTATAATGATTATTTGAAATCTTAATCAGGATTCACACTTTTGAAGATGATTCCTTCCAGATTGGTAATCGATTTTAATGTTTAGTAGTTAGGGTTTCCGTGTTTGGTACTTATGGTTTAGTTTGTGACTTGGGCTGTGATTTCATGATGCATTTGAATGCTGAATTGCATTTTGGTTAAGATCTTTACTGAATATTATATATATTCAAACTCTTGAAATTTGAGTTCCCATCTAGGGTTTCTCATCCTCCACCATCTTCCTCTTTGTTAGCGCCTCAAGCACAACCTATCACCGCCGTTGAAGACAGATCTGCCCCTCTAAACGGTGGTGGAGGTCACACTTCTTGATTACATATATGCCCTTCTAAACGGTGGTAGAGGTCACACTTCAAGAACGGTAACCAATAGTGCAGCTATAAGCTTTTGTCATCAGTTGGTCCAAATATGCCGAGAATCTGCCATGGTATAATTAACTCAAACTTTAGCTCTCATAGATTAATATCTTTAACTAAAAAAATCTTGGTTTAAATTTAAAAAGTTATAGTGTGGTTCCTTGGTTGCATTTTGTAGACTCAACGTTGCTCTTGTAGACGATTTGTAGCAGCTCCTACAACAAACGGTGGTGTGGGTGGCTTCACAGGTTCTGTGATTCATGAACACTTATAAGTATATAAATAAGTTGTGCCTTGTGTATAAAAAGCGGCACACTTATGTGCCTATTGTCTGGGTGCACTTCACTCTTTTTAAAAAGCCAGATATTGCGCGAATATTTTATTTCATTTCAGCTTGGTTAATTTTTTGTGATCTTTTTTGGTTTCTTTGTGGTGTGCAGGGACCCATTGATGGGTATTTAATATCGAATCGTACATACAGAGTTGCAGCAACAAAAAGGCCACTCCTTTTTATTGGAACCGGTGAACATATGGATGAATTTGAACTAATTGAGATTATGTGCAGCGATTTAATTTGGGATTTTGTTTGTTGGGTAGATATTTAGGTCTACATAGTTAAAAAGACCCCAAAGGAGGTAATTCTAATTTGCGCAATTTAAGCGTTTATTAATTAAAGTTCCCTATACATTCTTCTATTTCGTGCTGATCATGATGGGTGTTTTAACGGAGCCAGGTGCTTGATTTGATTAATCGTGGGGGGAACTTCATCGTGGTCCAAGTCTTAGCCGACTTACAAAGGTATCTTTCCTGATGACTACAACTTTATAATTGTGTCATTTGTGTTTAGCTGTGAACTTTTAAAGTGTTTTTTTCTTGTGTTTAACAATGTCAAGTTTACTGCTTAAAAGGTTTACACAGCCAATTAGTGTGTTTTTTAGCACATAGACCTGCAATAACCAATGTAGTAATTTGAGTCGTTTTTATTGCAATGAAGGAGTATGTTAGCTATCAGCAATTGAAAGTAAAGGGTAGTGCTGCTTTAGAAAAAAATGTAAAGTAGTGATAGAAGTTTAATGTGAGGTGTGAAACTTATTATTGCAGCCAAATAAGTTTTGATGTTTTGTTGCAGGTACATTATTTGGCGTATTTGACCCTCTTGACCGTTAGCTTTTTGCACCCGCTGAAGAAGAATCTTGGGAATGGCAGCGGTGTTATTAAACTTGTTTGACACATTTCCCATTTAGCTATAAAGAATCTGATATACACATGTATCTCTATGTTGTAGGTTTTACACCAACAGAGAAGCTTTTGGATTTGTTTCATGGAAAATTGGGACTAAATGTTGACCCTATATTCGATAAACTAGGCTACTAAGATTTCAAGCTTTTGTCTATGTTTCTGTATATGTTTTTTTTTCAAAGGGTGACCATATTTATGTTCATGATCACTTAAAATTCATGCGGAACAAAACTTATTCTTTCTTTATTTTTATGAAATCACCCTTATACATTCCCATTTAGAATAATCTTATAAATAAAATTGTAATATATTTTCTGTAACACGGTAATGTGTTTAGATTATGGATACATAATTGGTTTATTAGACAAGTTAATTTATAAAAGAAACTGGAGAGGTCAAACTGTGAAACCAAACCGGAACCAGATCGTTGGTAGCGGTTTGGCTTGGTTCGGTTTTAATTTTCAAAGGTTTGGTTTCGATTTTTGATTATCAAAATCAAAAACCGTTATTAACGGTTTGGCTCACGGTTTAACCTAAAAACTGCCCAAATCGGACCATGAACACCCCTAACCATGATGGTTCCCTAAAGCTATAGGGTGTGGTCATGACTCTCAAGACCACCATTACCCTCTATGTCAGCCCACTCTCATCTACCATTCAAATCAACAATCTTATATGGTGTGGTCATGACACAAACAACCATCCCTATTTTTTTAAAAATTTATTTTGTGTAAAATATATTTAACAAATTAAGTAAAGGATGTGCATGGTTGCCATGGTTTAATCCATGGGAACCATAGTGGTTCCCTAAGGGAGTGGTGTAGCACATCTTCCACCAATATAGGTGACAATCCAAGACCCATCCCATGCCCCCATACCCCTTAGCCTAAGGGTGGGGTAGGGGGTGTTGCATATAGTGGCAATCTAAGACCCATCCCATGTCCCCATACAAAAAGAAACATTCAGTATCGCCCAAATGTCTGCCGTAACACGTGGGTATCATGATGATTAATAAATCAGCTACTTGCCTGTTTTATACTCTTCTTGTTTTTAATTACATCTACTTTTTTGTTTTCTACTCATGTTGTAGATAGATCACACCGAAGCTACAACTAAAAAAATTTACCCAAGTATATCACCAAAGAATCGATAAACTAACAGAAAAACCAGTGCCAACATATCACGAATAAGAAAAGTAACTTAAGTACTATACAATATATCACGAGACGACGGATAAATTAACAGTAAACGAGTATCCTATTGTAAATCGCCACTCCCGCCGCATCGCGCGGGTAAATGACTAGTATATATATATATATATATATATATAGAATTTAAAAGCTATATGTGTTAAAAATAATATACTTTTAACTTGTCCTCATATATGTATACTTGTATTATTTAAAAATAATAATTATAAGTGATTTGTTAAATAATATTTCTAATATTATTTTGAGTTAAATGCTTGGTTGGTCCCTGTGTTTTGCAAAAATTTCATACTTGGTCCTAGTGGTTTATTAATTACACGTGTGATCCCAAAAGTTGTCAAAAATGCACTCGGTTGGTCCCCTGACCTAACCTCTGTTAAATTTCTCAGTTAACTATATGTGAAATGACTGTATTACCCTTAACAATTAAAAGAAATAAAAAAATATATAAAAAAATGCCCACTACTCATCTTCTTCAAGCTCTTTCTCTAAAAAAAACCCATATATTGATTTACAGCTCAAAACCCATATAGCCTTCTCCGTCAAATTCTGCTAAACTCCCGCAAAGGGGGCCGGAACTTTCGATAAACATAAACCTGCAAGTTTCTTGATGCTTCTTTACCGATTATAAATATTGGGTTTAGTCTCATTGTTAAAACGCACTCGAACACCCCTGGTCCATCCTTTGCAACTTTTGCTTTTCGTTCTCCGGCGAAAGATCCCAAAAGTCCGACAGCCGTAAACCTCAGATAAATAAAAACCGCCGGAAAACATGGTCACCGGAAAAGCGGGACTTGATCTTGGAAACCTGCAACCCTTACCGGAATCCCAGGTTCGCCGAAGTGCGACGTTCGTCGGAGTTTAATCGGAGTTCAGAGAACCTGCCGGAATTTACGTGCGCCATCAGCTGGGAGGTAGAGAGAGAAGACTAGAATGAAAAAGAGGAGGAAGAAGAATATGGTGGTGGTAGAGGTAGTTCAGGTTATGGTGGGCTGTGATTTGTGAAGGCAGAGGAGGTGGTGGTGTTAAGAGTTTTTTTTGAGAGACAGCGCTTGAAGAAGATGAGTAGTGGGCATTTCTTTACATATCTTTTTTATTTCTTTTAATTGTCAAGGGTAATATAGGTATTTCACAAATAGTTAACTGAGAAATTTAACAGAGGTTAGGTCAGGGGACCAACCGACTTCATTTTTGACAACTTTTAGGACCACACGTGTAATTAGTAAACCACTAGGACCAAGTATGAAATTTTTGCAAACCATAGGGACCAACCAAGCATTTAACTCTATTATTTTTAGTATAAGTATACTTGAAATCTTACCAAATGTTTACTTCGGCAAGTATACATGTTTTTGCGTATAAATACTTATGTATCTTGTATTTAATATCAAAATCATTTCTTATGATTTTTATACTTTCCGGAATTATGTTTCTTAAAAATAATATATTTTTAAGACTTGTTCGTATATATATATTTTTGTCATGCTTGTTAAATATAAATATATATATATATATATATATATATATATATATAGTGGAAAGTTCAAATGAGAAGAAAATTTTTTGTAAGAATAAAAAAAAGAAATTTCAACCAATAAGAATGTTTCATTTTACTTTATTTAATTTCTGCATTTAATATTAGTGTAAGGGTATATTGGTAAACTTAGATGGATCATTAATTGGTAGTCTTCCTTTTTAATAGCTAACTACATTAAATTTGTAACTTATTTTAAGAAAAAAAACATATTTTTCAAAAAAAAAAGAAAAAATATATAATTTAAAGTGTAGCATAAATTACAAAGTGTGTAGGATGAACTACGAGCTGTGTAGGATAAATTTCAATATGTGTAGGATAAATTTCAAAATGTGTAGGATATATTTTGATTTGTGTAAGCAAAAATTTAAGTGTGGAGAATGATAGTGTTTATGACTAATTAATTAGTCAAAGATAATAATAAATGAGTTGAGAGAAAAACTATTTAATGTTTTACATTTGTACCCTTTGTTCTTTTTCTTCTTAATATAATTTTCTTCTCAAATGAACCTTCCCCTATATATATATTATCACTTGTCCTATTTTTGGATAATTTCCATTAATTGTAGTAATTATATATTTTTTTCTCTCTCTCTCTCTCTCTCTCTCTATATATATATATATATATATATATATATATATATATCCATATACTTGTCCAAAGTGTCCAAAGTCCACAAATTCAATGAGGGACATATATATATATATATATATATAAATATATATTTTGGTATTTTTGTCCAAGCACCCATGTATGGGTAATTATGTGTATATTATTTATAAATATTTCTTTGTGTATTTTTAAGTGTATTTGGTGTTTATACTCCTTGGGAGTATTTAGTTTATTTTTAAATTCCTATATATACACTAATATATATTTACACATAATATACACATAGCACATAATTTTGGTGACCACTAAATATATATTTTCACTAAAAATATACATATTTATACTAGTTTTAATTCTTAAAGAAAACTCTATTTCTTAACTTGTATTCTTATATAAGAAATAGGGGAAAACCATGTTTAACTTCTTGAACATTCTAGTAGAAAAAGTCTTGCAAAACTTTATATTTTTCTAAGTGTCAAAATTTTATAAAAATTTTGACATAGTTTCCCCTAAAAATGGAGGTTTTCCCATGTTTAAAAACATGTGTTTATTTTCTTTTAATCATCAAAACTCAATCATCAACAATTTTGCAAGTAATAATCACTAAATGTAAAAAACTTGAAGTTCCACAAAACTTTGTAGTAATTTTGATCTACACTTTAAAAATGTAGATGTACTTAAATCAAGGCTTACTTGTCAATCAATCTGCCTTTGTGCCGGGAAGGAAGATTACTGATAATATTCTACTTACCCAGGAACTTATGCATAATTACCACTTGAACACTGGCCCGGCCAGATGTGCGTTTAAAATCGACATTCAAAAGGCCTATGATACAGTGAGCTGGTCTTTTCTTGAGGACGTCCTTCTTGCCTTTGGGTTTCACCCCAAGATGGTTAAATGGATCATGGTTTGCGTCACGAGTGTATCTTATTCGCTGAGCATTAATGGCAACCTTTATGGTTATTTCAAAGGGAAACGAGGGCTTAGACAGGGTGATCCTATTTCACCTTACCTGTTTACTTTGGTCATGGAGGTCCTTTCGTTGTTACTAAAGAGGGCAGCCAATTCAAATAATGCATTCCGGTTTCACCTTCATTGCAAAAAGCAGAAGATTATTAATGTATCGTTTGCTGATGATCTGTTTTTGTTTGCGAATGGGGATGCGGCTTCGGTGAGGATTCTTCGGGACACTCTTAAGATGTTTTCAAGTGTTTCGGGTCTGGTTCCAAGCTTGCCGAAAAGTACTGTTTATTTTGGTAACGTTCCTCGTAATATTAAACAGGAAATTCTCAATATTATGCCGTTCCAAGAGGGATCGCTTCCGGTTCGTTACTTGGGAGTTCCGTTGATCTCAACAAAGCTTTATTACAAAGATTGTAAAGTCTTAGTTGATAAGATGGTGAAAAAGATTGACAATTGGATGACCAGATCTTTATCTTTTGCTGGTAGGCTTCAGTTGGTTAGTTCTGTCCTCTCTGCAATGCATATCTATTGGGCCACTGTGTTTATGCTTCCAGCTAAAATTGTTCATGATCTGGAAAGATGTATGCGTCGTTTCCTTTGGGCCGGTTCCACCCAACAGTCTGTAAAGGCCAAAGTTGCTTGGAAGGTTGTCTGTTTGCCCAAGTATGAGGGGGGTTTGGGCATTAGATGTATTTCTGATGTCAACAAGGCTCTCCTATCTTCTCATGTTTGGAGTGTCCTTACCAATAGGAAATCGCTCTGGGTGCAGTGGATTCATATGTATAAGCTTAAAGGCAAGAGTTTTTGGGAGGTCCCGAGTAGAGGTCGTATGACCTGGGGTTGGAGGAAGCTTCTTGCTATTCGCAGCTTACTCCGGCCGTTCTTATGGTCTTCTATTGGCAACGGTGCTCGAACAAACGTATGGAGTGATATGTGGTGTGATCATGGGCCCTTGAGCAGGTTTATTAGCCCGAGAAGGATTGCTAATGCGGGTTTCCATCTCCAGTCTACGGTTACCGATTTGGTCTCGCAGAATGGGGAGTGGAGCTGGCCGATTGCATGGTACGACTTGTTTCCAGTTTTAATTAATGTCCAGGTTCCGATGTTTTCTGATAGGCAAGACCGAATGGTATGGAAAGATCTTGATGGTAACTCCTGTCACTTCTCTTCTTGGGAGGTTTGGAATAATATTCGGCATCGTGAAAACATAGTCCCATGGGTTAATATGGTTTGGTTTAAACATTGCATCCCGAGACATTCGTTCCATATGTGGCTTGTAATTAGAAACAAATTAAAGACACAAGATAGATTGTCGGTTTGGGAGGCGGGAAGTGCTTCAAATCTGAACCTCATGTGTTGCCCTTTATGTTGCTATGATAGAGATTCGAGGAATCATCTATTCTTTGAATGCTCTTTTGCTTTGGAGGTTTGGAATAACGTTAAGGCATGGACGGCTATGGAGAGTGTAAATGGTTCATGGGATGATATTATGGCTTGGATGACTCAGCACTCGAACATGCAAGTGCCGGAAAATATTATCAGTCGATTGGTTCTATCAGCTGCTTCGTATTTTGTCTGGCAGGAAAGAAATAATAGGTTGTTCTCAAACAATCACCATACGCCGATGGTGATTGCTCGTGAGGTTGTTCGGACGGTTCGATTACGTATGTTATCATTCCAGTTCAAGTGGAGACCTGGCCTTCGTCGACTCCTAGAGAAATGGCAGATTCCTAGAGGAAACTTAGAGATTGATCCAGGCTGAATAGTAGTGTCTTGCTTTTATTTTTGTTGCTCTTTGTGAGCTGGGTTGTTTAGTTGGTCGTTTTGTTAGGGTTGTGTCTGTTTTGGCTGTTTTTTTCCTTGCCTTGGTATGCCGAGGTTTTGTGTGTAACAGTTCAGTTGCACATTTGTGCTTATTGATTTATAAAATTCACCGGGGTAACCCTTTACCCAAAAAAAAAAGGCTTACTTGTTAATTTTTGTAGACTTTGTTGAAACTTTAATTTGTAAACTTGTTCATCCACTTCATTAGTAGGTTTAAGAACATGAATATTTCATTTTAAAACCACTTACAAGTTCATTTTAAAGATCTTTAAGTTTACTAACATGTTTCATCATGGATCTTTCAAGACCCATGTGACATTTATGCCTTTTGTAATCATTTTACAATTCCGAACAATTTCATAATCAATGAAACATTATGTTTTGATTCCAAGATTTTACAATTATTTATGACTTTTGCACGTTTTCAATCCTTGTTCAATTTTGAACTCTTAAAGCTTTTCTAGAAGTGCAATCGTAAACTATTACGCAAACGTAATTCGTTTAACGCAACATACACTCCGGAATAATGACATAAGCTAAACATACCCTAAATACCCTTTACATAACTTAGAAATAAGTTTTGAAGGGTTCGATATAGCAAAAACATGCTTATTCGAGCTCAGGGACTATTTGCGACAAACGGCGAAAGTCTACCAATTCTCGTATTTTGAATACGGAACATGTATGCACATCCAAAAATTTTTGTAATCATTAAAATCTTGTATTTTATTGATAAGAATGCAAAAATATCGACAGTTGCGTAATTTCGGTCGTTTTCGTGTTCGTTATAGCGTTCGTCGTAATTAAGCGAAAACGCGACCGTACAACTGAACAAAGAGACATCCACAATATTTTTGGGCATAATTCAAGTTACTTAAGTCTTAACGCCTTTATGAAACCTAAAAAGTGGGTTATAAGGGGTTAAAAGTGTCAAAACTCAACAAATCATGTGCAGGGGCGTGTTCTGCCAAACTTTGAAACTGATACGGAAGGGGTGGCGGTGTGCGACAGCCACAGGCCATTACGGTCGCGGGGCGTGATGGCCCTGTCTGGGCAGAAAGTTGTTCCAGCAACAGCTAGTTGTAGACATTTGATTTTTTTTTTGTTATTTTATTATGCTTGGGGACCAAGATGTGTGATCACCAAATAATAACAAGATCACGACACTTGTTTTGATCTTCTTTAATCCTTGTAACCTCCTTGGACACATGTCTTGATCCCATGCCTCCCAAACAAGTATAAATAGCAAGTAATTCATTCACCATTCCTTGCTCATTTCCTACTTTCTTCTCCCACATTCTTGGAGCTTGCTTCCATCCTTTGGAGGCATCCTCTCTAAGATCTTAAGTATTCCTTAACACAAGTAAGTTCTCATCCTTAGTCTATTTCATTTATTTTAGCTATTTTGAGCTAAAAGTCAAATAGTTTTACTTTCTGTTTGACTGTCGGTTCTGACCATAATTGGTTAAGTCAAAGTTCAATTGAACTTTGCAACGTGATCGTAATCACGTAGGTTATAATCTCTTGCGATTGCACCTTCTGATTACCATGTTTACTAGTCGAAGTGACGAGTCAAAATTTCGGTCAAAAATGCATAAAATGAGTATTTTTATGACGGAACTATTTTCGGGTATCAAAACACTAAGTTTTGATACCAAATCAGCTTTGCAACTTAGTTAGACATCTTTTGACATGTCTAACTCGTCACTTCTAGTTTAGTGCTTATTTAGGGTCGTAAGTCGAGCGGTTTTGACCACCGCTTTGACTTTCGAATCCGACCCGTTTGGTCGATCTTAGGATCCGACCAAACACATGTACGTGACCGTAGTTGTATAGGGAATAACCTACTGAGGTTATATTTTATGGTCACGTCGTTTGGTTAGTGTTATGATAAGTCGTTCTTATGTTCTTTAAAAATTGACCAAAATGCCCTTTTTGCGCATAAATCCATTTTAAACATATGTAACCAAACTTTTGACATATAAACTGATGTTATAACATTTTCAAACATGTTTGGGCATTTAAGACTTATGTCCCGACTTATTAATATAGTTATCCGATATTAGCTTCTTTGAGCTTTGTTTGAATCATTCATACAAGACTTATACGCAATCCCAAGTGAGTACATAGTCCCCTTTTTTACATTTTCAAATGTTTTAAGGTGATTCATATATGCCTATCTATGTGACACCTGTGCTTGTAATCATTGTAAACAGTTCAGTTATCAATAAAACAATGTTATTTGACCCCAATGTTTGTTTGTTTATGTTTGACACTTTTCATGTTTTGGTTTTTGTTCAATTTCAAACTCTATATCACTTTCTGGAGAGTTATATGCAAACTGGTGCGTAAACGTAATCAGTTTAACGCAAAAAAAACACTCCGGAACGTCAACATATGCTTAACATACCTTAAATAACCTTTACATAACTTAGAAATAAGTTTTGAAGGCTTTGGTATGGCAAAATCAAGTTTATTCGCTTACAGGGACTAAATTCGACAAACTGCGAAAGTATGCCGATTCGTACTGTAACGGACAATCCGGAACTTGATCATAAGTTAAACATACCATAAATATCCTTTACATAGCTTAGAAATAGGCTTTGAGGGGTTCGGTGTGCTAAAATAAACTTTTTGGTCATTGAGGGACTAAAAGCGTCAAAAAGTGCATAAGTTTCCATTTTCTCGCATATCTTATGTTCTGAATACATCCGGACATCCAAAAATTTATGTAACCACTAAAGTATTTTATTCTAGTGATTGGCATGATAAATTCCATTCGTCGCGTATTTTGGATCATTTTGCGCGTTCATTCGTATTTCGTCGTAAGTAACCGAATAACGTGATCATACGGCCAAACAAACCGACATCCGACATATTTTTGAGCATGTTTCATGTCCACTATGCTTAGGCATCATTTTAGGCCCTTGAAGTTGTCACACCCCCAAAATCCACAAGCGGAGTATCACCGCAGGAGGCGTGACTGACCAGGATCTAGCCACCAATCACATTGAACTCATAGAAGTATGTAAATAAAACTTTCATCTATTAACTTTAAGTGTTACAACGTTACAAGTAATACACAGTATACAACGGAAGCATAATTCAATCGTTAAGTGTTTATGAACCACATGTATGAACCATTAGTCTTGTGTTGTGATTCCATGTATCTCGACCCATGACCACTCCAGCTTCCCAGACAGCAAGTTCCAATGATATGCACCTAAAGGCCTGCAAGGCATGTAACAACGAATCAACAACAAAGTTGAGCGAGTTCACAGTTGGGTGTTCGTTTTAAGTTGTTTCAAAAACATAGTGTTTCTTTAGCTGGCTTACTTGCCGTGGGGGTTACCCCATAGTTGAAAATATGATTAACCAATTCCTTCTTTCCCAAACCATAACCAGTGGGGGCTTTCCCCATGTGAACCACTAGACCCGTTTACCATATCGACCACTGACTAAAGTAAGTTGGTGCCCTGACGTCAATGTCTATCATCATTGACTAGTGCCCAGATCCATTAGTTCACGCCCGTCCTCTGCGGCACGGTGTGAGGCTTGTCAAACCTAAATAGCGCTATCTAACTAATGACCCGCTCGCCATTGGCCCGGCGATTAAGTCGATATAAAAATGAGGGACTTCATGATAGAGATTTTGGTCTAGTATCCGTGTTGTCACCCTTCAATAAAGAGGGTGTGTACGAAATCCCTAAAACAGGAGATTACGTAGGTTCCAAATAAATTCCTTATCACATGTTGTCACCCTTCAATAAAGAGGGTGTATACGTGTTCCAAACCAGGAGATCACGCAGTTTCAGGTTAAATCCTTTACCCATTCCCAACCCTTGGGAATCCCATGCCTTGTGGAAAGTTTGAACTCACCTTGGTTTGCTCGGTATAGATTAGTTACTTGTTTTATCGTTGGACACCCCAACCCCTAATATGGTTCCAATGATAGTCAGTTTTTATACGCCCATAATTCACATATTCTTTGCACATATTTCACAAGTAACAAGCAAGTATAACACATATCGGATGGTCCATCTTATACTCAAATATACATTCAAATACAATTAATACCCAATAAACATTTGGATTATAAGCACCTTCGAATTACAAGCATCTTAGGCTAACAAAAATTTAATATTCATATGCAAACATGACTCCTAGCCCAAACAAAGCCAGCCCGCGGCACCGTTACAGTCTAAACCCACCCGGTTGCGCAGCCTATTTCAAAACAGTGGCCCAGCTTTTAATAGACCAAAATAAGTGTGTGTTAAACAATATGTGTGCGGCCCACAATGTATCGGCCCAACCAGACTTTGTCAAATATGCGGCCCACTTGTGTCAATCTTATTCATCAACAATAACTACACACAATAGTGTTTTAACCTAATTTAATATCTTATGAATTTTATGGAAAGTTCTATATATCCTACATGTGCCACCAACATCATCACAGTAGCCGCAGTCAAAGCAACCATTGAGCATCATGACATTCTTATCATTCCTATCAACATGCATTATTATTTGTACCTTGAGCATACATGATTGTACCACCAATTAAACATAGAGTCAAGCTTTTAAACAACAGTTATCATCCAAAACAAGTGCATGGCAGTTTATATTTCAAAATCATATAACATATTCACACATATGGAAAGAAAACATGGAGTATATAGCACACATTTATACATTGAACCAGTTGACAACTTTAAACTACCAACTAACGACCGAACACGATATCCATATAATCACATATACAATCTCATGTCTACACCAAACATGCCGGTCCGTATCTGCGTTAATTTTATTATGCCGAAGTCGAACCGAAACTATCATTCAAACCTACTCCCTACGTTTTCTTTCAGATATAATATATGATATAGATATACGCAGTTCCGTACACATGTATTACTAGGACTCATGTACAATTTTCATGGCTTTGAAACGAAATCGACCGGTACGAGTAAAGCGAGCCTAGGCATCATATACTTCACACGTATTGCGTGCAAACTAAGCACTTATCATATCCATACTTTCATTATACCATCATACAAATTAGTTATTAACTATTCTTCTTGGTCAGTCGACAATATCATGTAACTCATTTAATCATGAATATTCTAACCCATGCACAATCCATTTACTAGCATTCAATACCCTAAATCCATTCATCTTGTTAGTTCCGCATGTTAGTCGATGATTACAACCATCTATTAAAATATTCATACATCTAAACATTGGCTAATCACATATCAGATTGTCATATAATTCACTGCTATCAACAAGTATTATCACCCCTAACAAGATATACAAACCATCAATATGCACATAAGAAAACGAGATGTTATAACTAACCAGGCTACGCAAGACTCCAAGAACGACCTCCAAGAGGAAGGGTTTCGACAAGGGGGGGTCTCCTGTCGTACGTACGAATTGGAAGCAGTAGGGTTTGTTTTAATTGAATAGATTTATAACAAGAGCATGGAACAAATCCTAAACATAATCGGGACATAGTGGGCCCCTAAATAAAATTGGAACATAGTGGGCCGAACCCACTTGGAACCCACTTTGACTGCATTTTGTTTAATTACACATTTGGGCTCTTCAAATATTGGGTCAAGTATAACATATCAAACCGAAAACATAGTGGGGCCGAATTGGTTTAGGGGATTGGAACTATAGTAGGACAAAGTGTGCAAGGGCGGCCCAATATTCCTGCAGCCCAAATCATGGCTTGACAAAAAAACTAGACTACACGCACAAGTATACACGGGCATGATTACATAAAACAAGTTTTTGGACGGAGAACAGTGAGAATTATAAATACGAGATTACAAGATACTAACCTTGAAAGTCCGGGTTGTCACATCATCCCCAACTTGAAAGAAATTTCGTCCCGAAATTGCACGCAATTACTGAGGAAGCCAATTAAGTTGTGTGGTTTTCCTGGTTTTCTTGGGGTGTCACATCATTCCCCCGTTGGTTTGGAATTTCGTCCCGAAATTCCGCAGTAGCTTCAGCCTCAGTAGTGGTTGTACTTTTCTCGAACAACTGGGGATACTTGTGTTTCATTTGGTCTTCTTGTTCCTAGGTAAACTCTGGGCCACGACGGGAGTTCCAACGAACTCGAACAAGAGGTATTCTGGTACGCTTAAGAATCTTAACGTCTCGGTCTGTAATCTCTACAGGTTCCTTGACGAATCGCAACTGATCGTCGATAGTGAGTTCCTTGAGAGGAACTATGAGGGTCTCATCTGACAGACACTTCTTCAGATTTGACACGTGGAATACGTTGTGAACTCCACTGAGTTCTTCGGGTAGGTTCAGTTTGTAGGCCACTTTGCCTATTTTCTCTATGATTTTGAAAGGTCCGACGTATCACGAGTTGAGTTTGCCTTTTTTTTTTGGGTAAAGGGTTACCCCGGTGATTCTATTAAAACAATCCCAAATAAGTACAAGTAGTGAGGATGAGTTCCACACTAGTTCATATACAGGACATGCCCCATATATGTTAGCCAAGCAAAACAAAAACAACTATAACACCCCATAACCTAGCCTACTAAACATCATGATCTAGTAGACAAACAAAGGAAAAGAACAAAACAAAATCCTCAACCGCCATCATCAAAAATAAAGCTGCCACAAACCGGCAACCCCTTCAAACGAACCAAATGACGCCTACCCATTTGAGAATTTTGTAGAAGAGGTGCTTGCCCCTGCTTTCGAAGAGAACGGATGAGTACCCGATGTCATAAAAGCACTAGTTTCATTGTAAACTTCTTCGACCTCCTCTTCATCTGAATCCTGCCTGTCACTCGACTTTTCCTCCTTCTTCTCTAGACGGCCCATAGTACTACCTCCCTGAGTTTGCCTTGCTTACCAAAGCGAACTACACCTTTCCAAGGTGAGACTTTAAGTAGCACTCGATCCCCAACCTGGAACTTGAGTGGTTTCCTTCGCTTATCAGCGTAGCTTTTCTGACGGTCACGAGCTGCCGCCATTCGTTGTCGTATCTGAGCAATCTTCTTTGTTGTGTCTATTATGAGTTCTGGGCCAGTGATTTGGCTGTCGCCAACTTCTGCCCAGCAAAGAGGTGATCGGCATTTACGTCCGCACAATGCCTTGAACGGAGCAGCTTGGATGCTGGTGGGGTAACTACTGTTATACGAAAACTCCACTAAAGGTAGATGCCACTCCCAGCCGCTACCAAAGTCGATTACACATGCTCGAAGCATGTCTATAAGAGTTGGATGGTGCGTTCAGTCTGCCCATCCGTCTGTGGATGATACGCTGTGCTCGTGTCTAAACGTGAGCCAAAGGATTTGTGCATCGCTTGCCACAAATCAGATGCAAATCGTGGGTCGTGATCAGAGATAATGGAGGTTGGCACCCCGTGCCTAGCAACCACTTCTTCCAGGTAGATGACTGCAAGTGTAGAAAACTTATCTGTTTCCTTGATGGCTAGAAAGTGTGCTGGTTACGTAAGATAATCAACGATCATCCAGGTGATATTGTTTCCGTTCCAAGTTGTAAGTAGACTAGCGACCAAATCCATGGCAGTCTGTTTTCGCTTTCCATATGGTGTTTCTGGTTGCTAACACTTCACCTTGACTTTCCCACAAGTACAAGGTTTATAAATACCTAGCTAGGTGGGCCTTTATGCCCGATTACCAGTACACGGTTTATAAATCCTAATGCCTCTCATCAAAACCCAGACGGCTTGAATATCGAAGCCGGTGCGCTTTGCTCAACACGAGTTATGGGAGGCCCTTGTGATTGGTCTAAATAACGCATCTGGTACCGTCCAAGTGATGCCTCCATCCAAAATCCCAAAGCCACGGTTTTCACCGCCAGTCGTGTGTGTCGCGCAGTTCCTCTGTGTAACTCCATCACGTATGTCATCACTCTCTCGTGTTGCGTCGATGTGCAGTTGGGACTCTGATTCTGTGACAACCGGTAATTAACGGCTCCTAATTACGCGAATAACAAACGTTTAAGGCGATAATAAATAGTGTTTAAGGCACAAATTAACTTAATTAGGCTTCTGGAATGCCTAGGAATGCTTATCTGACGTTACAATGCGCGTATGGTGATTTCTTGGAAATATGCTGAGCATTAAGCGATAACGAATTAACAGCGTACAAATTACTAACAACGCCGACAATCACGAAATTTATACGAACATTTTATATTTATAAATTTAGTTTTGCGAATTTATTGTGCTTTCGTACGTCACAAAACGCGAATGTGGATGAAAAACGCGACTGCAGGGACGCACCGGCAACGAAACGGAAGCCTCAGACGCACGTGTTACCTTCAGAACTTAAATTTTACGATATATTTAGCTTCGTAACTAAATTTAAATATCCGAAGTCGAAGCATTATACGCGATTTTAACACAACCGATGAACGTGCTCGTCAAACATCGACTTCTGACATAATTTTACGCGTTTTTTACCCTAAATAAATACTTTATGACATCTCACGAAGTTCAGGTGCGAAAACGGGCCTCGGAGTGGTTGGGCTCGGGTTACAAGGAAAACAAGGGTGTGCGGTCTCGGTTCAGGTTCAGTCAAACTTAGTTAACACGGGTCAAAAGCTCAGGTCTCGTTGTTCGTGGTTCGGGTTTATGAGGAACAAGCAGATTTTTGGTGTTTTGGGTCTAACCCGGTCAACTCGGTCAGTTTGGGTATCTCGGGTCAAACCCCGGTCAACATGGTCAATGCGGTCAACTACGGTCAAATTCGGTCAACGGGTCAACAGGAGACTTGGTAAAATTTTAACGACGCGAAATATAATAAATTGTTTACATAAATATTACTTTAACGCGAAGCCGAGCTCTAAACCGACCAACTAATTGAACCATATATTAACAACCGAACCGGCGTATATAACTTGCGTATATTAGTTAATGACCGAAACGACTCGACTCCGCGTTTCATGACAATCCACCACCTTACCATCCCTTTTGTTTTATTATTTGTTTTGTCAAATTCTACTCATGGTACCATACCCTCCATATATTCTCAATACTATTACTTCCTTATACTATACAATCACACTTGAATATGAATGATTATTTAAATACTAGCACATGTGCTTATTACCTGAGTGTGTAAGAGTTTTATTAGTCAAACAAGGTAATCTTTCTTTGCTTCTTGACATATCCAACGTCCATCCCCACCATACCACTTTCAAGTTTTATCATTTATTTTTCTTTGTGAAAATATCTTAAAATCTTGGTTTCTTTTCCTATAAAAAAACCAACTCTTAGACTTGCAAGAGCTTTTATAGCACATATCATCCCACAAATATCTCTTGGCTCTCTCTTAAACAATCATCATACCTCCTCCCTTGAAGGTTTTGCAAGTCTCATATTCTACATCTTTTGTCCTTGGTATGATTCCTTTTCGATTCCTACCATGTTTTATCATGCAATTTATATTATTATGGATCAAGTCATAATCACCCAACAATTTACTAGTTCTTAGTTAGAGCTTTAAAAACAAAAGATGCAAGAATTTCTCTAAAATAGACTCATAAGTGTATATCATATGTCTTCATGCATACTATAATTTTATGTTTATATACTTGGTTTAGTCTTATATAAACATTCAACTTTGAAAGACTACACATGCCATATGGAGGCTCGAGATTTACACAAAATTTGATTTGTAATTCTATTAAACACCTTACTAGTTAAAAAAAAAAGGAAAAAAAAAAGAAAGGTTATTACATGTACGTACACTATTTTTCAAGTTGATATTTTGATAAAATCATTCCAAATGGTTTATAAGTATGTTAAAGTATATATGTGTTTATATAAATGTTACACCTTATTTCAAGAAACTAAAGAAAGGGTTTCTTATTAGTGTATATTTTGTTAATAAGGGTATAGATTCAAACTCGTTATTAATGGCATAATTGTCATAAAAAAATGATTGATTTTATGTCATGGTTAAATTCCTAGCTAAATTCTAGTAGCAATATATAAAAACATTTTTGTATAAATATATGTACCAGTGGCCAGTCTATGAAAAGTAAACTATACATATATATTTTTTTGATATATAAAAATACACACATGGTTGGATAACCCTAGAGACAACAAAATTATTGTAGTGATAATTATATGAATATGTATTTGTTTGGCCACATTTTTTCTAAAAATAAAAATATATTTAACTACCAAACTAGACAAAACCCCTTAGAAAGTATGTATTGGTTCCTCTTTTAGTTTTGTACTTGACCATTTGGTGTTAAACTACCATCCGTTTTCAAAGTCAAAACATGATTGTTTAAATGAAGTTATTTTTCTTAAAAATAAATATATAAATATATTTATTTGACAAACTAACCGTATTCGGGTTACAACGTATGATAGTTTTATACACCCGAACACGGATTTCAAAGTTGGGTACTAACACAAGTCATGGCTTCATGCGTGGTGTATATTATATATTTTATAGAAAATATAAATATATTTTCAAGAAACGTAAACAAATCACCAATGGTTCTCTATGTTTCAAATGTTCATATTTTTCAAGTATTCACGACGAGTCTAGTTAGTTGGGTGAACTTGACACATAACCAACTTGGATGCTTGAAACATTGTATAGGCCTTAAGATGTCCTTTATTCTTTAGGGCACCAATAGGAGGGTTCACATAGACACGGACCTTGCCCTTTACGATTTGCTTTGCCACATTTGTTTGCGCATCAGGTGAGTTCATAACCCCCACTTTTACGGTTTTACATTTTATAAATGTTTTTGGGGGTGGAAAGACATGCAAGTTTTTTGCAAAAGAAAACACTATTTCGATGAACGAAAACACATATTTATAAACCATGTTGCAAATGAATTTCAACGAACTCGAAAGGTTTACGAAAGGTTTATACTAAACATACCGGTTTTACATAACAAACGCGTAATTTCGCAAACGTGCATGATTTTCATGACTAGTGACGGGAATGTCCTAGTTACTACAACGGGACTGGGTTGGTCTGCGTACGAACAACGAGACAACCCAATGGGTTTATGTCCCCCTTTTTCTTTTGAAATACATATTAACTAGGGTATGATTAAGCTATGGAATGAACTCTTGGATCACGTGCGAATAGGCGCTAACTTAGGCACCATTAATCCTTTTAAGGACCACGGAACAGGGGGTAGATCAATCGGGTACGGGCGAGCCCCACTCACGGTCCTTGTGCGGCCACTTAGAGTGCTTTTGTGTCCCTGTCGAAGTGAATCGACACTTAAATCGTCTACCGGGTTGAGTGCTTCCTATGTCGGCACACATATTAATGTCTTAGCTACACATTAATGATCAACATGTTCATAGACGCTTTACATACCAACTTACAACACTATAACTTTCATATGTTTTAATATTCATTTGACGCAAACTCATACTACATGGATTTACAAACTTTGGTAACGTTTTTCAAGTTATACCTAAGTAAGAGGAAGCGCCGATCCTGCTTACAAGGGTTCGTTTGGGCTCGGCCCATTCTCTCTCGTGCAATGCACAAAGACTCTTGTGGGCTAGACTCACAATTTTGCATATATCATGCCAAGAAAATAATTTTACTATTTTCTCAACAACTTTGAAACCGGTTATCAAAAAGATTTCTTTTAAATCTTTTTTTAAAACAAACTATGAACTCGCTCAACTTTATGTTGATTTTTTGCATGTTTCTTTCTCAGGTTGCATTTTCAAAACTATGGAACGGTTGGAATAGGAGAACCCATGGGATTTCGAGTACTTAGCGGGCGTTCATTGTTTAGAAGTCTTAGCTTATTTGCTTCCGCTGTGCAATGAAGATACCGGTCCAGTCATGCCAGCTCTGATTTTTCGGGGTGTGACAGATTCGGACCGTAAGGGTATACTACTGAATCACCCGCACCCTCGGGTAAAAACGATGCTCAGTGCATTGCAGAGTCGGGATTCGAAAGCTGAAAGGACGTCTTCCTGTTCTGTCTTTCACGAACACTGCACTCTGCTGTGCTAGAGAGATTTAAACTGTGCGACCTTCAAAAATCCTGTGATTTATCTGCGATAGCATCAGGTGAGACAAAGAAATTGCTGTATCCACGAAGGACTCTTTGGTGTCGATCAGTCTCCAACCAAGACGGATCTTAGCAGATCCACGTGCATTCCCACTTCGCTGATTATATATCCAGAAGGTACCTCTCGAACCCATAAATTGCATTTAACAAGACTTTGAGCGGAGTGGCTTGTCACACTCCCAAAATCCCACACGCGGAGTACCACCGCTTGGAGGCGTGACTGACCAGGATCAAGCCATCAATCATGTCAAACACAGCATTTAATAATAATAAAGGTAATTAATGTAATTCATCATGACATGATTGATGTTTCAAAACCAAGCATTGATTAAGTAGCGGAAGCATAGTAATGTAATCTCAAAATAGTTATAAGTTCAATATCATTCATGACCCGTATCCCACAACGACCTGCTCCTCCCTGTGCAAGCTCCATAATGTACCTAAGGTCCTGCAAGGCATGCAGCAAATAATCAACATCTAGTTGAGCGAGTTCACAGAAAGTAAGTGCGTAACAGTAATGCGTAAGTTCATCTAGTGGGGGTTTCCCATGTATATACTACTGGTGAGGGATTCTCACGTTTATCCTTTATAATGGGGGCTTCCCATTATGGTACTTACTAGACTAGTACAACCATATGTTCTTCTTAAACCGAGAACAGGAATACGTACTGGGTCACATAGGCTTTACGTGACGTGCCCTTCCCCGAGGACAGTGGTACGCGTGGGGGCTACGTAGGCTTTACGCAGCGTGTCCTTCCGACCCGGAAGACAGTAGAAGGTATTGGGTTACGTAGGCTTTACGTAACGTGTCCTCCCGACCCGGGAGACAAATGGCAATTACTTGGGTTACGTAGGCTTTACGTAACGTGTCCTGACTATCCTGAGGACGATGGTCTATAGTCTAGCGAATGCGTAAGTACGAGTAATCAGTCCATAACAACATTTCCAACCCAATTCCCAACCCGGGAAATCCCATGCCTTGGCTGTGTGAACTCACCTTGGGTTGCTCGGCAGATACACAAAGAGTACAGGTAAGCTAGTAAATGGTCAACCACGTCCTATCATGGTTATTATTCAAGTCAGGTTTTGACTAAGGTAGTACACGTATGCATCACATAAATTAACACGTTACTATCACATGTAAATCATGGCAATGTTTGACAGTTAAGTAATACAAGTAGCAATCACAACACATTTACTTGCACGAATAGAATAAGCCCAATAGTACCCGGCCCAACGATATAGCAGTCCAACCGAACATACTTATGGCCCAATACATTAAACAGTCAATTGCATAAGTCCAATTATTTGGCCCAATTTATTGGGCCCGTGATAGTGTGAGTCCAAAACAGTGTACGAGCATAACTGGTCTCGAGTCGCAACAAGGGATTACGAGTCGCAACATGAGATTACGAGTCGCAACTGTGGTTTCGGCTCATCATGGTCCAGTTACGAGTCGCAACAAGACTCGCAACCAAGGTTTCGGCTCGTGCTGCTGTGGTCTCGAGTCGCAATCCGGACTCGCAACCTTGGTCCCGTGTTGTGCTGCTTGTGCGATCAGTTTAAACACCCGGATATCATGCATTCGGTTACAATCTATCATTAGTTTCCTAGTTTACCTCAACCAATCAACATAATTTCCAACATGTGATTAATCTAATGTCGATCAAACAGGCTTTTTCATCATGAATCCGTTTGAATATCAATAATCCAAAATCAAGAACACTTATCCAAAACACATAAACACATCCGATTCTAACAAACATGGAGTCGATCAATGAACACCAATAAGTTACCAATCCGAAACAAAATCATAACAACGGATTAACATCATCACACAAATTTCCGATTACATAATCATGTGGCCGATCAACAAAGACATCACCGTTAAGCATCATCAAAAACCATGAATTCTATTCTCATTAATTTTACTAACATGAACCCTAATCGGATTAGCACGTAACGTTACATCAAAGCAAGTCTAAAGTCCGAGTTGTCACATTATCCACAACTAATTGGAAATTTCGTCCCGAAATTTGGTATGCACTCACTGAGGAAGCTAGGTAAGTAACATAGTTCACTGGTTTTCCTGGGGTGTCACATCCTCCCCCCGTTGATCTGGAAATTCGTCCCGAAATTCTGAAGTAGTAGCTTCAGCCTCAGTAGTGGTTGCATTGGTTTCGAATAACTGGGTGTACTTTTCTGTCATCCTGTCTTCGCGTTCCCAGGTGTACTCTGGGCCACGTTTGGAGTTCCAACGTACTCGAACAAGAGGGATTCTCTTGTGTTTGAGGACCTTCACATCCCGGTCCGTGATTTCTACTGGTTCCTCGACGAACTGCAACCGCTCGTCGATAGTGAGTTCCTTAAAAGGAATGATGAGGGTTTCATCTGATAGGCACTTCTTTAGGTTCGACACATGAAAGACATTGTGAATTGCCCCGAGTTCAGCTGGTAGGTTTAGCTTGTATGCTACTTTGCCAATCTTTTCTATGATTTCGAATGGTCCGACGTACCGCGGATTTAGTTTGCCCCGTTTGCCAAAACGTACCACACACTTCCAGGGTGAGACTTTAAGTAAAACCCGGTCCCCGACCTGAAATTCCAATGGCTTTCTACGCTTGTCCGCGTAGGCTTTCTGACGGTCGTGTGCTGCCGCCATGCGTTATCGTATCTGTGCTATTTTTTCCGTGGCGTCCACAACAATCTCTGGACCCGTAATCTGGCTATCCCCCACCTCTGCCCAACAGAGAGGTGACCGGCATTTACGCCCGTACAATGCCTCGAATGGAGCGGCTTGAATGCTGGTGTGATAACTATTATTATACGAGAACTCCACCAAAGGGAGATGCTTTTCCTAGCCGTTGCCGAAATCGATAACGCATGCCCTAAGCATGTCTTCAAGTGTTTGAATCGTTCGCTCAGACTGCCCATCCGTCTGAGGATGATATGCTGTACTCATGTCTAACCGTGAGCCGAAAGATTTGTGCATCGCTTGCCAAAGCTCTGACGTGAATCGTGCATCCCGATCCGAAATGATGGAGGTGGGCACCCCGTGCCTCGAAACGACTTCCTTTAAGTATATGTCTGCGAGAGTGGAGAACTTATCCGTTTCCTTTATAGGTAGGAAGTGTGCAGACTTGGTGAGTCGATCCACGATCACCCATATAGTATCATTCCCACGCTGGGATCTAGGTAAGCCTGTAACGAAATCCATGGAAATTTCTTCCCATTTCCACTGAGGTATCTTAGGCTGTTGAAGTAGTCCCGCTGGTTTCTGGTATTCAACCTTGACTCTCGCACAGGTCAAGCATTTTCCAACGTATGTAGCGATGTGGGCCTTCATGCTAGGCCACCAATAAGTAGTGCTGATGTCGTGGTACATTTTATCCGACCCTGGATGTACCGAGTAGCGAGACTTGTGTGCTTCGTCCATCACAAGTTCGCGTAGACCGCCATAAAGTGGGACCCAAATACGCCCCGTTACATAGTAAGCGCCGTCTGCCTTCTGTTCCAATCGTTGTCGTGAGCCGCGTAAGGCTTCAGCCTTGACGTTTTCGGGCTTCAATGCTTCTACCTGAGCATCTCGTATCTGTGCAGGAAGGCTAGACTGAATTGTAAGCTGTAGCGCTCGCACGCGCCGTGGTAAAGTGTCTTTCCGACTGAGGGCATCAGCCACAACGTTGGCTTTGCCTGGATGGTACTTGATAGCGCATTCGTAATCGTTCAGTAACTCGACCCATCGTCGTTGACGCATATTCAATTCCTTCTGCTTGAAAATATGCTCGAGACTCCTGTGATCGGTGTAAATCGTGCACTTGGTACCGTACAGGTAGTGTCGCCATATTTTAAGCGCGAAAACAACAGCTCCCAGCTCTAAATCGTGCGTCGTGTAATTCTGTTCATGAATCTTTAGTTGACGAGAGGCGTAGGCAATAACTTTATCCCGCTGCATCAATACGCAACCCAGACCCTGTATCGATGCGTCACAGTATACTACAAAATCGTCCATGCCCTCTGGCAATGAGAGGATAGGTGCACTGCAAAGTCTATCCTTTAAGTACAGAAAAGCAGACTCTTGGGGCTCTCCCCAGCGATAAACGACACCCTTCTGTGTCAGTAGCGTAAGCGGCTGAGCAATCTTTGAAAAGTCTTTGATGAACCGTCGATAATAACCTGCCAAACCCAAGAATTGGCGTATTTCTGTCGGTGTACGCGGTGCAGGCCAGTTTCTGATCGAATCTACCTTGGATGGATCGACATGGATCCCATCCCTGTTCACCACATGGCCTAAGAAGTGGACTTCACGAAGCCAGAAGTCGCATTTAGAAAGCTTGGCGTACAGCTGTTCCTTCCGAAGGAGTTCCAAAATAAGACGAAGATGCTGCTCGTGTTCCTCCTGGCTCTTGGAGTAGATCAGAATGTCGTCGATGAATACTATGACGAACTTGTCAAGATAGGGTTTGCACACCCTGTTCATAAGATCCATAAATACAGCAGGCGCGTTCGTTAACCCGAACGGCATGACAAGAAACTCGTAGTGGCCGTATCGAGTTCTGAAGGCTGTCTTGGAGACGTCCTCATCCCGGACTCTCAGCTGATGGTATCCTGACCTCAAGTCTATCTTGGAATAGTAACTCGACCCTTGCAATTGGTCGAATAAGTCATCGATGCGCGGAAGAGGATAACGGTTCTTCACCGTCACCTTGTTGAGTTCACGGTAGTCGATGCACATTCTGAACGTACCGTCTTTCTTTCTTACGAATAACACCGGAGCTCCCCAAGGCGAAGAGCTTGGACGAATGAAGCCCTTTTCCAAGAGCTCTTGCAGCTGTTTTGACAGTTCTTATAATTCTGATGGAGCTAATCGATATGGTGCGCGAGCTATGGGTGCTGCTCCTGGAGCGAGCTCGATTTGAAATTCGACCTAACGATGAGGCGGTAAGCCAGGTAAGTCTTCAGGAAACACCTGAGGGTAATCGCGTACAATTGGAATATCTTCCAATTTCTTCTCTTTTGCTGATGCGTCTGTAACGAGTGCCAAGATTGCGGTGTGACCCTTCCGCAGGCACTTCTGAGCCTTCAAGAAAGAGATGATGCCAACCACAGCACCACTCTTGTCGCCTTGAACTTTAAGAGGTTCTTGACCAGTACGAGGAATACGAATTATCTTCTCGCTGCATAAGATTTCTGCCTGGTGTTGGGATAACCAATCCATCCCAATCACGATGTCGAAGCTACCCAATACTATGGGAATGAGGTCGATAGAGAAAGCTTGGCCAGCTAGGATAAGATTACAACCCTGAACTACGTACGTGGCTTCTAGACTTTTACCGTTAGCTAACTCTACTACGTGTTTGGTGGATAAAAGTGTTGGTGCACGTTTTAGCAGTTGACACATTTTCACAGACATATAGCTTGTATCCGCACCCGAATCAAATAAGATAGTAACATAAATATTGTCGAGGAGAAACTTACCCATAACAACGTTGGGATCGTTCACTGCGTCACCCCGACCTAACACAAAAGCGCGTCCCCTAGCCTCGTTGCCATTATTTTTGTTATTCCCACCATTGTTGTTCCCGTTGCCCTGGTTATTGTTGTTGCGATTCTGGTTCAACTGAGGGCAGTCGCGTTTGAAATGGCCTTCAGCCCCACACTGGAAACATCCCCGGTTTCCACGCTGTGGCTGCTGCTGCTGTGAGTTCTGTGGAGCTGGTTGTTGCGGTTGCTGGTTCTGGTTTGCAGGACGTGGGCTCCTACAGTCTTTGGCCTCGTGCCCCATCTTGAGACACCTTTGGCAACGACCCTTGCTGCATGGACCGCTATGGTGCCTGTTGCAATTGTGACACTTGGGGTGAAATCCCTGATATCTTCCCCGTCTATGACCACCAGAGGATTGTTGACTGGGACTCTGGTAGTGGTCAGTCTTCTGTTGCTGAGCTTGAGACTGAACGTATGCTGAACCTTTACTAGAATCTCCATCCCACTTTCTTTTGCTGTCACTCGTAGTAGCGGGAGTAGCTGAAGGAGTGACTGTAGCAGTAGCGTTGACACGCTTAGGCAGTTTATTCTGATCCACTGCCTGGTCGGTGATGCGATGAGCGAGACGTTGAATATCCTGGATGTTGTCGAGATTAGCCGAGGTAACATGGCTCTGGATCTCTGGCGCCAATCCCTTGAGATACATCTCGATGCGCTTGTATGGAGGGTCCACCATGGTTGGGCACAGTACGGCCAGTTCATTCGACCGTTTAGTATACGCTTCGATCTCTGATCCAACCATTTTCAAATTATACAGCTCATCTTCCAACTTGTGAATATCTTCACGCGTGCAATACTCCCTCTTGATAAGTTCCTTAAAATCGTTCCAGGGTGTGGCGTTAGCAGCTGCCAACCCCAGAATTTGCACCTGCGCATTCCACCAGGTTAGCGCGATTCCTTCCAAGGTGCCAGTTGCATACTTGACCTTGCGAGCCTCAGGGCACTCGCACATTTCGAATACTGACTCTAGCTTTTCAAACCAGTGGAGGAGTCCCACTGCCCCCTCTGTGCCGCTGAAGGTACTTGGACGACAGTCCATGAAGTTCTTGAATGTGCAGACAGGTTGCTGCGCGTGCTGACCTATTGTGTACGAATAGGACGAGATTAAATACGAGAGTTAATGCAGGATCTAAGGATCCTAGTATGAATCTATACCGCAGGGTATACTACCTGCTTGAGCAGCTGCAAGTGCCGCAGCAACCTGAGCTTGAACGAGAGCCTCTAGCTGGGCTTGAGTCATGTTGATTCGTCCATACACGATCTTCATTGTAAAAAAGTAATGTAAGTGAGAGTGGTTCGCGAGTAGGGCGATGACAGAAAAGTGTAAGCACGTAGGGATTCTCATGCTATAGTATCATGTGTATCTAAACGTAATGCGAGCAAAGTTCTAAGCAGTTCTAGCAAACAGGCAATAAACATAAACCTTATTACCTAGGATGTCGAGTCTTGCACGTGGAGCGAAGCGTCGTTGTGGATCGTTAAGAGCACTGTACTGGTTATAGTCTGGTTTTAATAAAACGTTTTCCCATATTAAAACCAAGTTCTCTATAACCAATGGCTCTGATACCAATCTGTCACACTCCCAAAATCCCACACGCGGAGTACCACCGCTTGGAGGCGTGACTGACCAGGATCAAGCCATCAATCATGTCAAACATAGCATTTAATAATAATAAAGGTAATTAATGTAATTCATCACGACATGATTGATGTTTCAAAACCAAGCATTGATTAAGTAGCGGAAGCATAGTAATGTAATCTCAAAATAGTTATAAGTTCAATATCGTTCATGACCCGTATCCCACAACGACCTGCTCCTCCCTGTGCAAGCTCCATAATGTACCTAAGGTCCTGCAAGGCATGCAGCAAATAATCAACATCTAGTTGAGCGAGTTCACAGAAAGTAAGTGCGTAACAGTAATGCGTAAGTTCATCTAGTGGGGGTTTCCCATGTATATACTACTGGTGAGGGATTCTCACGTTTATCCTTTATAATGGGGGCTTCCCATTATGGTACTTACTAGACTAGTACAACCATGTGTTCTTCTTAAACCGAGAACAGGAATACGTACTGGGTCACATAGGCTTTACGTGACGTGCCCTTCCCCGAGGACAGTGGTACGCGTGGGGGCTACGTAGGCTTTACGCAGCGTGTCCTTCCGACCCGGAAGACAGTAGAAGGTATTGGGTTACGTAGGCTTTACGTAACGTGTCCTCCCGACCCGGGAGACAAATGGCAATTACTTGGGTTACGTAGGCTTTACGTAACGTGTCCTGACTATCCTGAGGACGATGGTCTATAGTCTAGCGAATGCGTAAGTACGAGTAATCAGTCCATAACAACATTTCCAACCCAATTCCCAACCCGGGAAATCCCATGCCTTGGCTGTGTGAACTCACCTTGGGTTGCTCGGCAGATACACAAAGAGTACAGGTAAGCTAGTAAATGGTCAACCACGTCCTATCATGGTTATTATTCAAGTCAGGTTTTGACTAAGGTAGTACACGTATGCATCACATAAATTAACACGTTACTATCACATGTAAATCATGGCAATGTTTGACAGTTAAGTAATACAAGTAGCAATCACAACACATTTACTTGCACGAATAGAATAAGCCCAATAGTACCCGGCCCAACGATATAGCAGTCCAACCGAACATACTTATGGCCCAATACATTAAACAGTCAATTGCATAAGTCCAATTATTTGGCCCAATTTATTGGGCCCGTGACAGTGTGAGTCCAAAACAGTGTACGAGCATAACTGGTCTCGAGTCGCAACAAGGGATTACGAGTCGCAACATGAGATTACGAGTCGCAACTGTGGTTTCGGCTCATCATGGTCCAGTTACGAGTCGCAACAAGACTCGCAACCAAGGTTTCGGCTCGTGCTGCTGTGGTCTCGAGTCGCAATCCGGACTCGCAACCTTGGTGCCGTGTTGTGCTGCTTGTGCGATCAGTTTAAACACCCGGATATCATGCATTCGGTTACAATCTATCATTAGTTTCCTAGTTTACCTCAACCAATCAACATAATTTCCAACATGTGATTAATCTAATGTCGATCAAACAGGATTTTTCATCATGAATCCGTTTGAATATCAATAATCCAAAATCAAGAACACTTATCCAAAACACATAAACACATCCGATTCTAACAAACATGGAGTCGATCAATGAACACCAATAAGTTACCAATCCGAAACAAAATCATAACAACGGATTAACATCATCACACAAATTTCCGATTACATAATCATGTGGCCGATCAACAAAGACATCACCGTTAAGCATCATCAACAACCATGAATTCTATTCTCATTAATTTTACTAACATGAACCCTAATCGGATTAGCCCTAGTTTATCATCATCACATAAAATCAATTCATGATAGCCGATTTACAAGAACATCCATACGTAGATCATATAGTTCATCAAATCATCAACCCTAATCATTCAAGTCTAAGCATGTAATCATACAATAAGCAAAACAATACAAACACTAACCGAGATGTAGGAATCGGTTGAATGAGTGCCGTCGGGTTTCCAAGCAAAACGAGAGAGAGAGAGAGTGTGTCTAGGGTTGTTGTGTGTTTTGATGTGTTGTAACTAGAATGAGAGAACAACCCCTAGATGGGTGTTTGTTCGCGTGCAAGTGGAGTGGGCCGAGCCCAACTCGGTGCTTACTAATCCGAATGCAAGGTGTAGAGCCCAATAGACTTGTGTGGTCCGAAAGGTGTTGTGCGATTCGGGTTGTCTAGTGTTGTGCGGTTCAATACATACATGCACACATAATACACATAAAACAAAACATTCATTAAATCATATAATTCAGTTCTCGTAAGCACGTAACGTTACATCAAAGCAAGTCTAAAGTCCGAGTTGTCACATGGCTCCTCCCTCAGGGGTTCTAAAATAAGATACAAATGCCACCCATGGCGTTCCATTCTCCTGGTCAGGATTCAGAATGTTGTCAACAAACGCGGTCGATTCATGTGATCCCTGAAGCTGCTGGTGTTAGTCAACTCAATAATCGTGGTGTATAACGTTGAAATGGCTGCATTACATTCGACATGCTGTTCTAAGAACATTCTCCCTTTGGACTACCATCTGACGATAGTTCGTTCACTAGCAAATCCTCGAATGGAAGCTTGTTCCTCGCAATTGGTCGACGGGTTGTCAATACGTGGTCGAGGCAAACGGTTCTTGACTGTCACCTTGTTGAGTTTTCGATGATCAGTACACATACGAATAGGCTTCTCTTCATGGGTATAACGAGGGCTCCTGAAAGCGAAAACTCCTGTTCGACAGTTCCTGTAGTTGGTTAAACAGTTCCTGCAACCTTCCTGGTACAAAACGGTACAAGGTACGAGTAGTTAGAACTGTCTCCGACGGGAGGTCAAACTGAGTTCCTACCTAACAGTTGGAGAGATGATCCTGGAAGTTCCTCGGGCAGCACATGGAGGGTAATCACGAACAGCTGGGGGATCCTCGATCCTATTTTTCCTAACCTTACGTCTATAACAGTTGCCACATAGCGGGGTAATCCCTCCGCAGACACTCCTGGCTCTCAATGCTGAAATAACGCTAACCACTGTGCCACTCTGACGCGTTAGAACAGATAACAATCCTCCACGAAGGAGAGGGGTGCATATAATTGCCTCCTCACAGGGTACATCTATCAAGAATAACAGGAGAAAGGTCTATGTCGAACTCTTGTCCCACAAGGTCGTGTTTGCATCCCAACGATCATATGAGGTTTCCATTGTCTAGCCATCAGCCGATTCCACAACAGGTTCAAACTCTTAGAAGCATCAGGGTCAAACGGAACAGAGACGAAGCGGATTGCTACTCATACTATCTACCATGTCGTTAAAGTCCTGACGTCGCCCACGCCAATTCTAAATGTCCTTTCAAAAGCATCATTTCTGGTGTTGTTGTTTTCATTACTAGGATTCCAAGTACGGTCGTTGTTCCTTTGATCGTTGTCCTCTTAACTTAACTACGGCCAATCCATGTTGTAGGCACCTTAGTTTCCTTACTGTAGGCTAGGGTTACGAATACCTTGTTGTCGCTGTGACTGTTGCCCCCAATGTCGTTGCTCGAAATGAAGCCCTACGATTCTTCACCATCATAGTCTATCTTTTCGCATTCTGAGCCACGTCCTAAAACGCTACTCATCGCGCTGGCAGTTACGCATACCACCCTAAGGTCAATTATCATCACTTATGCCTCGATTGATTCGTAAGAGTTGACTCCCATGAGTTGCTGACAAGGGTTAAGGATTCGATTGAAGCCAATTCGCTGGTGCTCGTTGCCGGTAACCAGGGTCGTCAGAGTACTGAGATCGGTATAATACTACGCTCATCCCCCTTTCCATCAATATTACGAGTTGTTTGAGTAACACACGGTCTGTTGCTAGGGTATTGTAGGAGTGATCACACTTCGGGATCTAAGATGTCGGTACATGAGTTCCAACAAGCGAAGAGGAGTGACAAAGGTATCGATTAATCATTTGACGCCGCGACATCCAACCCAGGGATGTTCGTATAGGCACCTAACATTTTATACGGTTCGCTAGGTGTTCAGATGGGTGTTCAGGTAATACTCGATAGCATCGAGATTAAAAAGGATCGAGAGAGGAATGAAAAGTTCACGTTCGAGTAGGGGACAATCACTGCTATGGCCCCTGTTGGTTTGTTATGTTTCACATTGATCAAATAACGGAACAGAACCCCTTTTCCACTTGTTAAGGCTCACTAGGATTCGCATGCACCCCACATTATTATTATGTGTGCATGTCACACCCCGATTTCCACGTGTCTCACCGGTGGGCCCGGTGGGGGATTACCGTGACGTAGTTGGCAACATTATAGTTAAACAACACAATATATATGAATGCACAGCGGAAGCAATAAGATAATATATTTCAACATTAAGTGTAATATCAATGTATCACCATTGTTGAAATAATAATCCACAGGGGATCAAATAATAATATCAAAATATTGTTCAACAGACTTCAGGCATCTTAAGCTTGCGAGACTTCTAATGATGCTAAGGAGAAATCCCAGCCAATTACGCCTAGTACCTGCATTTAGTCTTTTTGGGGAAAATACGTCAGTTTACACTGGTAAATACATTCAACTGACACTTTTTGTAATATGTTTAATAAAATTGGTTTAAATGCTCAAGGCACAAACTCCTTATAACTTGGGATAATTTATAATCAAATCTTGTAAAGAATTACATGTTACTATGCGTTTGGTCGCCCGAGTCGTATCGGGTTAAAGTTTAATAGACACACCACATAGTATATAACACCGTGGCGGGTAACCAACGGCTATACTTTTATAGTTATAGACATAATGCCGGGTGTACGCCTACACTGGGATGTCAAGGTCGTGGCCATTCGTAAATGCTGCCAAGGATATCCGGGACATGGTCATTAAGCCCCCAAAGGCTTTAAGCCAACAAAACAGTTTTTAAACGGGTCACATTGATAATACCCAACTATTAATGAATTGGGGTCAATTGCCCGACCAAGCGGTATTTTAGATACCGTAACCCAAGCCCGTATAACGGAAAATAAGTTAAAAGTATTTACCTTTGCAAGTATAATCCTTAATTGAGTAAATCACAGATAGCTTTTACTGGTCTCCTATTCTGGAACGAAGGTTTTAAAATAACCTATTAGAATCCTAATGGGTCTTTATATTTGCCGTAGCTTAGACCGGCCGGTTTCAAAGTATAGTTACGGTTTAATCGCGTGAAAGGCGAAAACCGTGAATGGAGTGTGATTTTGACCCAACAAGTTTGAAGACTTGTTTTATATGGGTATAATAATCATACTCTGGATTTTGGGGTCCAAACAATATGGTTTGGCCCGTTTCGGCTAATTTATGTAAACTAGTTACATAAGCCGAACCGTGCGCGCTAAAGGCGCAACGGGTAACCGTGGAAGTCCTACACTGATTTCCTAAGTCAATATGCCTTAAAGAGGTTGTGGTATCAGTAGGATACCTTCCGTAATGCCCGTAACGAGTTTAAGTTCGTATTATGCCCCGTAGGGGTATTTTGGTCTTTTTAAAGATTATAAAAGAGGTTTTCTGAGTTCTACAGGAAATCCGAGTTTTCCGAACAGTTTATAAAGTCTAAAATACTTTATTTATTATTTAAAATCAGTAGCAACTGGAATCGGGTCAAAAGACCTTGTAGAACTCAAGTTATGGCCGAAAAGGGTATATTCGGTATTTACCGAACCGTTGCCATAACCGCAGGTTATGAGCAGGTTAAAAATAATTAAAAATCTTTAAAAATCCCAAAATATTATTTTACAACAGTGAGTAAAAGGTTTGGTGTCGAAATCCGGGTTTAGATAGGCGTTATGTTAATTGCGCTATTTTTTTTTTTTGGGTAAAGGGTTACCCCGGTGAATTTCATTAAAAACCAATAAGAACAAAAGTGTGGCTGAAATACCACACCCAAACTAGCGTTGACAACCCAACACTAGGAACAAACATCCCAACAAACACAACTAGACACAAACGGCCACAAACTAGCTAACTAACAAGCACGACCAACCAAAACGACTAAAAGACAAATGCAAAACACAATTAACTAGCCGGGATCGATCTCTATATTGTTTCCAGGGATCTTCCATTTATCCACCAAGCTACCATTTTCAAATCTACGTTTAAACTTGAGGGACATGAGCCGCAACCGCACAGTATAAATAATCTCTTGAGACACTACCATAGCCGTCCGATGGATACTTGAAAATAGTCTGCTATTTCGTTCTTGCCATATAAAGTAGGAAGCAGCTGCAACTACCAATCGACTAACAACATTGTCAGGCTTTTGTAAAGATGAATTATGAGTCATCCACGCCATGACTTCGGTCCAGCTCCCGTTAACGTCTTCCATATTAGTAAGACACCTTAGATGGTTCCAAATCTGCGAAGAAAAAGAGCATTCGAAAAATAGATGGTCTCGGGAATCTCTGTTATTACAGCATAAAGGGCAGCACATAAGATTTAAATTTGTTTCACTTCCCGCTTCCCACACAGAGAGACGATCTTGAGTCTTCAATTTGTTTTGAATAACCAACCAAACATGGAAAGCATGTCTAGGAATGCATTGTTTGAACCAAACCAAATTCCCCCATTGAACTTTACTAGCATGATGCCGAATATTATTCCAAACCTCCCAAGAGGAAAATGGACGATTGTTCCCTTCCAAGTCTTTCCAAACCAACCGATCTCGTGAATTATCGCTTAAATTAGGGACCAGCATGTTAATTAAAACTGGGAATAGATCAAACCAAGCGGTCGGCCAGCACCATTGCCCATCTTGAGACACCAGCTCTGCTAGGGACGATTGCAAGCTGAAACCTGCATTAGCAATACGTCTAGGAGTAATAAAAGCACGAAGGGGACCCACACTGCTCCATGTATCGCTCCAAGCATTAGTTTCCACACCATTCCCTATAGACTTCCAGATGTAAGGACGGATGAGGCTCCGATTAGCAAGAAGCTTTCTCCATCCCCATGTCATACGGCCCCTATACGGAATCTCCCAGAAGCTACGACCCTTAAGCTTGTAAGAATGAACCCATTGGACCCATAATGATTTCCGGTTGGATAGAATGCTCCAAATATGAGAAGATAACAATGCCTTGTTCACATCCGATATGCTACGAATACCCAATCCTCCCTCGGTCTTCGGAAGACATACAGTCTTCCAAGCCACCTTTGGTTTTACAGTCTTATGATAGTTACCTGACCATAGGAAATCTCGCATACGTTTCTCCAAATCTTTGACAATTCTAGTAGGCAATAAAAATACCGTAGCCCAGTAGATATGCATCGCCGAAAGGACCGAATTAACCAACTGTAGCCTACCTGCAAACGATAAAGATTTGGTCGTCCAGTTGTGAATTTTCTTATCCATTTTCTCTACCAGAACCTTACAATCCTTATACGAGAGTTTAGACGAAATTAGAGGTACACCCAAATAACGAACCGGGAGAACACCCTCTTGAAATGGCATAATATTAAGGATTTCTCTTTTAACCGATTGCGGAACATTACCAAAAAAAGCCGTACTTTTCATCATGTTAGGAATCAACCCCGAGACCATAGAAAACCGATCAAGAGCATCTCGAAGAATCTTGGCGGAAACAACATCAGCATTCGCAAAAATGAACAAGTCATCGGCAAAAGTGACATTGATAATCTTCTGCTTTTTACAATGAATATGATATCTGAATGCATTGCTCGAAGAAGCTGCATTATGAAGAATAATCGATAGAGCCTCCATAACCAAAGTAAAAAGATAGGGGGAAACCGGGTCCCCCTGTCTCAGCCCCCGTTTGCCCTTGAAATACCCGTGGAGGTTGCCATTTATGCTCAAAGAGTAGGAAACAGTGCTAACACACGTCATAACCCAACCAACCATTTTGAGAGGAAATCCAAACGCTATTAAAATATCTTCCAGAAAGGACCAACTGACTGTATCGTAAGCCTTTTGGATATCAATCTTGAATGCACATCTAGGAGGCCCAACATTCAGGTGATAGTTATGCATCAACTCCTGCGTAAGGAGAATATTATCCGAAATCTTTCTACCAGGGACAAAAGCAGATTGGCTAATATTCACCAGATAATCCAGACTACCTTTTAATCTGTCAGTAATTATTTTGCTGATACACTTATAAATCACATTGCAACAAGAGATGGTCCGATAGTCACTAACCGAATTCGGGGTAGGAACCTTTGGAACCAACGCTATGGTGGTGTGGTTGATTTGTTTCAGCAGCTTCCCATTGCTAAAGAAATCCAAAATGGCTTTCGTAACTTCATCCCCAACAACTTCCCAAGAGTTTTTAAAGAACGCCGAAGTGTACCCATCCGGGCCAGGGGCCTTATTCTCGCCAATAGAGAACATGGCACTTTTTACCTCCTCTCGAGTAACCTGACGAATCATAGAGGCTGCAACCGTTGGATCCAAAGTAGTACTGAACAAACCATTAACCTCAAGTTTTTCCACATTATGAGCCGACCCCAAGAAATCAGCATAATGATTAACCAAGGCTGCATAAACATCATCACCTTTGAACTGATTGCCATGGATATCTTTAATTTGAAGGATCTTGTTAAACGCATTCCTTGTTTTCACACTGTCATGGAAAAATTTTGTGTTAGAATCACCCGCCGCCAACCATTCCGCTTTAGCTTTTTGCTTTAGAAAACATTCTTCATCATAAGCAGCTGATCGGAACTCTTTAAGCCGAATAGACTCTTCCTCTCTAAGGCCAACATCTAGCGGATTAGCATCTAACGCCTTTTGAACCTCATCTAACTTTAACCTCAACGTCTCAACCTTTTCATGGAGGTTACCTTGCTTGTATAGAAGACGTCTAAGAGGAGATTTCAAAAAGGTAAGCTTTTTTACAACTGAGAACATAGCAACACCTTGAACCTCCTTACTCCATTCATTCGAAACACATTGAATAAAACCCTCTTTGGTTGCAAGGAAATTAGCAAACTTAAAAGGTTTAGGCCGATTATGTTTATGACAGGATAGGAAAAGCAAACACGGCGTATGGTCCGAAATACGGAAAGGGTGGAAAAGAGCATAAGCATCCGGATACATATCCAAAAAATGAATATTCCCCATGATTCTATCAATCTTTTTAATCACACCGATACCTTGTTTTGGTTTTTGATTCCAGGTAAAGTGCATTCCATGGCTCTTAATATCAACCAGCTCATTATGTTGAACACATTCATAGAAGTCTCTCATGCCAATAGAAATAGTAGACGAACCCACTACACAATCATCCATAGTTAAAGCCGAGTTAAAATCACCCAGCACCACCCACGGCCTATCCTTAACAAAATTTTTGTGCAAGCATAAGTTATTCCAAAGCTCTCTTCTATCCTGGTACTTATTCTCAGCATAAACGAACGAGCAAAAGAAGATCTTATCATCCAACTTGAACCGAGTTTGCACATGGATTACCTGATCTGTTTGATGAATCACCAGAAGGTCTACTAACTCCTTATTCCAGCCCAGAATAATCCTAGTTCCCCTCGAGCAGGAACTACTATTGGAATACCAATCCCACGTTCTGAACACCCCTTTGCAGACTCTATCCAGATTTGAATTATTAACATGCGACTCCAAAATGGCACAAACATTAAGATGATTATCCGAAATTAGTTTCCGAACCTCTCGTTGTTTCAGGGGATGGTTCAAGCCCCTAACATTCCAAACCATTAAGCTACCCATTAAGACCCTTTAGACCGGGAGTGCTTGCCCCCTCAGAATGTTTTGTATGCATATCAGCAGCCATATATTCTGAAATCTCCGTTTGAAGGTCATCGATAACCCCATCATCCTCGTTTGGAACTCGTATCGGCTCATTTACATGGCTCAGGTCCACATAGGGACCACCCTCCAACGAACTGTCATTAGAAAGAGCGGCAAAAGAATTCTGGGTCTTAATACCATTGTCTTTGCGGCCATTACCTCCATTACCATTCTTACTCTTGCCATACGTGTTCATAAATTCATCATCTTTTTTCGTTCCAGACGAACTGGCACCCGACGAACCATTACCACCCGAAGACCCATTACCACCCGATGAACCATTGCCTCCCAACGAACCATTACCATCATTAACATCTATACCCGTGGCAGCCCCAGATATAGAAGATTTTTGTCTATAGACAAATCTGGCCTTTTGCTTCTTTTGAGGAAACCCATGTTTAGCCGTTTTCCTTTTATCAGTAACAAAACCATCCTGGTCAATGGAGACTTTTTTGGACATCTCAGGTTCTACCTTCGGACAAGACGCACCATCATGGCCAAACAGACAACACGCAGCACATCTTTTAGGTCTCCATTCGTATTCAACCTTGATTTCCTCCATAATATAACCCTCTTCCACCAATTTGGGAACAGCTACAACTATATGATCTTTCAATTCTTTATCCGCTGAAATCTCAATCATAGCACGAGCAAAACTCGTCCTACCCCAATTATCAATACACATATCAGCAGTATAATTATCTAGCCTCTTCGGGATCCCAATCTTTGATGCCAAAAGACTCAGGCCATCATCAGTATAAACAGCAATAGGAACATTATGAAACTTAACCCAAACAGGGACCGTTTTGATACCATCCTTCTTAAGAGTTACAGCCGGTGACCATACATTAAGAAATAACGGGACTTTCCTAATGAGCCAGGGACCACCTTCAAGGACCTTATTCATTCCTTCAGCCGAATCAAACTTAAAAAAGAAGAAACCGTTAGAGTTCATCATAGCCTTAGAGAATCCATACTTGTTCCAGACATTTTTAGCATAATACTCTACCACCGGGAACGGGAGTCTACTACCCAAAAAATAACCATACAAGACATTATTAAGACTATCCTGCACTTTCTGAACGGCTTCTTTTGGGATGACAACGTCAGCATTCTCCATCACCTCTTGGGTCTCAAACAGCCTAAAGTTTACCACCCTTTTAACTCCACCCGAAGACTGAAGCTTCTCAGCATAAGATACCGGTTTATTCACATTTGAGACAGTTTGGTAATTATTGTTAGCAACCGGATTCTGCACAGACACCGTCACCTTCTCCAATTCATCAATAATGTTAATTACCTTTTGCTCATTATGAACCATACCACTCTAGGTAACAACGGGTTCCCATCAATATTCAAAGGCTTAGCAAACTTAGGAGTTTTATCTTTCAAATCCTGGACACCCATCGGCTTCGATCTAATAAATACGTCCCCATACATTTTTTCAGAAAACGACATAAACCCTAGATCCTCCAATGCATTATCTCTGCTAGGGTTTCCTACATCACTACTCTTGACAGGTAAAGGCGGGTTACCCCTATCATCTTTGGGAAGATTATCTCTCGGATCCATAGTAGAACTTCAGCAGCAACTATCTTTACGTATATCTAATGCATGCAACGTAAATGAAAAGCCAAAACCCTAATAGCCGACAAGAACCAATACCTGAAATTAAGTCACCCAAGCCGAACCCCAAGATGACAGAAAACGAATAGCAAATCAGCAACCCTAATCCGCTATCAACACCAAAAAACAAACAGAACGATCAAAAGACAACCCAAGCAATAATGGCAGTAAACCCTAGTATGAATGAAACGAACAGACCCTAAACTTGATTTCAAAAGATTAGAAACCACGGTAGAAGTCTAGAAACCTTACTCAGAAGGATCGACAACACCACAATCGCTAACCCAGATCAAACAAGAGTAAGATCAGAGGAACAAGAAGCTAGGGTTTTACAGAAGGAGCCAAAATCGCCCAGAGCCACACTTCTTTGTAATAGTAAGATTAGGATCCCGCTATTTAATTACTAAAGTTTCGCAATTTGCGCTATTTAGCATAACTCATATTCTGGACCTTGGATTGACGTGAAATTTTAGGGACATGCTTAGAAATCAGTAACCAAGGTCATGATCCTTTCACGTGTCCGAAATTCTCGTTTTAAATTAAAAAGGGCGTTACGGTCAACTTTTAAGCATTTAACGGAAATGTATAAAAGACTTGGACAAACAATGAACTGGTCACAGAGGCTTATACCATCATGTAACCTGGTCCTAAGAGAGTCCTAAGGCATATCTAAATCAAACTTTAACGGGTCAGAACTGAAGTCAATGCAAAAGTCAAACTTTTGCGACTTTCGGCTCCGAACCGGGTCAAAACATAAAATGGTCGGATCAAACAAGCTTAGACTAGTTTATATATTTATTATCATGTTTTATGAGTGTTCAAACAGGTTACATATCACCTACATTACAGATTATGCAAGAAATCGCAAAATGACATTTCTGTTGACTTTTTCTAAGCACGTTTGACTCGACATTTGAACTAGTTAGAGTGGGAATCAGAGGGTGCCCTTTTAGGGGTTTAATGCCCACATGATTACCATCATATAACTATCTTTGATTCGATAAATCACTGGACCATTCGTGATTTATCGCAAAGTCAATCGTTAATTACGACGGATTGACTTTTGGGCTAAAACTATGGAAAAATGAAACCACAAAGGGTTAGGCAACTTACAGAAGCTTTGTGCACTACTGAGAATGATAGAGGAAAGCTTGAGAGCTCCAAGAATGATCAGAAGGTAAGTTTTGAGGTGTGTTTCACTTATGCACAATGCATTGGCTTTTATAGTGAAAAATGAGGCCTAGGATCATCACAACTCAACCTACAAAGCATCATGGATGATCAGCAGGTGGCCCTTGGTGCTAGAGGGCAAGTAGAGGGTGCCCATGCTTCATTTATTGCCTTTTTGATCGTTCACAACTTCAAACAGCAAGTCTGTCCAAAGTTTCTGCATCTGGGACTTGTACGCGGCCCGCATTAGATTTAGGCCAACATGTACGCGGGCCGCCTGGATCTTCTTGTCAGGGTACGTATCTACAGGTGGCTCGCGGCCCGCTTCAACTTACTTGTTTCACTCAGGCAGGCCGCCTGAGGCCTGTTTTCAAAGATTTTTAAATCTTTTGTAATGATTAACCGAATCTTTGTAATTAATAACCTGACCTTTCGGGTTTGAAGGGGTAACTTTGCGATTTGGCCCTCGATTAATTACAATTAAGGGCCTCGTGCCATTTAGCCGCACTGTTAAGTCCCCGGTTAGTTTAATTACTATCCGGAAAGCCTTAACTTTCATTATTGACGCTTTTAACCCCTCTCGTACGAATTTGATCATAACTTTCTCGTTTTAAAACGGAACTTCGCGAAATTTATATAGTACATTCTAGTGAGCGCATTTTACTGTTACAAAGCCTCGGGTTCGTCAAAGGGTAACTCAGAGGTATAATTAAACATGTTGACACAGTTAACCCCTGCAGCTTGTAATCTCTCACTTTCTTCCGTGTTTCGCTTCCGTACGATCCATGATTTATTTCATTTGAAGGTACGAGCATCGTTTAGGGTTACTATACAGTATATTTACCCTTTGTTGACATTTATAACCCTCGAATTTACATACTTTCAAGGTTTGTCAACTTTAGTCCTTTATTTAATATCTAATGCCACGTGTAAACTCATGACACGTGTTAACACATTATTGGACACAAAATTTCGAGGTGTTACATCCTCACCCCCTTAAAATAAATCTCGACTCGAGATTTACTCAAACAAATAAGGATATTTCTCTTTCATCGTGGCTTCAACTTCCCACGTGAATTCAGGACCTCTACGGGCATCCCACTTGACCTTTACTATAGGTACATGCTTCCTTCGAAGCTTCTTCACCTGTCGATCTTCAATCGACAAAGGTTTTTCCACAAATTTTAAGCTCTCATCTATATGCACATCTGTGTGTGGGATCACCAATGATTCATCAGCGAAGCACTTCTTTAGATTGCAAATGTGGAACACATTGTGAATTCCATTGAGCTCCTCCGGTAAGTTTAGCTTATAGGCAACTGACCCGACCCGTTCGATAACCTCGAAAGGTCCTATGTATCTCAGGCTTAGTTTGCCTTTCTTACCGAAACGCATCACCCCCTTCCAGGGTGATACTTTAAGTAACACTTTTTCACCTACTTCTAAGTGAAAATCTTTACGCTTTGGATCCGCGTAACTCTTCTGCCTATCTCGGGCAGCTTTGAGACGGTCTCGAATCTGGACAATCTTGTCCGTCGTCTCGAAGATTATCTCTGGTCCAGACAATTGGATATCTCCAACTTCCGCCCAACAAACAGGCGATCTACACTTTCTACCGTATAATGCCTCGAAAGGTGCAGCCTTAATGCTGGTATGGTAGCTATTGTTGTAGGAGAATTCGGTTAGTGGTAGGTTCTTATCCCAACTACCACCCAAATCGATAGCACATGCACGCAGCATGTCTTCCAACGTTTGAATAGTACGCTCACTCTGACCGTCTGTCTGAGGATGGTAAGCCGTACTAAAATTCAAACGTGTGCCCAAAGATTGCTGGAAGCTCTTCCAGAAATGTGACGTGTATCTAGTATCCCGGTCAGAGATAATAGACACAGGTATGCCATGCAAGGCTACAATCTTATCAACGTATAACTGGGCTAACATGTCGGAGCTACAAGTCTCCTTGATGGGTAAGAAATGCGCTGATTTAGTCAGCCTATCAACGATAACCCATATTGTGTCATTTCCTTTCCTTGTCTTGGGTAACTTGGTAATAAAATCCATAGTTACACATTCCCACTTCCATTCAGGAAGTTCAGGCTGTTGTAGCAAGCCAGATGGCTTTTGATGCTCAGCCTTGACTTGCGCACAAGTTAAGCATTTTGCTACATAAGCGGCTACAGACTTTTTCAAGCCTATCCACCAATAATTTGCCTTTAGATCCTGATACATCTTATCAGCTCCCGGGTGAACAGAATACTTGGAACTATGGGCCTCCTGGAGGATAACATCTCGTAGTCCCCCATAAATTGGAACCCATATTCGTCCATTCAATCGTAAAATTCCGTCCTTGCTAAGAGTTAACTGTTCCTCAGTTACTCCTAACTTTTCTTTAGGATAATTAGCTTCCAAGACAGCCTCTCGCTGTGCAGCTAATATCCTTTCAATCAAATTATTCTTTACTTCAATGCTCTTGGCATTGATTCGGATGGGTTTCACCCTTTCCTTTCTACTCAGGGCATCAGCGACTACATTCGCTTTGCCGGGATGATATCTGATTTCACAATCATAATCATTTAAAGTCTCCATCCAACGGCGTTGCCTCATGTTTAGCTCCTTCTGATTAAACAGATGTTGAAGGCTCTTATGATCAGAATAGATCACAAACTTGATACCATACAGGTAATGCCTCCACAGTTTTAGTGCGAACACAACGGCACCCAGCTCTAAGTCATGAGTGGTGTAATTCTTTTCGTGCACCTTTAACTGTCTCGAAGCATAGGCAATAACCTTGCCTTTCTGCATGAGCACACATCCCATGCCGGTATGTGATGCGTCGCAGTAAACTACGAACTCCTCGGTACCTTCCGGTAGTGTTAGCACAGGAGCGTTGCTCAGCTTTTGCTTTAAAATATCAAAGGATTCTTGCTGCTTAGGGCCCCAAACAAACTTTATCTTCTTCTTGGTCAGGGAAGTTAAGGGCGCAGCAATCCTTGAAAAATTTTCAATGAATCGCCTGTAGTATCCTGCTAACCCCAGAAAACTACGAATCTCAGTAGGCGTCTTTGGCTCCTGCCAATTCATGACAGCCTCTACTTTAGCGGGATCCACCTGGATACCACGCTCGCTGACAACGTGTCCTAGAAATTGGACTGCTCGTAGCCAGAATTCACATTTGGAGAATTTGGCATAGAGTTTCTCATGATGTAGCAGCTTGAGAATACAACGAAGGTGTTTCTCATGGTCAGCCTGGTTCTTCGAGTATATAAGAATGTCGTCGATGAAAACGATGACGAATTTATCTAGGTACGGCTTGCAGACGCGATTCATGAGATCCATGAACGCAGTCGGTGCATTTGTGAGCCCAAAAGGCATCACTAGGAACTCGTAGTGACCGTAACGAGTCCTAAATGCTGTTTTATGTACGTCTTCATCTCTGACTTTCAGTTGATGGTAGCCTGACCTCAAATCAATCTTCGAAAAATAACTTGCCCCTTGTAACTGATCGAACAAATTGTCGATCCTCGGCAAGGGATATCATTTCTTTATCGTGACCTTATTAAGCTCGCGATAGTCGATGCACAGGCGCATCGATCCGTCCTTCTTCTTCACAAACAGGACAGGGGCTCTGTCACACCCCCAAAATCCACCTGCGGAATATCACCGCTTGGGAGCGTGACTGACCAGGATCAAGCCACCAATCATATTGAACATGTAATTAATATCAAGTAAAATAAAGGCAAACCAATCATTCAATACGATAGGTGTTCAAAACATAATTATAGTATCAAGTGTAGCAGAAGCATAAGTATGAAAACCCAATGTATATCATAGTTCAAATGTTTAAATGTTTTAACATGGCATCCACGATCCATGGTCCACAACGACCTGCTCCTCCCTGTGCAAGCTCCATGTATCTAACGACCTGCAAGGCATGCAGCAGAGAGTCAACAACTAGTTGAGCGAGTTCACAGTTTATAGTTCAGTAATTGTAACAGTATAGTAAGCCTTGTATTCGTTTATTAAGTCATGTATCGTAATAGTTCGTATCGCGGCCTTCCCAGGCGTGTATGCGAAGATTAGGGGAAGTTCTCAAGTATTCTAGACTAGGTATGTTTGTATCGCGGCCACCCTGGCATGTATGTAAAGTTTGAAGTATGGTTCGCGGCCTTCCTAGGCATGTGTGCGAAGATTAGTCATAATATCGCGGCCAACCCTGGCGTGTGTGCGAAGATCAGTTCAATTTAGTACCATTAGTCTAGTTGTATCTTATCAATCACCTTCCTCACCCGAGGATCATATCATATCACTACGTTCCATTATCTAGAGATGTACAAGTAAATAAACCCAATCCCATTCCCACCCTGGGAACCCCATGCCTTGGCTGTGTGAACTCACCTTGGTTTGCTCGGTATGTTATTGCTTTCTATGGTTTATCAAATGTCTAAGTCCGTTACACACGACCTAGGATACATTGCACATGATACGATGTAAGTGTTTGCATCCAATTAGGGTTTGCGAGTCATTGGTAATCAAGCAATTGTGTTTTGTGTGCTTATTGTGTACAGGATGATATCACATAGACCGATTCATACATGCAAGATCATACAGTTGCATTTAAAATAACCTATTAGAATCCTAATTGAGTAAATCACAGATAGCTTTTACTGGTCTCCTATTCTGGAACGAAGGTTTTAAAATAACCTATTAGAATCCTAATGGGTCTTTATATTTGCCGTAGCTTAGACCGGTCGGTTTCAAAGTATAGTTACGGTTTAATCGCGTGAAAGGCGAAAACCATGAATGGAGTGTGATTTTGACCCAACAAGTTTGAAGACTTGTTTTATATGGGTATAATAATCATACTCTGGATTTTGGGGTCCAAACAATATGGTTTGACCCGTTTCGGCTAATTTATGTAAACTAGTTACATAAGCCGAACCGTGCGCGCTAAAGGCGCAACGGGTAACCGTGGAAGTCCTACACTGATTTCCTAAGTCAATATGCCTTAAAGAGGTTGTGGTATCAGTAGGATACCTTCCGTAATGCCCGTAACGAGTTTAAGTTCGTATTATGCCCCGTAGGGGTATTTTGGTCTTTTTAAAGATTATAAAAGAGGTTTTCTGAGTTCTACAGGAAATCAGAGTTTCCCGAACAGTTTATAAAGTCTAAAATACTTTATTTATTATTTAAAATCAGTAGCAACTGGAATCGGGTCAAAAGACCTTGTAGAACTCAAGTTATGGCCGAAAAGGATATATTCGGTATTTACCGAACCGTTGCCATAACCGCAGGTTATGAGCAGGTTAAAAATAATTAAAAATCTTTAAAAATCCCAAAATATTATTTTACAACAGTGAGTAAAAGGTTTGGTGTCGAAATCCGGGTTTAGATAGGCGTTATGCTAATTGCGCTATTTAATTACCAAAGTTTCGCAATTTGCGCTATTTAGCATAACTCGTATTCTGGACCTTGGATTGACGTGAAATTTTAGGGACATGCTTAGAAATCAGTAACCAAGGTCATGATCCTTTCACGTGTCCGAAATTCTCGTTTTAAATTAAAAAGGGCGTTACGGTCAACTTTTAAGCATTTAACAGAAATGTGTAAAAGACTTGGACAAACAATGAACCGGTCACAGAGGCTTATACCATCATGTAACCTGGTCCTAAGAGAGTCCTAAGGCATATCTAAATCAAACTTTAACGGGTCAGAACTGAAGTCAATGCAAAAGTCAAACTTTTGCGACTTTCGGCTCTGAACCGGGTAAAAACATAAAATGGTCGGATCAAACAAGCTTAGACTAGTTTATATATTTATTATCATGTTTTATGAGTGTTCAAACAGGTTACATATCACCTACATTACAGATTATGCAAGAAATCGCAAAAAGACATTTCTGTTGACTTTTTCTAAGCACGTTTGACTCGACATTTGAACTAGTTAGAGTGGGAATCAGAGGGTGCCCTTTTAGGGGTTTAATGCCCACATGATTACCATCATATAACTATCTTTGATTCGATAAATCACTGGACCATTCCTGATTTATCGCAAAGTCAATCGTTAATTACGACAGATTGACTTTTGGCCTAAAACTATGGAAAAATGAAACCACAAAGGGTTAGGCAACTTACAGAAGCTTTGTGCACTACTGAGAATGATAGAGGAAAGCTTGAGAGCTCCAAGAATGATCAGAAGGTAAGTTTTGAGGTGTGTTTCACTTATGCACAATGCATTGGCTTTTATAGTGAAAAATGAGGCCTAGGATCATCACAACTCAACCTACAAAGCATCATGGATGATCAGCAGGTGGCCCTTGGTGCTAGGGGGCAAGTAGAGGATGCCCATGCTTCATTTATTGCCTTTTTGATCGTTCACAACTTCAAACAGCAAGTCTGTCCAAAGTTTCTGCATCTGGGACTTGTACGCGGCCCGCATTAGATTTAGGCCAACATGTACGCAGGCCGCCTGGATCTTCTTGTCAGGGTACGTATCTACAGGTGGCTCGCGGCCCGCTTCAACTTACTTGTTTCACTCAGGCGGGCCGCTTGAGGCCTGTTTTCAAAGATTTTTAAATCTTTTGTAATGATTAACCGAATCTTTGTAATTAATAACCTGACCTTTCGGGTTTGAAGGGGTAACTTTGCGATTTGGCCCTCGGTTAATTACAATTAAGGGCCTCGTGCCATTTACCCGCACTGTTAAGTCCCCGGTTAGTTTAATTACTATCCGGAAAGCCTTAACTTTCATTATTGACGCTTTTAACCCCTCTCGTACGAATTTGATCATAACTTTCTCGTTTTAAAACGGAACTTCGCGAAATTTATATAGTACATTCTAGTGAGCGCATTTTACTGTTACAAAGCCTCGGGTTCGTCAAAGGATTACTCAGAGGTATAATTAAACATGTTGACACAGTTAACCCCTGCAGCTTGTAATCTCTCACTTTCTTCCGCGTTTCGCTTCCGTACGATCCATGATTTATTCGTTTGAAGGTACGAGCATCGTTTAGGGTTACTATACAGGATATTTACCCTTTGTTGACATTTATAACCCTCGAATTTACATACTTTCAAGGTTTGTCAACTTTAGTCCTTTATTTAATATCTAATGCCACGTGTAAACTCATGACACGTGTTAACACATTATTGGACACAAAATTTCGAGGTGTTACAGTGCACCCACAATAATATTGTGATTTGCATGCTCATCTCAGCTCCTCTTAACTCATGTCAAATGGTTCCTCAAACTCAAGTAGCAAACAAAGTGCATCACGAAGCGTAAGTCATGAAGGTTTAGGGAAATACCACCCTATCAGTCACATAACACATGCAAGTAATACATGAATTCGTACTGTTGTGCTAGACGTGCAATCACATGCAATATCATATGTAAGTGTTCACTAGTTATGCAGTACGATGAGTATACAAGAAACGAACCATGCAATCTGGAGCTGAGTGTCATGGTCGTATTCACGTTTTCAGAACTGTTCGGTTATAGTCTGGTTTTACAAAAACATTTTTCCCCTTTTTAAAACCAAGTTCACTATAACCAATGGCTCTGATACCAATCTGTCACACCCCCAAAATCCACAAGCGGAGTATCACCGCAGGAGGCATGACTGACCAGTATCTAGCCACCAATCACATTGAACTCATAGAAATATGTAAATAAACTTTCATCTATTAACATTAAGTGTTACAACGTTACAAGTAATATATAGTATACAACGGAAGCATAATTCATTCGTTAAGTGTTTATGAACCACATGTATGAACCATTAGTCTTGTGTTGTGATTCCATGTATCTCGACCCCAGACCACTCCAGCTTCCCAAACAGCAAGTTCCAATGATATGCACCTAAAGGCCTGCAAAGCATGTAACAACGAATCAACAACAAAGTTGAGCGAGTTCACAATTGGGTGTTCGTTTTAAGTTGTTTCAAAAACATAGTGTTTGCCGTGGGGGTTACCCCATAGTTGAAAATATGATTAACCAATTCCTTCTTTCCGAAACCATAACCAGTGGGGGCTTTCCCATGTGAACCACTAGACCCGTTTACCATATCGACCACTGACTAAAGTAAGTTGGTGCCCTGACGTCAATGTCTATCATCATTGACAAGTGCCAAGATCCATTAGTTCACGCCCGTCCTCTACGGCATGGTGTGAGGCTTGTCAAACCTAAATAGCACTATCTAACTAATGAGCCGCTCGCCATTGGCCCGACGATTAAGTCGATATAAAAATAAGGGACTTCATGATAGAGTTTTTGGTCTAGTATCCATGTTGTCACCCTTCAATAAAGAGGGTGCGTACGAAATCCCTAAAACAGGAGATTACGTAGGTTCCAAATCAATTCCTTATCACATGTTGTCACCCTTCAATAAAGAGGGTGTGTACGTGTTCCAAACCAGGAGATCACGCAGTTTCAGGTTAAATCCTTTACCCATTCCCAACCCTTGGGGGTCCCATGCCTTGTGGAAAGTGTGAACTCACCTTGGTTTGCTCGGTATAGATTAGTTACTTGTTTTATCGTTGGACACCCCAAACCCTAATATGGTTCCAATGATAGTCAGTTTTTATACGCCCATAATTCACATATTCTTTGCACATATTTCACAAGTAACAAGCAAGTATAACACATATCGGATGGTCCATCTTATACTCAAATATACATACAAATACAATTAATACCCAATAAACATTTGGATTACAAGCACCTTCGAATTACAAGCATCTTAGGCTAACAACAATTTAATATTCATACGCAAACATGACTCCTAGCCCAAACAAAGCCAGCCCGCGGCCCAGTTACAGTCTAAACCCACCCGGTTGCGCAGCCTATTTCAAAACAGTGGCCCAGCTTTTTAATAGACCAAAATAAATGTGTGTTAAACAATATGTGTACGGCCCACAATGTATCGGCCCAACCAGACTTTGTCAAATATGCGGCCCATTTGTGTCAATCTTATTCATCAACAATAACTACACACAATAGTGTTTTAACCTAATTTATTATCTTATGAATTTTATGGAAAGTTCTATATATCCTATATGTGCCACCAACATCATCACAGTAACCGTAGTCAAAGCAACCATTGAGCATCATGACATTCTTATCATTCCTATCATTATCCAAACATACATTATTATTTGTACCTTGAGCATACATGATTGTACCACCATTAAAACATAGAGTCAAGCTTTTAAACAACAGTTATCATCCAAAACAAGTGAATGGCAGTTTATATTTCAAAATCATATAACATATTCACACATATGGAAAGAAAACATGGAGTATATAGCACACATTTATACATTGAACCAGTTGACAACTTTAAACTACAAACTAACGATTGAACACGATATCCATATAATCACATATAAAATCTCATGTCTACACCAAACATGCCGGTCCGTATCTGTGTTAATTTTATTATGCCGAAGTCGAACCGAAACTATCATTCAAACCTACTCCCTACGTTTTCTTTCGGATATAATATATGATATAGATATACGCAGTTCCGTACACATGTATTACTAGGACTCATGTACAATTTTCATGGCTTTGAAACGAAATTGACCGGTACGAGTAAAGCGAACCTAGGCATCATATACTTCACACGTATTGCGTGCAAACTAAGCACTTATCATATCCATACTTTCATGTATACCATCACACAAATTAGTTATTAACTATTCTTCTTGGTCAGTCGACAATATCATGTAACTCATTTAATCATGAATATTCTAACCCATGCACAATCCATTTACTAGCATTCAATACCCTAAATCCATTCATCTTATTAGTTCCGCATGTTAGTCGATGATTACAACCATCTATTCAAATATTCATACATCTAAACATTGGCTAATCACATATCAGATTGTCATATAATTCACTGCTATCAACAAGTATTATCACCCCTAACAAGATATGCAAACCCCGGGTTACGCATATAATTCAACAAGTATTGTCATATAATTCACTGCTATCAACAAGTATTTACTAGCAGGTTGGTGAATGATGATTTATTCTCTAATGTCCTTGATTCGCATGGTGCTAGTAATATGGTCCGGCAGGTTACGCGTGAAGAGATTAAAAGTGCCATGTTTTCCATAGGTGAAAATAAAGCCCCGGGGCCGGATGGTTACACGTCGGCGTTCTTCAAAAACTCTTGGGAGATTGTAGGTGAGGAGATAACGAAAGCGATTCTGGATTTCTTTGATAATGGGAAGTTGCTTCAGCAAATAAATCACAGGACCGGTTCCATCGGGGGTGTTACAAGAATATTTAACCTCTGGTGCAAGAGGTTAATCTCTTGAAAGCTACTCTCGAGTCCCACCATAAGATCGTTAATACGGTCGATTAAGACCTCCTCTACTGACGTCATTTCGTCGAGAGCCTCCCTTAATGCTATTACATAGTGCACAAGTGTAGCTTCAATGGAGGGCCTCCTTCCTCTTCGGTTGTCTGATGAATGCACGGAAGATGTTTTGCTGTTTTCACTTGACATTCTACGAAAAATAAGCTGAAAATAGTTTATTTGTTGAAATAGTAAACCGGACACGACCCCGTGCTCATTGAGCACGGCCCCGTGTTCATCTTTCTGCAGAGTTTTGGAGCAAGGAATCTTGAAGTTTTAAGTTATTTGCTGAACTCGTGGGGTCTTTTTAAACATTAGTAACTCAAAACAATGTTATACAACATATTTTTACTAAGATTCCTTGAACAAAACTCATCAATCCCTACCACAAAGCTTGAAATTCAAACTTTAATGGAGGTTTTTGGAGAAAGATGAAGAAGAAGGAAATGGTTAGAAGAGGAAAGGACAAGATGGCTTGTTGGAACCTTATTTTAGAGCTTACCTAGGATAGTTGAGAGAAGATTCCTTCAAATCTCTGTCCCAAGTTGGTCCAAATGTGCAGAATTCTTGGCTGCATTTATAGAAAACGACAACATCCTGGACATGGCCCCGTGTTCAGTGGGCACGGCCCCGTGTGCAGATAAAATTCTGACACAGTTTGTCCGTATTCTGACGTAAGGGTCAGAAGCGAATCTTTTGGTGAACACGGGGGCGTGTTGGCTGGACACGGCCCCGTGTCGAGAGGCTAGTTATGAAGTTTGTCTAGTTTTTAAGGAACTTAATCGTATCGGGTGGTTCCTGACTGGTTGGAACAACCCCAAAGTGTCTAAGATACCTTAATTGTCCTAGACTAAGGCGAGAACGCAAGAGGTTGTCGGTGAGGGTAATTCCTATTTTTATTCTAGGTGGACAAGTCCAACCCTTTCCCGGGCTCTCGTTAAAGAAGGTATATGCCGAATCGCTCAGGTCTATGTATGCACCGAACGAAGTCGATGGAGAGTCCTTCACGGCACAATCGGCACAGGGATGACTATCGTCCAAGTCTTCGCTAGGTATGAAGGTATTTTTGGGAGCAACGAGGTTGTTGGAATGCGGTCCCAACATTTCTTCATGGTCATCGTCTTGGGGTGGATCAATGAAATCCTTCCTAAGATCTTTTGACCAATTTAAAATTAGATCTTCTAGTTGAAATAGCTCGTCAAGGAGCATTTCTCCTAGAATATCTGGCTGGGCGCATTCGAGGGAGAGATAGTGATTATTTTTACTTTCGCCCTTCTTAAGGTTATAAGGAGTCGGTGGGTCTATATAGTGGGGCTTATAGTTTAGAAAGTAATATTCTAATTCTTTATGTTCGCCTCCACATAATTGACACCATGTACCATAAGAGTGCCGAAAGTAAAAAGAATTACCATCACTCATGTTTGTGTCAGAAATTACCAACCGCCGGGATCTAACGGTTCTGTTTTCAGTAAGTGAATCTTAGGCACGGGGGCGTGTTGAGCGAGCACGGCCCCGTGTTCAGCTTACTGTCTGACTTAAAACAAGATTGCCAGTTCCAATGATTGAGCACGGGGGCGTGTTCAGCAGGCACGACCCGTGCTGAGCTCTGCAGAAGCTGAAAAACTAAGAAAATCCTAAAAAATTAAAAAGAAAAATGAAAATATGATTAGGCCGTTGATTCCTAACTTTCTTAAAATCCTTGTGTCCCCGGCAACGGCGCCAAAATCTTGATGTGCGTTAGGTGTAATATAATTAAGATGTATATTTTAAGCCCTTTTTACACTTTTAGCCAAGTTTTAAATTTATAAAACACGATATTCTTTTTTTTTTTTTTGGGTAAAGGGTTACCCCGGTGATTCTATATATTCACAACCAAAAAGAAACAAGTGGAGTAGAGAGTCTACACCAGTTCTCTCATGAGACATGCCCCATGAGAGTAAAACCAGGAAACAAACCAAAAAAAAAATCAACAAAACAAGGTCAAACACACCTAGACACTCATCTAGACAAATAACAATATGCTATAAAGAACTAATTAGCCTCCATCATCTTTAGTTTCGGTTTCAATCTCCCAATCCCCAAGCAGCTTCCGCACCCTAGCGTTGTTCTTTAGCTTAGCTCCCATCAACTTGTATCTCACAGTTTTTAGAATAGTATCTTTTACCATTTCGGGTGGACGTAGTTGGTTTCTAAATAATCTAGCATTTCGCTCTTGCCAAATAGTATATGCAGCAGCCGCAACTAGAATCTTTGCAACATAAACCTCAACTCTCTTTGATCGAAGACGAGCACATAACCATTCGATGATATCCACCCATCTCGACCTCACGGCCGCCATCCCCACTTTACCTTGAATCATATTCCAAACTTCATCTGAAAATTTACACTCAAAGAATAAATGATGATGAGAATCATAATTCTCATAGCACAATAAACAGCACATCATATTCATGTTTTTTCGCCTTGAAAGATCCCACTTCAGAATTCTGTCTTGAGTAAGAAGCTTTCTCTTCATAATCAGCCACATCATAAACGCGTGCCTAGGAATACATTGCGCAAACCAAACAATACCACTCCAATCCACCTCAGATTCTCTATACCGAATCGAGTGCCACACTGCAGACGATGAAAAATCCTGACAGTCACTACCATCTTTCCATTGCAAACGGTCAGATTTTGTCGGATTTAAGTGAAAGTGATCCAGCTGAATAAGAACAGGGAAAAGATCCCTCCACGCCAGCGGCCAAATCCAAGTGCACCCATCGTGGACGTAGTATAGTGTTGGTAAGATACCGAGGTCGTCCAAGGACACAAGAGCTTTTAATAACGGTTTATCCTCAACGTTTAACCAAATCAAAATGTTAGAAAAGATTTTTAAACTAAGAAAAATAAAACTAACTAAATGCTGAAAAATAAAAATAAAAGTAAAAACAGATAGACAAGATGAATCACTTGGATCCGACTCGTGTATTAGTATAACCTTTGATTATTTTCGCACTTTTGCACTTGTTTAAGAGATTATCTTAGTTATTGTAGTAGGCCCCTCTTTTGAAGGCGACGTTACCCTCAACCCAGTAGTTTGAGTCAGCAAGGATACAATCCTAAAGGGTCGGATTATTGAAAGATAATGAATTAAGTTATTAATGCAAATTATGGTAGGCCCCTCTTTTGGAGGTGACGTTACCCTCGACTAAGTAGTCTGAGTCTGCAGGGATACAGTCCTAAATAGCCGGGTTATAGTATTAATAGTAGTTAACTTATGAGGGGGTCAAAGAGTTTGGATCCCCGCCATCCAATACCTATGGGTATTGAAGGAGATCCTACTAAATTTGACCCAGGTCCCTTGCAGGACCTCTAAACGCTGAACAAGGGCAAGACCCTTACCAAACCGTTCCCTTAACCCCCGACCAGGTAGCCAACATACCTCCATATAGACCGTGGAGATATGAATGGTGAAAATATTTTATTTTATATAGACAGTAAAATAATGCCAAGACACCACGGACAAACGATAAGGAAGAATCACCTTTAACATAAGCAACTAGTTATTAAAGTCATTAATACAAAACCAAATAAAAAGTGCAAAAGATTAAAAATAAAAAGTATTATACTAAACACTTGTCTTCACCAAGTGATGTAAGAGACTTAGGCAAACATGGCCTTGATTGTCAAGAACTCTTACGATCAATCTTGGATCCCGAGACGACTCACACACTCTATGATAGACAATGGATGATGGTGGTGGATGATGGTGTTGTGATGGTGGTGGATGAAGTGTGAGAGAGGTGGTGTGCCAAGGGATGAGTTGCAATGAAGCCAAGCACTCCTATTTATAGGCTGAACAGAAGGCTGGGCACGGCCCCGTGTCCGCTGCACACGGCCCCGTGCCCGTCTGACAATCTCTCTCTTCATTAATTGCAATTCGCAATTACAATTAATGCGCCTGCAGTACTTTCGCCACGCCCCCGTGTTCACTGGGCACGGCCCCGTGGTGGGCAATAGAAGCTTCTATAGGTTTGTCTTTTCTGCTGCTTCTTGGGCACGGCCCCGTGCTGGCTGAGCACGGGGCGTGTTCAGTCTTCTGCCTTCTCTGTTTTGCTTGGGAAGATGTTGTCGAGGGGTCGGGCAATCCACTTATGTTCCTTTTCTTCTATTTATGGTAGATTTAGCTGCCTTTTTGCTTCTTTTGTTAATTTGAGCTCATTTAATCCTGAAAATACAAAAGGAAGACAAAAACACTCTTTTTCCAACATTAGTACTTAAAAAGGGTTAGGTTTATGCCTTATTTGATGTAATTTATATGTTGCATTTTACACACATCATAGATATATAACAAGAGCATGGAACAAATCCTAAACATAATCGGGACATAGTGGGCCCCTAAATAAAATCGGAACATAGTGGGCCGAACCCACTTGGACTGCATTTTGTTTAATTGCACATTTGGGCTCTTCAAATATTGGGTCAAGTATAACATATCAAACCGAAAACATAGTGCGGCCGAATTAGTTTTGGGGATTGGAACTATAGTAGGACGAAGTGTGCAAGGGCGGCCCAATATTCCTGCATCCCAAATCATTGCTTGACAAAAAACTAGACTACACGCACAAGTATACACGGGCATGATTACATAAAACAAGTTTTTGGATGGAGAACAGTGAGAATTATAAATACGAGATTACAAGATACTAACCTTGAAAGTCTGGGTTGTCACAGAAGTTGGGTTAACGGGCCTTAAATGAGTCGAAATAGGCCTAAATCAACTGCAGGGACCATTTCTGTAAATATATAAGCTGTTGCTGAACTGTGGATCTCAGGCGGCCCGGTAAGCCCCCCTCTGACTCTTACGCGGGGCGCGTACTAGTATCAGATCTGCACAGAATCTTTCCCAGCTGTTTCCAGCTTGTTCCAACTGATTTGGTCACTTGCAAATGGTTTTTCATGCAATCTATGGGCCATTTTAGGTGCCCATGGTATTCCAAAACCATGGGTGCATGTGTACGGTTGAGATCAAAGCTCGTTTTACGATGAATGATCTTAACGAATCTCCGAAAACTATAAATACCCCCACCCATTTACCTTCAAACTCACAGTTGATCTGATTTGTTCTCTAAGTTAAAGTGTTTTCACTTCATACCTGAGAATAATTGGATCAAAACTCCATTGCTTGGACCCGTTGTAAGTATTCCTTCGTTCTTTTACACGTTTAAGCGTGAAAGTTAAACAGTGTTTGACTTTCAGCTTTGACCAGTTTATGGTCAACACAAAGTTCGTTTGAACTTCATAACGTGAGCATAATCACGATGGTTATAGTCACTTGTGACTATACCTACTGATTACCACGTTATTTAGGCAGAGTGACGAGTCGTAGTTTCGGCCAAAATGCGTATTCTTGCGTATTTTGTAACCAAACTACTTTTAGGTATCAAGACCCTTTGTTTTGATACCAAACCTGTTTTCAAACTTCGTTAAACATGTTTTAACATCTTTAGCTCGTTACTTTAGGTTTAGTGCTTATATAGGGTCGTAAAGGTAAGCGGTCTAAACAACCGCTTAGACTTTCGAACCCGACCCGTTTGGTCGATCATTAGGATCCGGCCAAACACATTTTGTGACCATAGTTGCATAAGGAATAACCTTCCGAGTTTACACTTTATGGTCACTTTGTCTACTTAGTTGTATGATAGGAAATTATATGCCTTAGAAAAATGACCAAAATGCCCTTTTTGCGCCAAAATTCATTTTAAGCATATGTAACATAATTTTTGACATCTAAACTGATTAGGCAACATTATTAGGCATGTTAAGGCATATTTTACTTGTCATAGGACTAGTTAGGCGGTCCGAACGCGTTTTACGCAAACGACGCGTTAAAGTAGCGTAAGCTACCTAAACGGGTCGTAATGGGTCGTAAGCAATTAGGATAGATTCCGTTTTAGGATGTAGGCTTTGTTAAACCATATTACATGAGTTCTTATGCTCATTTGGTTTACGAAACCACATTTTATCCGATCCTCCGATCTAGGTCCGTTTATTAACGTAGTTACCTATATTAGGTGCCGTTTGATTCCGTGATCTTTCTAGCATTGCTTGGTGGTTATCTAAAGACTGTTGAGTAATCTCAAGTGAGTACATAGACCCCTCTTTTTACTGTTTTTCAAACGTTTTGGGGTGAAACACATGTGCCTAATTGTTACTCTCGTGCTTTCCATGTTTTCATATCATATGCTTGTTATGTTTATTAGTACACTTATAGTACATGATTTCATTATGTTTTTGCTATGTATGTCCATTTAGTGCATACTTAGTGCATTGTTTTACATTACATTTCACGCTATGTATGTCCATTTAGTGCATACTTAGTGCATTGTTTTACATTACATTTCCCGCTATGTATGTTCATTTGTTGCATACTTAGTGCATTATTTTCATAAAAGATGCTTACATTTTGGTATGACATTTGGTTTGTTTAAATGGGACAAAAATACATTCATTAACATTGGCCATGCCGTTCGTTAGTAGGTAGTGGTACCATAGGAATTGACAACTCCCGTTCCTGACATCCTAGGTATGTTTGGATGGAAGGAATGATCGAATTCGATACACATAACTCAGATAAACCTTTAATTTGTTTAAGGGTTTGTCGCCACAGTCTCAAGGCTTGAATGTATGCATTTTCACAATACCGCATAGATGTTTGTATCAGTATAGCATGCATTTCCACAAAACATAACTTTGATTTAAACTATGTTTTACTTCAATACCTTGTTTTTGTGCATTTTACCTATGGTTTCGTTAATATATTTCACTTACCATACATGACATTTGTTTACACATTACATGATTTACATTTGACATAAACATTTTGACATTGATATACACATTACATAATTTACATTTGACATAAACATTTGACATTGGTTTACCCGTTACATGATTTACAATTTGACAATAGACAATTATTTACTCATAAACATTTAATGTTTGTTTAAACAAGACATTTGGTTGGTTTGTTTGGGTAAGTGATTTAAGTAACGAGGCGTGTGTAATATGATAAAAGCATGGTGGATACGCTATGATATTTGCTCCACATGTCTAGAACAAAACTAGGAAAGCCTTTGACAGTAGAAGTTGCTAGTGGTGATCCCATTGTTCTTGATTCTGTTTTTCGTAATTGCCAGCTGAACCTTAATAACCATCTTTTTCCTATCGACCTCACACCAATGCAACTTGGAAGCTTCGACGTTATAGTGGGTATGGATTGGTTAGCCAAGCATCACGCAGAGGTAGTGTGTTTTGAGAAGATTGTTCGTGTTCCGCTCTCGACAGGTGAGATCCTACAGGTTCGTGGTGAGAAACCTGTTAGTAGTATCAAGCTCATGTCTTGTTTTCAAGCTCAGAAGTATCTGCGAAAGAAATATGTGGCCTTCTTGGCACATGTTGTGACACCCCAGGAAAATTAGGGAAACAACGCAACTTAACTAGCTTCCTCAGTAACCACGCGCTAAATTTCGGGACGAAATTTTCTTAACAGGGGGAGAATGTGACAACCCTCAAAATTCCATGTATTCCGTACAATTTATTATTGATAATTAAAGTGCTTGACGACTGTGTGGAATTACTTAACTGCTTTCTGATATCTGTGTTATGCTTACATGTGCTTGTTAACGTACGAGTAGTATGCAGAAAAGTCACTAGATAGTCCGCTATAATTTCCTAAGTGTTAGAAATTAAAAGTGTTACAAAAATATACATAAAAGACACCTTACGGATTAATTAAGCACTTTAACAGAACAGTATCGAACCAAACAACCGGACTTTACCCGGAACATAAAAATACTGCCAAAGTCATTGTTTTGACTTTCCTGAGCTAGTTAGGGTCCCCGAATACCCTAATACCCTTTATATAATAAACACACTTAACCTCCTAACTAAACCTTTAGATTTCAACTTAAACCTAACTATACCATTACAAACCAACCCTTACCCCTCTCCTTGACGGTTCCCCATGGGTGGGACACACCCATGCTTCCTTGATTATTTTGATGGTTGTTGTTTAATATCTAGGGTACACATTGTATGATGGACATTAGGAATTTAGATTATAAGTAAACCTCTTGGGTTGTCATTCTCTCACTTCAAACACCCTCAATCAAACTTGCACTCTCCTCTCTTCTCTTGCTCTTATTCGGCCGACCCCATAGCACACACCACCACCATCATCAAGTCTTCATTCAAGCATTTTCCATACACTCAAGGGTGCTAGAGATTATACAACAAAGCTCGGTGCTCTCGGAAGTGGTAGGACCTTCTCCATTCGCTATTAACCACCACATTTCTTCACTCGAACTTCCCTAGCCTTGAGCTAGTGGTAAGAACTTAGATCTGTTCATTCTTCATGTTATTTAAGTGGTTAATAGTTGTTTGATGATGAAAATCTATGAAACACTAAAGAACTTGCACTAAAGTCTTGAACATATGAAATATAAGATGGATAAAGAGAAGTTATGTGTGTAAATCATGTAGATCTTGTGTTGTTATGATTCTTGGTTGATTATCTGATGTTTTGCTGGTTAATATTGATGTTTCATGTTGTTATAATCACTAAAACATGCTAACGGAATCAATCGGACACGAACTAGGAAGTTAAAGACTGAAAACAGAATCTGTCCAAGCTTTACAGCCAACTTCAGTTGGCTGTAAACAGGTCATAAACTCCACAAAAAACTGATATTTTGAGTCTAAAATGTGATATTAGGAAATACGGTTCTAACGGCACCGGAATCATAATTTTTGGACTCCGTTTACTATTTTTAAAGTATCATTCCGTAATAGCAGCTAGAGCTGCATTTTTCTGCAGAAAATTGGCGATATGTTTTTAGTCATAACTTGAGTTCTGTGTTGAATCAGCCCATGAAATATGTACAGTAGATGGACACTGATGTCGTAGTAATTGTCCCACTGGAATTTCGTCAATCCGACTTACAATGAATTTTTAGTGAATTATTCCGTGGGCTGCGGTCAGAAAATAATAAATCTGAGTGCAGTCCAGAAAATGATTTTTAATAAAATATTGGTGACGAATTAGATCCCGAGATTTTTACACAATAATATTTGGGTCGTTTAGCATCTTCTATAAAAAGTTGGGAATTTTTGAAATAAGATAACTATTTTATTAAAATGCTCGAAAACAGCCCAATTTCGGATAATTAAGTTAAAACCACATAAGTAGTGATTTGCGTGTCTAAATGTCGAATATGTTATCTGTGAATGATCTAACATGTTATGCGTCGATAAAAGTGTTATGTGCAATGTCTTATGTTTATTTTGAATGGGAACGGATGGGGCGTTTATATGGGCATAAACCGTTAAAGTAATGCATGTTATGTGATAGATACGTGTAGGAACTTTGTACTCTATTTGAAAACCACTAAATGATTAACTGATAATTATATTAGGACGTGATTGACCGACTCTGACTGTTAGCTATAATTGAGAATCTAACCGAGCAAACCGAGGTGAGTTCACACACTTTCTAAGGCATGGGATTCCCGGTGGTTTGGGAATGGGTTAAAAGAAATTAAACGGAATCTACATATCTTACTTAGGTAGGATATGTACGGCCATCCTCCTCGGGTAGGATGCCAGTATTAATCCTGCGTATTCTCTTGGGAGAACTACGTACGTTCGTCCTCCTTGGGTAGGACAACAACCTTAAAACTTACTAGACAAAACTCTATCATAAGTCCCTCATTTTATATCGGCTTAATCGCCGAGGCCAATGGCGAGCGGGTCATTAGTTAATAACGCTATTAGGTTTAACAAACCTCACACCGTGCCAGTCGGACGGGCGTGTACTAATGGACTATGGCAAACCATCAGTGATGATAGACACTGATGTAGGGCACAACTTACTTGCGTAGTGGTCGATATGGTACAGTCTAGTAGTTCACATGGGGAAGCCCCCACTAATCATGAACAGGGTATGGGTAATAAAGAATGAACTGGTTAAACTTTCTTTCAACTACGGGGTAACCCCCACGGTAATTACGCCAACGAAAGACAAACCACGTTTTCGGAAAACAACTTAAAACTAAGCCACCAAACATGAACTCACTCAACTTTGTTGTTGACTCATTGTTACATGCCTTACAGGTGGCTAACTGCTTGGAGCTTGCACGAGGATGGAGTCGTTGTGGTGTACGGACAGTTATGTCCAGTGTTTAGTATTTAAATCATTATGAACTTATTAAACCTATGTGTCAGACTTTAAACTTATGAACTGCGAACTTATGTTTTGAACCTTATGTTTATGCTTCCGCTGTCTAAATTAAAACTTGGTTAACTAGCTTTTGGTCACCAATCGTATTGTGGTTGGCTTGATTTACTTAAATACGTTGTTCAGTATGATTGGTAGCTCGATCCTGGTCACGTCACGCCTCCAAGCGGTGGTACTCCGCATGGTGGATTTTGGGGGTGTGACACATGTTGTAGCAGATAAAGGCAAAGGTAAGTCTATTCAAGATATCCATGTTGTTCGGGATTATCCTGAATTGTTTCCTGAAGAGTTACCTGGTTTACCCCCAGCACGCCAAGTCGAGTTCCATATTGATCTTGTACCTAGTGCAAATCCTATTGCCAGATCTCCATATCGTCTTGCACCGTCTGAGATGCAAGAATTGTCTAAGCAGCTTCAGGAGCTTTCTGACAAAGGTTTTATTCGTCCTAGCTTTTCACCTTGGGGTGCTCCAATTCTTTTTGTCGAGAAGAAGGATGGATCTTTCAGGATGTGTATCGATTATCGTGAGCTTAACAAGCTTACCATCAAGAATCGATGTCCCCTACCTCGCATTGATGATCTCTTTGATCAGTTACAGGGTGCTACTTGTTTCTGGAAGATTGATCTACGTTCTGGGTATCATCAACTTCGTGTGCATGAAGAAGATATTCCCAAGACAGCTTTCCGCACTCGTTATGGGCATTATGAGTTCACTGTTATGCCTTTCGGTTTGACTAATGCTCCTGCTGTTTTCATGGACCTGATGAATAGGGTTTGTAAGCCTTATTTAGACAAGTTCATCATCGTTTTCATTGACGACATCTTGATATATTCTAAGACGCGAGCTGATCATGAGCAACATCTTCATCTTACTCTGGAACTCCTGAAGAAGGAGCAACTTTTTGCCAAATTCTCTAAATGTGAATTTTGGCTTAAGGAAGTTCAATTCTTAGGTCATATTGTCAACGAACAAGGTATTCATGTAGATCCCTCCAAGATTAGTGCGATTAAGAATTGGGATACGCCTACTACTCCTACTGAAGTTCGTTCTTTTCTTGGTCTGGCGGGTTATTATCGCCGCTTCATCAAGAACTTCTCAAAGATTGCAGTTCCTCTAACTGCTCTAACACAGAAGAACAAACCCTTTGAATGGGGATCCAAGCAAGAGGAATCGTTTCAGACCTTGAAGCAGAAGCTTTGTGATGCGCCTATTCTATCTTTGCCTGAGGGCAATGATGATTTCCTCGTGTATTGTGATGCATCAAACTTGGGTCTTGGTTGTCACACCCCCAAAATCCACCTGCGGATGACACCCGCTTCGGGGGCGTGACTGACCAGGATCCAGCCACCAATTATACCGAATACTTAAGTTGATAACAAAAGTAATACTTACTATTCATAAGCTTAGCAAATGTTAAGTTCAGAGTTTAAAGTTTCAAGTTCAAAACAGTAATAAGTAGCGGAAGCATAAGTAAGGTAGTTTAAAACAAAGTTCATGATTCAAAATAAGGTAACACCCAACACAAGGGTGAACAGACACTACACGTCCCCAAGCTGCAAGCTCCTTCGTCACTGGTTACCTGCAAAACATGCAGTAAGGGGTCAACAATAATGCTGAGTGAGTTCACTAGTTGTCCAGTTTTAATTACCAAAAACTTTGTTTCACCGGTTAATTTATCCGTTTATACATGCCCTGGGGAGCTACCCAAAAGTTAGCGACTAAACTGTTTTTCCAATACCGAACACTAGGTAACCGTTGCGTATCCGCAGGATGCCCCGATGTCAATGTTCTATCATCATTGACGGATTTCTGGGTACATTAGTTCACGACCGTCCCAAACCAGGGCACGGTGTGAGGCTGGTAAACACCTAAATAGCGCTATCAACTAATAACCCGCTCGCCTGAACCCGGCGACTAATCGGTATTTGTAGTAGGGACTTGAGTGATAGAGTTTCGTTTAGTGCCGTTAGTTGCAATCCGTATAAACAGTAATTAACCAAAAGGTTTCCCAATACCCGGGAAGGAAAAGTAAGTTTTGTTCCCAATAACTAGGGAAGGTATGTAAATGGTATCCCCTTTTACCAGGGGATAGGGTTGTTAGTCTCGTGTCCCAAACCACCGGGACGCATGCTTTTAAGTTGTGAACTCACCTTGGGTTGCTCGGTAGGTTTAGGTTACTTGTCAATCACGTTGGTCACCACGTCCTAACATGGTTACCGGTATAGGTCAGGTTCGGTGTACAAGCATTCACGTAAAACACATACGGGCACGTATCATGCATACAAGTAAACAGGCATGGGGTTATTGGGCCGGCCTAAACATTTAAGCAGTCAACAGTAACACATAACCCAGTCAACAGATAGCCCATCTAACAGATAGTCCAAGTTAACACAAAATGGCCCAATAACCAAAGTGGACGGCCCAGTCGCAACCAGCTGGTCTCGAGTCGCAACCAGGTGGTTTCGGCTTGTCACGTTATGGTTGCGAGTCGCAACCGCGTGGTCTCGAGTCATCACGCTGTGGTTGCGAGTCGCAACGGTCGTAGTCTCGAGTCGTAATCTCGTGGTTTCGAGTTGTCACGCTTTGGTTGCGAGTCGCAACTGCGTGGTCTCGAGTCGGAATGCCTTGGTTGCGAGTCGCAACGACGCAGTTGCGAGTCGGAATGCTGTCACTTTCATGTACACGTGATGATGCAGATATGACAGTCCAAATTGTACATATGAAATCAGACCCAGATTAGGAAACTACCAATAAGGTTTCTACAAACACTTTTCCTAATCTGCCTATAATAAAATTTGGATCAAACTTTGCCATTTTAAATCTTCAAACTATCTTCAACAAGTTCATCAAGTTCATAGTTTTTCTAGGGTTTTCATGTTAATCATAACCATGCATTTTGAACCGAAAATCATATATTTCAAACAAGATTGTCATGTAAGAACAAGAAACATATTATTTGTAGCCGAAATCTTAAGTCTAGCAACATCATTTTGCAAGAATAATAAAGCATAATATGTTTGGCTATGAACACTTTTAAACTACCCCTTTTTCTTGCCATTTAAACATGTTATCACATATATTCAACTTCACAAATCATCCTAAATTCATACACAACACTATGAACCAAGCATACAAGTCCATTCAACATAACATAAATCCTATGCACAAGGATAATACTAACCGGTTGTGAAGAAGAAGAAGGAGCCGAAAACAAAGAGAAAGGAACCGAGAAGATGGAGCGTCCGGGTGATGATCTTGACCGAGTTTCTTGTCCGGGATCCTTGCTTGAACCGAAAATAGGAAGGGATTGGGGTGTGTTGTTGAGGGTTTCTAGTTGAGAGGAAAATAGGAGAAGTGTGTTGGTGTGTTGTGCAAAATGATGGAAATGAAGGAAAGTGGGGGATTATATACCAAGTGTCAACAAGACTAAGGGGGTTTCGGGTTGGGCTTGGGGTTTCGACCCAAACCGGTTACGGCCCAAAGGCCCACTCGCAACCGCCCGGTTGCGAGTCATGGTCTCGACTCACGTACATTTATATATAATACGTATATTCAACACACATTAAACAAATAAAGATCACGTTTCCATTTAATAATATTTATATACACGAAATATTACAAGGTGTTCGTTCGGATAAAAAAAACCTAGAGTGTCACATTATCCCCAAGTTTTAAGAACTTTCGTCCCGAAAGTTAAGGCAGCCACTGCCAAGCTAGCGTGTTTTAACGGGGTGTCACATCATCCCCCCGTTAGTTTGGAATTTCGTCCCGAAATTCGGTTGTAGCTTCAGTGCTGGGGTTTTCGTTTGGGAATAACTGGGGATACTTGGACTTCATCTGGTCCTCCCGCTCCCAGGTAAACTCTGGGCCGCGTCGCGAGTTCCAACGAACTCGTACAAGGGGTATCTGGCTACGTTTGAGGGTTTTGATCTCTCGATTCATGATCTCAATCGGTTCCTCAGTAAAGTGTAGCTGTTCATCAATCGTCAGTTCCTTAAAAGAAATCACAAGTGTTTCATCCGACAAACACTTCTTCAGGTTAGATACGTGAAAAACGTTGTGCACTGCACTCAGCTCTGCAGGCAGGTTCAATCTATAAGCAACCTTACCGATTTTCTCGGTAATTTCGAATGGTCCAACATACCGTGGATTCAGCTTGCCCCGTTTACCGAAACGGACCACACCCTTCCAGGGTGAGACCTTAAGTAGAACCCGGTCCCCGACCTGGAATTCTAACGGTTTTCTACGCTTGTCAGCGTAGCTTTTCTGACGGTCACGAGCTGCCGCCATGCGTTGCCTGATCTGGGAAATCTTTTCTGTTGTGTCTACCACTAGTTCTGGGCCTGTGAGCTGACTGTCACCTATTTCCGCCCAGCAAAGAGGTGATCGGCATTTACGACCGTACAATGCCTCAAAAGGTGCCGCCTGAATGCTAGTGTGGTAGCTGTTGTTGTAGGAGAATTCCACCAACGGTAGATGCTTCTCCCAGTTCTTGCCAAAATCGATCACACATGCTCTAAGCATGTCTTCCAGGGTTTGGATGGTGCGTTCAGACTGCCCATCCGTTTGCGGGTGATAAGCGGTGCTCATGTCCAAACGTGAGCCAAAGGATTTGTGCATAGCTTGCCACAACTCGGAAGTAAAACGAGCGTCTCGGTCGGAAATAATAGAAGTTGGCACCCCGTGCCTGGAGACTACTTCCTTCAAATAGATTTCTGCTAAGGTAGAAAACTTGTCTGTTTCCTTAATGGCCAGAAAGTGTGCAGACTTAGTCAATCGATCTACTATCACCCAAATAGTGTCATTCCCGCGTTGGGATCTAGGTAGCCCTGTGACAAAATCCATGGAAATCTGTTCCCATTTCCATTTCGGGATTTCCGGTTGCTGGAGGAGGCCTGCGGGTTTCTGATACTCGATCTTGACTCTTGCGCAGGTCAAACATTTGCCAACGTAGGCTGCTATGTGGGCTTTCATGCCAGGCCACCAGTAAGTGGTCCTTAAGTCGTGGTACATCTTATCTGCACCAGGATGTACTGAATAACGGGACTTATGGGCTTCGTCCATCACAAGCTCTCGTAGATCTCCGTATAGTGGGACCCAAATGCGCCCTGCCACATAGTAGGCGCCGTCTTCTTTCTGTTCTAGCTGCTGCCTCGATCCTCGCAGGGACTCAGCCCTGATGTTTTCCGGTTTCAGAGCTTCAACCTGAGCATTTCGAATCTGGGTAGGGAGACTAGACTGGATGGTAAGTTGTAATGCTCGCACGCGCTTTGGTATAGTGTCTTTTCGGCTGAGGGCGTCTGCCACAACATTGGCCTTGCCCGGATGATACTTGATGGCGCATTCATAATCATTCAGAAGTTCAACCCATCGACGTTGTCGCATGTTTAACTCCTTCTGCTTAAAGATATGCTCGAGACTCCTGTGATCGGTGTAAATGGTGCACTTGGTACCGTACAGGTAATGTCTCCATATCTTAAGCGCAAATATCACTGCTCCCAGTTCCAAGTCGTGTGTTGTGTAGTTCCTTTCATGTGTCTTAAGTTGTCGAGAGGCGTAAGCAATAACTTTCTCGCGTTGCATCAACACGCAACCGAGCCCATGAATAGACGCATCGCAGTAGACCACAAAGTCGTCAGTGCCTTCAGGTAACGAGAGAATAGGAGCACTGCAGAGGTTATCCTTAAGCCTCTGAAAAGCAGATTCATGTGCTTCATTCCACTTGTAGGTGACGCCTTTCTGAGTGAGCGTAGTGAGGGGTTGTGCAATCTTTGAGAATCCTTGAATGAATCTGCGGTAGTAACCTGCCAATCCCAAGAATTGGCGAACTTCAGTCGGAGTCTTAGGGGTAGGCCAATTCTTTATAGAGTCGATCTTAGCTGGGTCGACGTGGATTCCATCCTTGTTAACCACGTGCCCAAGGAAATGGACTTCTCGAATCCAGAAGTCGCATTTCGAGAACTTGGCATACAGTTGCTCATTGCGAAGGAGTTCGAGGATAAGGCGTAGGTGCTGTTCATGCTCTTCCTGACTTTTCGAGTAGATCAAGATGTCGTCTATAAACACGATCACAAATTTGTCGAGGTAGGGTTTGCATACTCGGTTCATAAGATCCATGAATACTGCAGGCGCGTTGGTCATTCCAAAGGGCATAACGAGGAATTCATAATGACCATAACGAGTTCTGAATGCAGTTTTGGAGATGTCTTCATTACGGACCCTTAACTGATGATAGCCTGATCGCAGGTCAATCTTAGAGTAGTAGCTCGATCCTTGCAATTGATCGAATAGGTCATCGATTCGCGGGAGAGGGTAACGATTCTTGATGGTAACCTTGTTCAACTCACGGTAGTCTATGCACATTCGGAACGTGCCATCCTTCTTCTTAACAAAGAGTACCGGTGCTCCCCAGGGTGATGAACTAGGACGGATAAATCCTTTATCCAAAAGTTCTTGTAGTTGCGTCGAGAGTTCCTTCAATTCCGCGGGGGCTAGACGGTAAGGCGCACGAGCTATAGGCGCTGCTCCGGGAGCTAGCTCGATTTGGAATTCGACCTGACGATGAGGAGGGAGTCCAGGTAATTCCTCAGGAAATACCTCGGGGTAGTCACGCACTACTGGAAAATCTTCAATCCTCTTCTCCTTTTCCTGCGTGTTGGTAACAAGTGCTAAGATAGCGGTGTGCCCCTTTCGTAGACACTTCTGGGCTTTCAAGAAAGAAATAACGCCGGAGATTTCTCCACCTTTGCCACCTTGTACAATGAGGGGTTTGCCAGAACGGCGAGGAATACGAACTGCTTTCTCTTGACAGAGGATCTCAGCGCGATGCTTGGATAACCAATCCATACCAATAACGACGTCGAAGCTTCCAAGAGTAACAGGGAAAAGGTCGATACTAAATGTCTGACCAGACAACCCTAGTTTGCAGCCTTTGACAACATGTGAGGCCTCGATGTTTCTACCATTAGCTAACTCGACGATGTGAGGAGAACTTAGTAACGAAAGCGGACGTTTAAGCTTCTTACTAATACGTAGGGACACATAACTAGCATCGGCACCGGAATCAAATAACACAGAAACATAACGATCATCGAGTAGGAACTTACCCGTCACAACATTGGGGTCATTCCTTGCTTCACCAGCTCCAATCACGAATGCCCTTCCTCTAGCACCATTCCCAGCATTGTTGTTCTGATTGTTGTTCCCAGCTCCCTGATTATTGTTGCGATTCTGATTCAGTTCAGGGCAATCCCTCTTAAAGTGCCCCTCAGCTCCACACTTAAAACATGCCCGGTTGTTTCCCTGCTGCTGTTGCTGTTGGGGTTGTTGCTGATTCTGTCTAGCTGGGAACTGACTTCGACAATCCTTGGCGTCGTGCCCCATCTTGTGGCATCGCTGACACTGGCCCTTGTTACATGCCCCATTGTGGTGCTTGTTACACTTGTTGCACTTAGGGTAGCTTCCCCGGTAGCCACCCTGTTGCTGGGTGCCTTTGTTGTTTTCAGTTTTCCTTTGTTGTGCTGGGGCCTGAGTGGGGTTAGCATCCTTGCTTTGACTTCCTTCCCACTTACGCTTGCTGTCACTAGAAGTTCCGACAGTAGCACTGATCCTTTTGGGCAACCTGCCCTCTTCCACGGCCTGATCAGTAAGTTTGTGAGCAAGTCGAACGATCGGCTGAATGGTAGTGTGGTTGGCTGAAGTTACGTGGCTTCGAATCTCTGGAGCCAAACCTTTGATATACAGTTCGATCCTTCGGTACATTGGTCGAGACATGTTCGGGCAGAGAGCAGCATAGTCATTAGACAGCTTGGTGTAAGTTTCAATTTCCGACCCAACCATCTTGAGCTCATAGTACTCATTCTCAAGCTTGTGGATGTCATCCCGGTGACAGTATTCATCCTTAATCATATCCTTGAAATCCTCCCATGCCGTAGCATTTGCAGTTTCCAATCCAAACATCTGAATCTGCGCCTTCCACCAAGAAAGCGCGCTCCCTTCAAGCGTAGCAGTAGCAAATTTCACCCAATTTGCAGGGGGACACTCGCAAACAGCAAAAACAGCTTCAATCTTCTCAATCCAATGCAGAAGACCTATGGCACCCTCAGTGCCGTTGAAAGGGAGAGGCTTGCAATCCATGAAAGTTTTGAAAGTACACACGGGTGGTTGCGCAGGTGCATGCTGACCTGTTCGTGAGAAGCGAAGTGTATAGGTTTAGAGGCGAAAAGTCGATGTGGCGGTAGGACCTAAACATCCTAAAACAACGAGCTTACCTATAGGGTGAGCTGCGAAAGCTGCAGCCACTGTGTTGAGCAGGTTAGTGAACTGAGCCTGTGTCATGTTGATGTTTCCCCTTCCGCGTCCACTCATTGTCTTCATAACCAGAAAACACAATATGAGTGTGATGTCGTAGTGTAGCGAGAATGAGATAGAAGAGAGAGGTGTATCTATCTAATTTTAGACATACTAGTACGTAGAGCAAATCAGGAAACATAAGTAAACAGGTAAACACTGGTCCGAGCTATGAGGTTAAATGTGTCGAGCCTTGCACTTGGAGTGTAGTGTCGTCACGAGTCACGGGTTATAGTCTGGTTTTCTCCAAAAAGATTTTCCCCTTTTTAAAACCAAGTTCACTATAACCAATGGCTCTGATACCAATCTGTCACACCCCCAAAATCCACCTGCGGATGACACCCGCTTCGGGGGCGTGACTGACCAGGATCCAGCCACCAATTATACCGAATACTTAAGTTGATAACAAAAGTAATACTTACTATTCATAAGCTTAGCAAATGTTAAGTTCAGAGTTTAAAGTTTCAAGTTCAAAACAGTAATAAGTAGCGGAAGCATAAGTAAGGTAGTTTAAAACAAAGTTCATGATTCAAAATAAGGTAACACCCAACACAAGGGTGAACAGACACTACACGTCCCCAAGCTGCAAGCTCCTTCGTCACTGGTTACCTGCAAAACATGCAGTAAGGGGTCAACAATAATGCTGAGTGAGTTCACTAGTTGTCCAGTTTTAATTACCAAAAACTTTGTTTCACCGGTTAATTTATCCGTTTATACATGCCCTGGGGAGCTACCCCAAAAGTTAGCGACTAAACTGTTTTTCCAATACCGAACACTAGGTAACCGTTGCGTATCCGCAGGATGCCCCGATGTCAATGTTCTATCATCATTGACGGATTTCTGGGTACATTAGTTCACGACCGTCCCAAACCAGGGCACGGTGTGAGGCTGGTAAACACCTAAATAGCGCTATCAACTAATAACCCGCTCGCCTGAACCCGGCGACTAATCGGTATTTGTAGTAGGGACTTGAGTGATAGAGTTTCGTTTAGTGCCGTTAGTTGCAATCCGTATAAACAGTAATTAACCAAAAGGTTTCCCAATACCCGGGAAGGAAAAGTAAGTTTTGTTCCCAATAACTAGGGAAGGTATGTAAATGGTATCCCCTTTTACCAGGGGATAGGGTTGTTAGTCTCGTGTCCCAAACCACCGGGACGCATGCTTTTAAGTTGTGAACTCACCTTGGGTTGCTCGGTAGGTTTAGGTTACTTGTCAATCACGTTGGTCACCACGTCCTAACATGGTTACCGGTATAGGTCAGGTTCGGTGTACAAGCATTCACGTAAAACATATACGGGCACGTATCATGCATACAAGTAAACAGGCATGGGGTTATTGGGCCGGCCTAAACATTTAAGCAGTCAACAGTAACACATAACCCAGTCAACAGATAGCCCATCTAACAGATAGTCCAAGTTAACACAAAATGGCCCAATAACCAAAGTGGACGGCCCAGTCGCAACCAGCTGGTCTCGAGTCGCAACCAGGTGGTTTCGGCTTGTCACGTTATGGTTGCGAGTCGCAACCGCGTGGTCTCGAGTCATCACGCTGTGGTTGCGAGTCGCAACGGTCGTAGTCTCGAGTCGTAATCTCGTGGTTTCGAGTTGTCACGCTTTGGTTGCGAGTCGCAACTGCGTGGTCTCGAGTCGGAATGCCTTGGTTGCGAGTCGCAACGACGCAGTTGCGAGTCGGAATGCTGTCACTTTCATGTACACGTGATGATGCAGATATGACAGTCCAAATTGTACATATGAAATCAGACCCAGATTAGGAAACTACCAATAAGGTTTCTACAAACACTTTTCCTAATCTGCCTATAATAAAATTTGGATCAAACTTTGCCATTTTAAATCTTCAAACTATCTTCAACAAGTTCATCAAGTTCATAGTTTTTCTAGGGTTTTCATGTTAATCATAACCATGCATTTTGAACCGAAAATCATATATTTCAAACAAGATTGTCATGTAAGAACAAGAAACATATTATTTGTAGCCGAAATCTTAAGTCTAGCAACATCATTTTGCAAGAATAATAAAGCATAATATGTTTGGCTATGAACACTTTTAAACTACCCCTTTTTCTTGCCATTTAAACATGTTATCACATATATTCAACTTCACAAATCATCCTAAATTCATACACAACACTATGAACCAAGCATACAAGTCCATTCAACATAACATAAATCCTATGCACAAGGATAATACTAACCGGTTGTGAAGAAGAAGAAGGAGCCGAAAACAAAGAGAAAGGAACCGAGAAGATGGAGCGTCCGGGTGATGATCTTGACCGAGTTTCTTGTCCGGGATCCTTGCTTGAACCGAAAATAGGAAGGGATTGGGGTGTGTTGTTGAGGGTTTCTAGTTGAGAGGAAAATAGGAGAAGTGTGTTGGTGTGTTGTGCAAAATGAAGGAAATGAAGGAAAGTGGGGGATTATATACCAAGTGTCAACAAGACTAAGGGGGTTTCGGGTTGGGCTTGGGGTTTCGACCCAAACCGGTTACGGCCCAAAGGCCCACTCGCAACCGCCCGGTTGCGAGTCATGGTCTCGACTCACGTACATTTATATATAATACGTATATTCAACACACATTAAACAAATAAAGATCACGTTTCCATTTAATAATATTTATATACACGAAATATTACAAGGTGTTCGTTCGGAAAAAAAAAACCTAGAGTGTCACATTGGTTGTGTTCTCATGTAAAGGAACAAAGTTATAGCATATGCATCAAGGCAGTTGAAGATACATGAGAAGAACTGCACCACTCATGATCTTGAGTTGGGTGCAGTTGTCTTCGTTCTCAAGATCTAGAGACATTATTTGTATGGTACAAAATGTGTGGTTTTCACGGACCACAAAAGTCTTCAGCATATCTTCAATCAGAAAGAACTCAACATGAGGCAACGATGTTGGGTTGAGCTTCTAAACGACTATGATTGGAGATTCGCTACCATCCTGGTAAGGCGAATGTCGTGGCTAACGCTTTGAGTCGTAAAGAACGTGTCAAGCTTCATTGTGTTTGTGTTCAATCTGATATTCAAGCTCGATCTGATATCCAAACCCGCATCTCTCAGGCTCAACACACTTGTGTTTCACAAAGATTGATGGGTAAGGAATTACCCTATCACATTAAGCCTGATCTTGAACTGAAGGACAATGGATCATATTATTTCATGGACCGTTTATGGGTCCCAAGTCAAGATAATCTTCGCACCTTGCTTATGGATGAAGCCCATAAGTCTCGTTATTCTATTCATCCTGGCTCAGATAAAATGTATAAGGATCTTCGTACTCAGTATTGGTGGCCTGGTATGAAGAAAGACATTGCCTTATACGTATCAAAATGCCTTACTTGTCTTAAGGTTAAGGCTGAACATCAACATCCCTCTGGTTTACTGGAGCAACCAGAGATTCCAGTTTGGAAATGGGAAAACATTGCTATGGATCTTATTACCAAACTTCCGCGCACTAAGAGAGGTCATGACGCCATCTGGGTAGTTGTTGATCGTCTTACAAACTCAGCACATTTCTTGCCGATCTGTGAGGATCTATCTGCTGACAAGCTTGCTAAAATTTATGTGGATGAAATTGTATCTAGACATGGTGTTCCTTTGAACATTATTTCTGACAGAGATGCTCGATTCTTATCTCGTTTTTGGAGAACCATGCAATCTGCTATGGGGACACAACTTAATCTGAGCACAGCTTATCATCCACAATCAGATGGCCAAACTGAAAGAACAATCTAGACTTTGGAGGGTATGCTTACAGCTTGTGTGATCGATTTTGGTGGTAGTTGGGATTCGTATCTTCCATTGATTGAATTCTCCTACAACAACAGTTATCACTCCAGCATCAACATGGCTCCTTTCGAGGCTCTCTATGGTCAAAAATGTCGTTCACCAGTCTGCTGGAATGAGATCGGTGAGGCTCAGCTTACTGGACCTGACCTCATTCTAGAGACAACAGATAAGGTTCAGAAAGTTCGTGATAACCTTCAGACAGCTAGAAGCCGTCAAAAGTGTTACGCGGCCCGACGACGCAAGCCCTTGGAATTTCAAGTCGGTGATCATGTATTACTTAAGGTCTCACCTTGGAAAGGTGTGATCAGATTTGGAAAGACAGGAAAACTTGCACCTAGATATGTTGGACCATTCAAGATCGTTGAAAGAATCGATAAGGTAACCTACAGACTGGAGTTACCTCCTGAACTTGGAAACGTTCATCCAACCTTTCACGTGTCCAATCTCAAGAAGTGTTTAGCTGATGAGAACCTCCACATACCACTTGATGAAATTCGTGTTGAAAACACGATGCATTTTGTTGAGAAACCTGTGGAAATCATGGACAGTGAAGTCAAGTGGCTTAAACGCAAGCGCATTCCATTGGTCAAAGTTTGCTGGGAATCTAAACGTGGACTCGAGTTTACTTGGGAACGTGAAGATCAAATGAAGGCGAAATATCCACATCTATTCTCACGAGTTTCCTCTAAACAAATTTTGGGACGAAATTTCCACAAGTAGGGGAGACTGTGACACCTGTGCTTGTAATCATTGTAAACAGTGCAGTTATCAATAAAACAATATTATTTGACCCCAATGTTTGTTTGTTTATGTTTGACATTTTTCATGTTTTGGTTTTTGTTCAATTTCAAACTCTATATCACTTTCTAGAGAGTTATACGCAAACTGGTGTGTAAACGTAACCAGTTTAACGCGACAAACACTCTTGAACATCAACATATGCTTAACATATCTTAATAACCTTTATATAACTTAGAAATAAGTTTTGAAGGCTTTGGTATGGCAAAATCAAGTTTATTCGCTTACAGGGACTAATTCGACAAACTGCGAAAGTATGCCGATTCGTACTGTAACGGACAATCCGGAACTTGATCATAAGTTAAACATACCATAAATATCCTTTACATAGCATAGAAATAGGCATTGAGGGGTTCGGTGTGCTAAAATAATCTTTTTGGTCATTCAGGGACTAAAAGCGTCAAAAAGTGCATAAGTTTGCATTTTCGCGCATATCTTACGTTCTGAATACATCCGGACATCCAAAAATTTATGTAACCACTAAAATATTTTACTCTAGTGATTGGCATGATAAAATTCCATTCGTCGCGTATTTTGGATCATTTTGCGCGTTCGTTTGTATTTCATCGTAATTAACCGAATAACGTGATCGTACGGCCAAACGAACCAACATCCGACATATTTTTGAGCATGTTTCACGTCCACTATGCTTAGGCATCATTTTAGGCCCTTGAAGTTGGCTTAACGGGCCTTAAATGAGTCGAAATAGGCCTAAATCAACTGCAGGGACCATTTCTGTAAATATATAAGCTGTTGTTGAACTGTGGATCTCAGGCGGCCCACGTAAACCCCCCTCTGACTCTTACGCGGGGCACGTACTAGTATCAGATCTGCACAGAATCTTTCCCAGCTGTTTCCAGCTTGTTCCAACTGATTTGGTCACTTGCAAATGGTTTTTCATGCAATCTATGGGCCATTTTAGGTGCCCATGGTATTCCAAAACCATGGGTGCATGTGTACAGTTGAGATCAAAAATCGTTTTACGATGAATGATCTTAACGGCTCTCCGAAAACTATAAATACCCCCACCCATTTGCCTTCAAACTCACACTTGATCTGATTTGTTCTCTAAGTTGAAGTGTTTTCACTTCTTACCTGAGAATAATTGGATCAAAACTCCATTGCTTAGACCCGTTGTAAGTATTCCTTCGTTCTTTTACGCTTTTTAAGCATGAAAGTCAAACAGTGTTTGACTTTCAGCTTTAACTAGTTTATGGTCAACACGAAGTTCGTTTGAACTTCATAACGTGAGCGTAATCACGATCGTTATAGTCACTTGTGACTATACCTACTGATTACCACGTTATTTAGGCATAGTGACGAGTCGTAGTTTCAACCAAAATGCGTATTCTTGCGTATTTTGTAACCAAACTACTTTTAGGTATCCAGACCCTTTGTTTTGATACCAAACCTGTTTTTCAAACTTCGTTAAACATGTTTAGCTCGTCACTTTAGGTTTAATGCTTAAATAGGGTCGTAAAGGTAAGCGGTCTAAACAACCGCTTAGACTTTCGAACCCGACCCGTTTGGTCGATCATTAGGATCTGACCAAACACATTTTGTGACCATAATTGCATAAGGAATAACCTTCCGAGGTTATATTTATGGTCACTTTGTCTACTTAGTTGTATGATAGGAAATTATATGCCTTAGGAAAAATGACCAAAATGCCCTTTTGGCGCCAAAATTCATTTTAAGCATATGTAACATAATTTTTTATATCTAAACTGATTAGGCAACATTATTAGGCATGTTAAGGCATATTTTACTTGTCATAGGACTAGTTAGGCGGTCCGAACGCGTTTTACGCGAACGACGTGTTAAAGTAGCGTAAGCTACCTAAACGGGTCGTAATGGGTCGTAAGCACTTAGGATAGATTCCGTTTTAGAATGTAGGCTTTGTTAAACCATATTACATGAGTTCTTATGCTCATTTGGTTTACGAAACCACATTTTATCCGATCCTCCGATCTAGGTCCGTTTATTAACGTAGTTACCTATATTAGGTGCCGTTTGATTCCGTGATCTTTCTAGCATTGCTTGGTGGTTGTCTAAAGACTATTGAGCAATCTCAAGTGAGTACATAGACCCCTCTTTTTACTGTTTTTCAAACATTTTGGGGTGAAACACATGTTCCTACATGTTACTCTCGTGCTTTCCATGTTTTCATATCATATGCTTGTTATGTTCATTAGTACACTTATAGTACATGATTTCATTATGTTTTTGCTATGGATGTCCATTTAGTGCATACTTAATGCATTGTTTTACATTACATTTTTTTTTTGGGTAAAGGGCTACCCCGGTGAATTTTATATATCAAAAGAAAAAACAGGGTGTGACAAGAAACTGGCACACACTACTAGACTTGGCATACCAAGCCTAGGCAATCCAAAAAACAAACACAACCAAAGACAAAAACAGCCCAGAACTACAAAGGACGACAAAACAAACACGGCCACAACTAAACTAGACACCCAAGACTCAGATTAACTCATTTAGCCTGGATCATTAACTTGATTCTCTGTGGAGATCTTCCATTTCTCTAAAACTCTTCTGTTCACCGGATTGTTGTCCTCTTTGAACCCCATCACTTTTAACCGGACCGTATGAACAATCACCTGCGCCACCTGTTCGGGAGTTCGGCAATTTTGAGAGAATAAGCGATTATTTCTCTCTTGCCAAACAAAGTACGAAGATGCTGCTATAAGAATCTTGCAAAAAACATGAACCAACTTCTTCGAATCAGCATATTGAGCCATCCATATCATAATAGAACTCCAATTGTCAGTTACACTATCCAAATCCACCATTGTCTTCACACTGTTCCAAATTTTAGACGCGAAAGAACATTGAAAGAAGAGATGATCACGCGAGTCCCGGCCGTACCTACAAAGAGGACAACACATTAACCTTAAGTTAGTTTCGCTTCCTACTTCCCAGGCGGCCAATCTGTCTTGCGTCTTTAGCTTATATTTGCAGACAAGCCACATATGAAACGAATGTCTCGGGATACATTGAGTGAACCAAACCATGTTTGCCCACGAAACGATACCATTACATTTCACGCTATGTATGTCCATTTAGTGCATACTTAGTGCATTGTTTTACATTACATTTCACGCTATGTATGTCCATTTAATGCATACTTAGTGCATTGTTTTACATTACATTTCCCGCTATGTATGTTCATTTGTTGCATACTTAGTGCATTATTTTCATAAAACATGCTTACATTTTGGTATGACATTTGGTTTGTTTAAATGGGACAAAAATACGTTCATTAACATTGGCCATGCCGTTCGTTAGTAGGTAGTGGTACCATAGGAATTGACAACTCTCGTTCCTGACATCCTAGGTATGTTTGGATGGAAGGAATGACCGAATTCGATACACATAACTCAGATAAACCTTTAATTTGTTTAAAGGTTTCTCGCCACAGTCTCAAGGCTTGAATGTATGCATTTTCACAATACCGCATAGAGGTTTGTATCAGTATAGCATGCATTTCCACAAAACATAACTTTGATTTAAACTATGTTTTACTTCAATACCTTGTTTTTGTGCATTTTACCTATGGTTTAGTTGATATATTTCACTTACCATACATGACATTTGTTTACACATTACATGATTTACATTTGAAATACACATTTTGACATTGATATACACATTACATAATTTACATTTGACATAAACATTTAACATTGGTTTACACGTTACATGATTTACAGTTTGACAATAGACAATTATTTACTCATAAACATTTAACGTTTGTTTAAACAAGACATTTGGTTGGTTTGTTTGGGTAAGTGATTTAAGTAACGAGGCGTGTGTAATATGATAAAAGCATAGTGGATACGCCGCTGGTACTTCCTATATATAAGTGGTTTTATGATATTACATATCGTAGCGTTATTTAAATCATTTCAATTTAGACATATAACATTTTACATAAGTAACATATTTTTCACAAGACATTGTTTTACAAAACAGTTTGTTTTATACAACTCATTTTACTTGGTTATTTAATTAACCATGCATATTTCTTTTATATAATCTGATTTCTTATCAAGTTTTTCGTATGATTTATAAAAGAAAACACTTAACAAGATTCATGACTAATTTTTATTAAACATTTCTTTAAACCTAAGTCATGAATCCTATTTTCACAAAACCTATGTATCTCACAGGTATTTTTATGCTGACGTACCTATTTTCACATGTGTTTTCAGGCGCTGGTGCATAGGTTTGATTCAGGATACACTAGGGTGGACTCGGGCCTTAGTGACATAAAAGAAGCAAGATTAGTTTAAATAATGTTATGTACTCTTCTTTCTTTTGTTTAAAGACAATGTAATCCGCTTGTTTAATAAATAAAACAAAACTTTAATTACCATGGTTGTGAAACAATAATTTTGTTACAACACTCCCCGACGTTTCCGCCGAGGTTTTGTTGTTTTACGTGGTCGGGGTGTGACAATCTACGTTCTTGTTTTCATGACATTATACATGCTTTGTTTACATAGTACATATAGTACATGATTTCAAATGCATTTTGCTTCGTATGTTGACTTAGCATACCTAGCACATTGATTTTAAAGACATTTATGTGACATCTTTGCTTGTGTAAACATTGTACAAACTCTGAACAATTCAAATATCAATTAAACAATATGATTTGATCCCAATATTTGTTATTTATGTTTGACATTTTGCACGTTTTGATTTTTGTTCGATTTTAAACTCCACATCGCTTTCTAGAAAGTTATATGCAAACTGATGCGTAAACATAATTAGTTTAACGTGAAAAACACTCTGAAATAGCAACATAAGCTTAACATGCCTTAAATAACCTTTACATAACTTAGAAATAAGTTTTAAAGGGTTTGAAATGGCAAAAACAAGTTTATTCGCTCACAGGGAATAATTGCGTCAAACTGCAAAAGTCTGCCGTTTCGTATGGCAACGTACATTTCGGAACATGATCATAAGCTAAAGATACCATAAATAACCTTAACATAGCTTAGAAATAAGCTTTGAGTGGTTCGGTATGCGAAAATGCGCTTATTTGATCATAGGGACTAAAAGCGTCAAAAACTGCGTAAGTTTGCATTTACGCGCATATCTTACGTTCTGACCACATCTGGACATCCAAAAATTTTTGTACTCACCAAAATATTTTATTTTAGCGATTGGAGTGCAAAAATATCATTCGTTGCTTAATTTGGATCGTTTTCGCGTTCGTTCAAGTTTCGTCATAATTAGCCGAATAACGCGATCGTACGACTAAACGAACCAACATCTGTGATATTTTCAAGCATATTTCAAGTCCCCTATACTTTAACATCATTGTAGAGCCTTGAAAATGGGTTAACGGGGCTTAAACGTGTCAAAAACCAAGTTATAGGCATGCAGGGACTGAAACTGAACAAAACAGAAACTTCTGGGCACTAGGTCGTGGGCCGCGAAGGCCAGACCTGCATCCTATGCGAGGCGCGAGAGAGTGCCAGCGACAGAATGTTCATTTCAGCTGCCAGCTTGTTCTTGAGGGCCTTTTATGCAATTTTTCTTGTTTTGGGCTCCAAGTTAACACCTTTCCAAGTAATATTAGCTGGCTATAACACATGTATGGCCAAGATTTAATGCTTGGGCAATACATAAATACTTGGAATGATCCTACAAATCATCCACAAGTATAAATAGCCATGATCTTTCACTTCATTCTTGCACATTCAATCTTTTCTTCATCTTTGAACTCTAAGTGGAGGATTTCCATCTTTGGGAGCCACCTAACTAAGTTCTTCTAGTCCAATCATTCAGCCATAGAGCCTTGTAAGTGTTCTTTCATGGCTTAGTTATTATTTTCAGCCATTTAGAGCTTAAAGTCAAACAATTTGACTAACCGTTGGACTTTCGGTTTTGACCATCAATTGGTCAAATCAAAGTTCAATCGAACTTTGCCACGTGATTGTAATCACGATGGTTATAATCCTTAGCAATTATACCTACTGATTACCACGTTGACTAGGCGTAGTGACGAGTCAAAGTTTCGGTCAAAATGCGTATTTATGCGCATTTTACGACGGAACTACTTTTAGGCATCAAAACACTTTGTTTTGATGCCAAATCAGTTTTCTAACTTAGTTAAACATGTTTAACTCGTCACTACTAGTTTAGTGCTTGTTTAGGGTCGTAAGTTAAGCGGTCTCGACAATCGCTTAGACTTTCGAACCCGACTCGTTTAGTCGATCATTAGGATCCGACCAAACTTATTTAGTGATCATAGTTGCATAGGGAATAACCTACTGAGGTTATACCTTATGATCACTTAGGCTGGTTAGTTAGTTATTCATTAAGTCATTTATGTGCCCATTGAAAATGACCAAAATGCCCTTTTTGAGCATAAATTCATATTTTGCATATGTGATCAAGTTTTTGACATCTAAACTGATTTAATAATATATTTAAACATAATTGGGCATGTAAGACTTAACATAGGACATAGATAACCATCCAACCTTAGTTTTACGCAAACGACACGTTAAAGTAGCTTAAACTACCTTAACGGGTCGAAACGGGTCAAAAGCACTTAGGATAACTTTCTTATCAGAATGTTAAGTCTATTAAATCATGCCATATGAGTTCCAATACTCATGTTATTTATAGAACTTCATTCTATCCTATCTCCTGATTTAGGATCCGATTAGTAACGTAGTTACCTATATTAGGTGTCGTTTGATTCCGTGATCCTTGAAGCTTTATTTGGTCTTTATTTCAAGGCTAATAGGAAATCCCAAGTGAGTACATAGACCCCCTTCTTTTTAAATGTTTTCAAGGTGATTATGTGAGTACATAGTCCCCTCTTTTACCGCTTTCAAATACTTTGGGGTGATACACATGTACATACCTGTTACTTTCAGGCTTTCATTGCTTTTTGTGACATAAACATGCAATGTTCACTTAGTACACATATAGTACATGATTTCAATTATGTTTTGCTATGTATGTTGACTGAGCATGCTAGCACATTGATTTCATAAGACACTTTTGTCGCATATGTTTACTCAGCATATGGACACATTGATTTACATCACATTTCTGCTATGTATGTTTACTGAGCATGCTAGCACATTGATTTCATGAACATTTCTACTATGTATGTTTACTTAGCATACTTAGTACATGGTTTTCACGTAGCATGCTTACATTGGTTATGACATTTGGTATGTTTAACTGGACAATAATACATTCATTAACATTGATCACGCCGCTCGGTAGTATGTAATGGTACCATAGGACTTGACAAATCCCTTTCCCGGCTTCCTAGGTTTGTTTGGAAGCAGGGAATTACAGAATCCGATATACATAATTGATAAACCTTTAACTTGTTAAGGGTTTATCCGAAAGTCTCAAGGTTTGAATGTATGCGATAAACATTACTACATAAATGTTTGTAATCATGAAGCGTTGTTTTCTGCAAAACATAACTTTTGATTTCAACTTAGGTTTATTCAAAAACATTGTTTTGTACATTTTACATATGGGGTTGAGTAAATACTTTTTTATTCACCATACATGACATTTGGTTACACATTGACAGTACGCATATGGTTTGAGTAAATACTGTTTACTTGCCATACATTACATTTGATTATACATGACATGGTTTACACTTGACATTGGACATGGTTTACACAAAAACATTTTGACATTGGTTTAAATAAGACATTTTTGGTAGTTATTGATAAGTGATTTATATAACGAGGTGTGTGTAATATGATAAAAGCATGGTGGATACGCCGCTGGTACTTCCTATATATAAGTGCTTTTAAGATATTACATATCGTAGCGTTATTTAAATCATTTCAATTTAGACATATAACATTTTACATAAATAACATATTTTTCACAAGACATTGTTTTACAAAACAGTTTGTTTTATACAACTCATTTTACTTGGTTATTTAATTAACCATGCATCTTTCTTTTATATAATCTGATTTCTTATCAAGTTTTTCGTATGATTTATAAAAGAAAACACTTAACAAGATTCATGACTAATTTTTATTAAACATTTCTTTAAACCTAAGTCATGAATCCTATTTTCACAAAACCTATGTATCTCACAGGCATTTTTATGCTGACGTACCTATTTTCACATGTGTTTTCAAGCGCTGGTGCATAGGTTTGATTCAGGATACACTAGGGTAGACTTGGGCCTTAGTGACATAAAAGAAGCAAGATTAGTTTAAATAATGTTAAGTACTCTTGTTTCTTTCGTCCAAAGACAATGTAATCCTCTTGTTTAATAAATAAAACATAACTTTAATTACCATGGTTGTGAAACAATAATTCTGTTACAAAACTCACCGACGTTTCCGCCACGGTTTTGTTGTTTTACGTGGTCGGGGTGTGACAATCTACGTTCTTGTTTTCATGACATTATACCTGCTTTGTTTACATAGTACATATAGTACATCATTTCAAATGCATTTTGCTTCGTATGTTGACTTAGCATACCTAGCACATTGATTTTAAAGACATTTCTGTGACATCTTTGCGTGTGAAAACATTGTACAAACTCTGAACAATTCAAATATCAATAAAACAATGTGATTTGATCCCAATATTTGTTATTTATGTTTGACATTTTGCACGTTTTGATTTTTGTTCGATTTTAAACTCTACATCGCTTTCTTGAAAGTTATACGCAAACTGATGCGTAAACGTAATTAGTTTAACGCGACTGTGACAACTCGAATTTCCAAGATTTCTATTTCGCATTTATTGCAGGTTCAGTGTTTGTGTAGTTAATTATTTGCACAATTTGTTGCTATGGAATTGTATACGTTTTGATACAATGAAGTGTATTGTGTGATTGTGCATGGTTATGTGTTAATTGTGATAAATTGTTAAATGCTTAAACTTGGTGGTGAAACTGTGAAATTGTTGTGAGATGGTGTACTTGTGTAAAAGTTAATACTTGAGGATGAAGAGAGCAATTAGTGAAATCCTAGTGATACTTAACCCTAATCCCTTTTTCACTAATCATTTCACAAAAATCCAAGCACGTACTTTCACTTTCTCTGGCAATCATCATCACCATCATCATTGGCACAAGACATTCAGCACTTTTGATTCCACATTTTCTCTAGAATCAATTCAAGGTAATCGTTTATTGATTGTTTGATTGTATCAATTCTTGATTATTGTAATACTTGTAAACCCTAGCTTTCATATGATGGTTCTGTGCTTTAATTTGATTCTGATTATTGTGATAATGATGATTGACTAATTGTATAATCGATTTCTTGATGATGTTGATGCATTATATGATGAAATATTGATTGTTGTGTTGATTCTGCATTGAGAAAGTATGAAGTAGGGCTTTTTGATCGTATGAATGAAAATTGTAACTGATGCCTTGATTCTGTGCAAAAATTGGAATTCACGCATTATTGTTAGTCAGAGTTTTGGATTGATATACTTGTCTGAGTTTCCTAACCCTAATGTAATTTTCTGAGTTTTAAAAGGGTGTTTATGGTCCGAGTTTCACTTGATTAGATGTTCCGACTTTTAATGTGATTGGATGTCTGAGTTTTGTAATAGAGATGTTGTCCGACTTTTGGGCAAGAGGACATGTAGTCCGACTTTTGGCAAGTGAACAAGGGTCCGAGCTTTACAAGGGGTGATGATGTCCGACTTTTAAACCCCCATGTTCTGTCCGAGTTTCATGAAGCAAATGGTCCGACTTTTGGGGCCTTGCTTTGGTCCGAGTTTTACTTGTTCACATAATGGTCCGAGTTTCAAAGGGGCATGGCCCATGTCCGACCTTTGTGACCCCCATGTTGTCCGAGTTTTAATCCCCTACCCTTGGGTCCGACTTTTAATCCCCAAACCCCTCTAGTCCGATTTTCAAACAGGGGAAGCCCCCCCCCACACACACACACACACTTGTCCGAGTTTTACAAAGGGCAAGGCCCTGTCCGAGGTTGTGTAATGATTTCTGTGTAACAATGAGTTGTATGTTAAGTGATGTGAATCTGTTAAGGTGTGTATGATTTAATTGAAGCCGCAAACTCTGTTAAACCCGTTAAGCTTATTAACGATGTTAACATGTTAAGTATGTTAACAGTGGCAATTAGGTTAACATCCACGTTAGATTAAACTGTGTAATCAAAGACGCGACGCATGAATTATGTGAATATGATTAACTGTTTACGTGATGTATGATTCTGTATATAATCGTATGATACTGAATGCAACTGTATGATCTTGCATGTATGAATTGGTCTATGTGATATCTTCCTGTACACAATAAGCACACAAAACACAGTTGCTTGATTACCAATGACTCGCAAACCCTAATTTGATGCAAACACTTGCATCGTATCATGCACAACATATCCTAGGTCGTGTGTAACGGACTTAGACAGTTGATAAACTCTAGAAGCAATAACATACCGAGCAAACCAAGGTGAGTTCACACAGCCAAGGCATGGGGTTCCCAGGATGGGAATGGGATTTGAATGATTTATTCGTACATACTGAACTAATAGAACCTAATGATATGGTCCTCGGGTGAGGATGAGTAATGATAAGATACGGCTAGACTAGTATACCAATTGAACTGATCTTCGCACACACGCCAGGGGTTGGCTGCGATATTATGACTAATCATTCGCACACATGCCTTGGGAAGGCCGCGAACTATAGATACTAAAACCTCGCAAGTAATGCCAGGGTGGCCACGATACAAATATACATAGTCTAGGATATTTGGGAGTATTTCCCCAAATCTTCGCATACATGCGAGAGGCCCGCGATGGAAACTAATACGATACATGACTTAACGAACGAACATAATGCTACTTATACTATTACCATTACTGAACTATACACTGTGAACTCGCTCAACTAGTTGTTGACTCTCTGCTGCATGCCTTGCAGGTCGTTAGATACATGGAGCTTGCACATGGAGGAGCAGGTCGTTGTGGAGCATGGATCGTGGATGCCATGTTAAAACATTTAAACATTTGAACTATGATATACATTGGATTTTCATACTTATGCTTCCGCTACGCTTGATAGTATATTTATGTCTTGAACACCTATCGTATTGAATGATTGGTTTGCATTTATTTTTACTTGAAATTATTTACATGTTCAATATGATTGGTGGCTTGATCCTGGTCAGTCACGCTCCCAAGGCGGTGATACTCCGCGTGTGGATTTTGGGGGTGTGACAGCGACAAACACTCCGGAATAGCAACATAAGCTTAACATGCCTTAAATAACCTTTACATAACTTAGAAATAGGTTTTAAAGGGTTTGGAATGGCAAAAACAAGTTTATTCGCTCACAGGGAATAATTGCGTCAAACTGCAAAAGTCCGCCGTATCGTATGGCAACGTACATTTCGGAACATGATCATAAGCTAAACATACCATAAATAACCTTAACATAGCTTAGAAATTTGCTTTGAGTGGTTCGGTATGCAAAAATGCGCTTATTTGATCATAGGGACTAAAAGCGTCAAAAACTGCGTAAGTTTGCATTTACGCACATATCTTACGTTCTGACCACATCCGGACATCCAAAAATTTTTGTAGTCACCAAAATATTTTATTTTAGCGATTGGAATGCAAATACCATTTGTCGCTTAATTTGGATCGTTTTCGCGTTCGTTCGTGTTTCGTCATAATTAGTCAAATAACGCGATCATACGACCAAACGAACCGACATCCGTGATATTTTCAAGCATATTTCAAGTCCCCTATACTTTAACATCATTGTAGAGCCTTGAAAATGGGTTAACGGGGCTTAAACGTGTCAAAAACCAAGTTATATGCATGCAGGCTCTAAAACTGAACAAAACAGAAACTTCTGGGCACTAGGTCGCGGGCCGCGAAGGCCAGACCTGCATCCTACGCGAGGTGCGAGAGAGTGCCAGCGACAGAATGTTCATTTCAGCTGCCAGCTTGTTCTTGAGGGCCTTTTATGCAATTTTTCTTGTTTTGGGCTCCAAGTTAACACCTTTCCAAGTAATATTAGCTGGCTATAACACATGCATGGCCAAGATTTAATGCGTGGGCAATACATAAACACTTGGAATGATCCTACAAATCATCCACAAGTATAAATAGCCATGATCTTTCACTTCATTCTTGCACATTCAATCTTTTCTTCATCTTTGAACTCTAAGTTGAGGATTTCCATCTTTGGGAGTGTAGGATCGTGAGACGACCTAACGAGTCGATCAGAAGAGTACTCAGACTGAATCAGAGGCGGAATTCATTGATTCAGTCTTTGTTTAGCTTGATTTCACCATTAATTGTCTCTTGTATTGATCTGGAAGCAATTACAGACTTGGAGACACCTCGACAGCACCTCGGCGTCGGAAACAAGAACTCGAACTACTACTCTATGTTTTCGCTCATGATTGCCTTTATATAGGCTTGGGATTTCGCTCGTAATGACACAGAATCAATAGGAGCGAAATCAAACATTACACATAGGAGCGAAATCAGGATATATGGTGATTTCGCTCCAAATGACACAAAGTCATTTCGAGCGAAATCAACCTAGATACAAGTATCCTCGATTTCCGTGCACTGTACAATCAACCCTAACCTAAGACTCGAACGAAGATGAAGTCGACAAACAACTGCACCAACAGACTCCCCCTTGAATGTTGACGGAATCTTCAGTGAGAGTCTTCAACATGTCATCTCTTCAATCTTTATCGGTCTTCTTCAGGAACTCTTCCTGGAATCATATACCCGGATCTTTCTCTGGCTTTAACTCTCGTCAGACTCCCCCTTGCATCAAGCTAGGATTGCTGTTTGGAATTTGTTATCACCTTTGAAATCAAATCCTGGTTTTTTCAGTTTAAGCTCTTCTCAGGTTCTGATGCATCTCCTGGCCTACCATAGCAACAGGATCAGAGACCTACACAACTCAAACACTCAATTACAACAAACCATGTTGTGATTCAACTTAATGAATCAACTAAATATTTGAGAATCTTTTACATTTAAAATTTATCAAAATTTGAAACATTCCAAAATCTGATTCAACTTAATGAATCATCTTAAACATTTCAAATCAATTCACCAAACCATCTGTTCATCATGTTTAGCCTTTGAGATTTTGAATATCAGCTTTCCAACATCAATTGTCGAAAATCTTTTTGAATTTTTAAAACATGAAATATAAAGGCAACAACAGAATTTAAATGCAGAAAAGAAATATGTACAAACATATTTTTGTGAGTTTGCGAAAAAGGATCATATCAGTTTTGAGACATATCACAAGCACCATTAAGCTTTTAATCGTTTTAAGTTTTAAACGATTCACATAGATTGACGATATTGTTGTCCACATAAACTCAAACTAAAAACTTTTGAAATGCTTACTGATACATTTAGGTATATTAATTTTGCACTCAATTCTAATGGACCCCACGATCTCAGCATATCCCCTCATCATGCAATACACTGACTCAAGTAATGCCTTTAAACTTTGATCAACTGTGATTTGTGCGAAAAACAATGCAGAATGTTTAAACATTAACAATCAGGTCGACACTTCCGTATACGCAGAGAAAGTCCAATGTTTAAACAAAATAAGAAAAATAAAACAAGTTGAAGTTGTTTAGGCTTTAACCACCAGGTCGATACTTCCGTATACGCAGAGGTGATCCAAAGCATAAACGAAACACCAAAGAAAATAAAGCAGAACGTTTAAGCAATAACATCCAGGTCGATACTCACGTATACGCAGAGGATGTCCAATGCTTAAACAAAATAAAGAAATAAGACAAGTTTAAATCTTTGCAAAATGAAATGCACAATCACAGTATCATTTTTAGTAAAGTTGTGAAAGCTCACAAACTTAACCAGTTTTTATGCTTTTGGCATTCAGCGATTACTGAGCAGGCACACAATCAAGAAGGACAAAACTAAGTACTACGCTTTTGATCATGTTTCCCACTAGAACTAGGCTTTTTCATTTAGATTTGTATCGTTATTGCAAATCTACTAGTCTAGCTGAGCCTATCGTCACATCTTTAGTGAGACCGTTTAACACTTTTAGACTTTACATATCTCTAGCATGCTGTGATAGTCCACTGATTTTCTATCATTTCCTCTTGTTTCAGCAAAACTCATTTTTAAATTTTTCATGTTTTTGACATTTTCAAATTTTCTAATTTTTTTAAAATTTTTACTCCCCCTAAAATCAAAATATGTTTCAATTTTGATTTTCTGGGAAAATTTGAAATCAAACTGTACACACTTGACAACATGATGAGAATCACTTCATTTCTCTATCCACCTGGCGTAAACAATCAGAACTCCCCCTTACAACAAACTATTTTCCCATTATGATTTCAAAACACTTAAGTTTGTTTTAATCAAAATGGTTTTTTCAGAAAAATTAGTTTGTTTCCCACTGGTAGGTTCAGGGTCACTTCATCACCTTGTTCTCTTATGCAAAGATTTATCGTTTTCTGATTTTACCAGAAAAACCACTTGTAGAAAATCAAGTACAACTTAATGTCCCTGATTTACCACATGTAATACGAAAAATCACCAGAGTGAAATTTCTCAATAAATGTGCCGATTCATGTTCCACTCTTACCAACCTGGGAACTCCGGCAAGTCAGGTTTTTCTATTTGAAAAGATTCACCCAAGCTTGACTGACCTTGGGTGTTTTTGAATTCTTGTTCAACAATGATGGAAAGTTTGCATCATCCATTGTTAAACCTGAATTCTCAGATTTTACCTCAACTACTGGCTCTTCTGGTTTTGACGAACCAGAATCATTGCCTGAATGTGGCTTGTCTGACTTTGATGAGCCAGATTCATCGCCGACATGTGGCTCCTTTATTTCCAAAGAAACAGATTCATCGCCAACAACTTTCTTCTTCTTCTTTTCTTCTTTCGTCCTCAGATTTGTATCAGATGAATTCGTCTTGCTTGACTTTGCAATCAAGGGAGTTGATTCATTAGAACTCTTATTCTTACCAACAGATGATCCTAAGGATAAAATCTTCTCCAGATACTCTCTCGCCTTCTTTCTCTTCTTTCGCAGTCTGTCTTTCTGCCCCTGAGAAAGCTTTACTTTCTTTTCTTGAACTTTAGGTTCTTGAACCTTCTGTTCTTTGGGCTTGACATTGACTGGTTTCTTTGCCAACTTTTGAGAATTAGCCCTCAATCTGTCATTCGATCTCCTTGGGCAATCTCTGGCAATGTGACCTCTGATGTTGCAGTTAAAGCATCTCCTCGTCTCAAAACTCCAACCCTGGCAGTTAACAGCAATGTGTCCTTGATAACCGCATCGGTAACACACTCTGTTATCATACCAATCACCATTTTCAGCCCAAACATTCAGATCAAAGAACTGTTTGGCTTGGTGATACTCCTTTCTTCTCTTGTTTGCTGGATTTGGCTTTTGAGCACTGTGGTCCGACCTGCACCACTTATTACCAGCAGTTGTTGAGCTTTCATCTTTCAATTTTTGTGATTTTTGATTTTGATTGGATGATCGATCTGATGAGCTTTTATTATCTTTTTTAACATTTTTCTCATTTTTAATTTTTTGTTTCTGTTCCACTTTCTTCTTCAAAGGTTTTTGCTTAGAGCATTCTCCCTTTTCAGTCGATTGCAGAACAGTTTTCTGAAATTTTACTTTTAATTTCAAAAACAATTTTTGTTTTTCAATTTTTTCATTTCTATCATCAGATTTATCATCGCAATATTCAACTTTGACATTGTCAAAGTTTGTGACATCGTCACTTATTGGAACAAAATTTATTGGTTTTGGACATGGAATATTCAAAAAATCTGATGAAGTCACAAAACCTTTCAATTTCTTTTCAAGTTCATCAATCTTGTTTCTTGAATTCTCAGCTTCGTTTTCAAGCTGAGATATTCTTTCAAGATGAGCCTTGATTGAATTTTCATTCTCAATTTTGATGTTTTCAAGAACAGATTTTTCATTTTCCAAAACTTTTAACTGTTCTTGAAATTTTGTTTCATTTGCTTTCAGATTCTTGTTTTTCAGCTTTATCCAGAAATCTTCATTTTCTGAAGATTTCTTTTTGCTTTCAAAGTCTTTTTCTTTCTCTTTCAAAACATTGTTTTCCGATGTCAAACTGTTCAAATTACTTAACAGTTTATCATTTTCAGCTTTCAGCTTCTCACAATTTTCCTTCACAATAAGAATTTGTTTATCACCAGCTTGCTTCTCATCTTTCAACTTCTTGACTTCCGATGTCAAACTTTCCGCATCCTTCAAGAGTTTGTCATTGTCAGTCTTAAAGTTGTCACATTTGGTGCATACTGATTCAGAACTTGAAGATTCATTCTTCACAGATTCTTCATTCTTTGGAGCTTGCTCTTTCTCTGTCTTATATGTTCCTGCACCAAAGATTTTAACGAAATCAAGAGAATTTCCATTTTCATCAATATAACAACCCCTCTTCATATCGTATTTCAAATTTCTTTTTGCTGCCCAACAAACATTGATTCTTTTGTTTATTTCATCTATCACGTCTAAATTCAAATCATCTAAATTCATTTTTACTTTATCCATCAAATCTCTCTTCTTTTTATAAATTTCATAACTGTGATTTTTAAGTTTACTGATGAATTTACTCAAGGATAATTTTAAAAACTAGAATTTTCTCTTAGATTTTTCAAAAAAATCATCCCATTCAGCTGGTAATCCATTAGCAAACTTTGATACCATTTCAGCTTCTGATATTATTATCTGATTTTCTTTCAAATAGTCAATCAAACGATCAAATCGCTTCTCCAGATCATCCAATTTTTCATATTTCTTACACAGAAAACATTCGAACCGAATACTCCAAACATTTTTGGGCAAACCTTGATAATGACTATTGAAATATCCTCGATACCAATCATTTAACCTTTCAAGATCATTGTTTTCTTTTTCATCAAAGACCATTGCTGTAATGCCCAAAAATTTAAAATCATTATTTTAGAAATTAAAAAAAAGAATAATAGTATTTTATCAGTTAACCACTAGAAAACCCTAATTAAGACACCCAAGTAATTCTGCACCAACCCTAAAATTTTCAGAATCATCAGAATCAGGATCATGGCCCCTAAAACTCAGGGGGGGTAAAACCTAGTTGACGATTATCTTCATAAAAACGTTGTCTAAATGCTATTGGCCGAATCGTCGACTCAGCAAGCCTAGTTAGGGACGTGGCTACCTATAGAAAATAGGTTACCCCTCGCGTAGCGCGACGACCATAGGGGTACCCCTCGCGCTACGCGACAGGGTCAAATTTCGGGTATAAATAGAGGAGTCTGGGACTTGAAATTGGGCACTTGAACGACGAGAAAACTCTCTCTGTAGGCTGAGATATCGTCGAAACAGTCCAACAACACACACCGATCTCGAATCGCTGCCGCAATCAAGGTAATAACTCGATCGCTATTACGATTCAACATCCGATCGATTATAACTATCCGACGATTGTCCGAGTGCTGCTCAAAATTGAGCTTATACTTTATTGTTCATCGTGATTTCGACTTGAATATTTGATTGCTGTTCGAATTCGGACTATGCTCTGTTATTCGTTGTGAATCCGATCGAATTATTAAGTATTATACTTTGTCGTTTGTCGATAATTCGATAATTGAGTTGAAGTATTGCACTTGTTAATTGTTGTGAAGGTTTAATCTCGTGAGTTATCGTAAAAGCTGTATTAGTTAATTACCTAGTTGTGTGCAAATTAGGTTAAGAGGATAATCAGTAAGCTAAACTCTGTCCATATGAATCTACAATTGGAAACAAGGTAGCATCACTTGGAAATTTTAAGGTACGGATAGGTTCCTTCCTTTCGATCTATGTTGTTTTTATAAAAGATCCCTCCTTTCGATTTATGTCATTTGAATATAAGAATTCCATATTAAGATTAAGTTATAAGTTATAAGTTCTGGATGGATAGAATTCCTTTCTATCGATTTATGTCCGTTGGGTACGGGTAGAATCCTTTTCTTTTGATTGATGTCGTTCCTGAATTTAAGTTTCCATATTAAGATTAAGTTATGAAATAAGTTATAGATTCCGTATTAAGATTAAGTTATGAAATAAGTTATAGATTCCGTATTAAGATTAAGTTATGAAATAAGTTATAGATTCCGTATTAAGATTAAGTTATGAAATAAGTTATAGATTCTGTATTAAGATTTAGTTATGAAACATGTGTTGAAAGTTACAAACGTTTTGAAAAGGTTTTGTTTTACATCAGTTATTTAGAAAATGGTTTATTTTATACAAGTTTCATTTCCTACTCTAGTGGTTCCTTATTAACGAGTCAAGGTTTTATCTTGTTTCGTTTAATAAACCACATTTTGGGGACGAAATTGTCAAGATAGGATTGATAACCATACCTTGATGACTGGTTCCACTCTTATATTTTCAATCTCGCCAAAGATTCGTATTTTACAAGTTACAAGTTAAATATCTTAAGACTTATAAGTTATAAGTAAATAAGTTACAAGTTTAATATGATATATAAGTATTATGTTACTCAAGTCAAATTGTTTTAAATTACTATGTCTTGTTTTTAAAACTCCTCACGGCTTTGATTATCGATTCATTTGACAGACCGTTCGATTCCTATTCTAATCATTTAGTTTCATGTCATGCGATAGTTTTTCTGTTAAGTTGTACTCATTATCGCATGTTCCAATATATGTTCCGTTCTGTTCTGAAAATAAGTTTTATAAGTTATGTGAATAAGACCATTTGTACTCTGATACCCTGAGTATCGCTTCTCGTGGAGTGTCCCACGAGCATGTTGTTGTGGCATCAACATCATGTGCTCCATCCGTGACGGAGAGATCAGTTCACGGCGTCTCTTAAGTACAAGTGTGGTACATAAGGCAATTAGGAGGCGTATGGATCGATCCTAGGATTTAAGTATAAGTATAAGGAGGTGGATAACGGGTATGCCAATTCGCCATCTCATGTGATAATTATGCAGGAGTAGCTACCTGTGTATTGTCACGTTTTAAGTTTGCTCATGGGTACATCCGTAAGATATGATTATGAAATTAAGTTATTTGCATCGTCAAGTTCCATCCGGTTATCAAAATAGAATAAGCTTTTGTTTTCCTCTATCCGCACACTGGGCAAAACTTTCAAAATTTTGCTCAGACGTACGTTTTTGTTGTTGTTGTTTTCTTCTTTACGTCAGGTTATCAAGACAAGCTGGGACAGAAAATGGAAGAGTGTTCGAGTGTTTAGAAAAGACGCTAGAAATAATTATAATGGATTAGATATCCTTCATTAAGCTGTAAAGCCTTGTAATACATTTAAGTATAAATGGAATTATGTTTTTGATCTGACTACTGTTATAGTGACACGCCGGCCCGTTCTGGGACGGGGTGTTACAGCTATGGTATCAGAGCAAAGGCTCTTTCCTGTAGAAAACTTGAAGATAGTAATTAAGACCTGTGAGGAATGGGTATATCTACTTGTTTTTGGTGCGAAACATAATTCGAATAACCTAATGCTCTCTCTCCTATGGCGATTTTCGTGTTCTTCATGAAACCTGAGTTTTCTTCGTGATCTGATGTATAACAGTCTGTGATTAGAGTTTTGATCCTTTCAGAATTCTATAACGAACTCGTTAGCAATAGTGATCGATCTAAATTAGGGTTTTCACTTTTTCTTTTGCTTTAATCGCCGCCTTAGGTATCAGTATTGAAACTCTGATCTATTACGTTGGTTGTTGTCGATTGCGGTTAACTGAGTTTAATTTAGCTAGATTGATAACTCCATCTTAATCGGTTAAGGGTGGCAGCCTGATTCTAGGGTTCTAGGAATTAGGGTTTATCTTTCGTTCCTGCTTTCGTTTGTTGCGGCTTTAGGGTTTTGGGTTATCGAGTGCATGGTTGTTTAAGGTTCTGGTTTCACGTGAGAGTTGCTTGTTTAGCTATGGATGTTCGTTCCAAGAATGGTGACACTACTGCTAGTGTCTTGCATGACCGCGGGAAGCCGCCTGACCCGCTGAACAGTTTTGCTAATAAACCGACCGTCTCAGATGGATCTGATTACATGAATGAACCGGTGGGTGAGGAGATGCCTACACCGGGTACAGCACCAATTCGTGGGATCGGGTTACGAGTTACTAACATTGAAGGCAATCCTCTTCTTCCGAGAAGAGGTATGTTTTCTACTTCAAATGTTTCGGTTTTGGACGGGTTAATGAGCATTTCCAAACCTGTGGACAACCCCTTCTCTGGTGAATCTTCCTCTATGGCTAATACGGATAATGGGGCTGCTGCTAAGCCAATGTCTTACGCTGAGTCGGTAAGTGCTAATACTGTGAAGAAAGTTAATTTTCGGTCGCTTGCTAGTTCCGTTAATCAGGAGGGTTGTGATGTTGTGTTGCCGAGAGAATCAGTCCGTATGGTTCAGGATAAGCTAGCTAACACCCTTTATGGGTATTTTCTGGGTGATCGGGTTGCCTTCCCAGTGGTTGATTACTTTGTGCGGATGAATTGGAAAAAATATGGTTTACAAAAAACGATGATGAACGCTAACGGTTTTTTCTTCTTCAAGTTTAGAGATGATGTTGGAATGTCGAATGTTCTTCAGGATGGGCCATGGATTATACGTTCTCAGCCTTTGTTTCTTAATTGTTGGACCCCAACTACTAAAGTGGTAAAAAAAGAGGTAACGAAGGTGCAAGTATGGGTTAAGATTCATGAAGTGCCAATTGCGGCCTACACGGAGGATGGGCTCAGCTTGATTGCAACAACTATAGGGGAACCAAAGATGTTGGATTCTTTTACCACGTCAATGTGTATGGACTCATGGGGTCGGAGTAGCTACGCAAGGGCGTTGATTGAAGTTTCAGCCGAGAAAGACTTGCGAGAGGAAATTACAAGGGCAATCCCGGAATCTGAAGGAGAGGGTTTTACCAAAGAGACTATGTATGTGGAGTATGAATGGAGCCCGCATCGCTGTGCTTCCTGTTGTGTTTTTGGCCATACGACCGAAACTTGCCCGAAGCTTCCTATGAAAAAGACTAAGAGCATGCCTCAGGAACACAATCGGAATGTACCAAAGAATCCGCAAGCTAAAAAGGGTCCTGTTGTGGATCAGGAGGGTTATACCGGTGTTTACGGAAAGAAAGCTGCTAAGAGATCTGGGATTCCCGTGAATAAACAAAAGGCTAAGTTTGAATATCGTCCGGTGGGGCAAAAGCCAAAAGGAGATACCAATAAACCGAAGCATGATAATGGACGGGCTGCCACGTCTACGTCTAATTCTTTTCGGTCAGCAAATCCGTTTGATGTTCTTAATGAGGTGGAGGATGAGCCTGGTCCTAGCAAGAAACAATCGGATACGAATAATGGGGACTCGGATGATGACGATGTTGAGGAGATTTATGATGAAATGGATGGGTTTATATTGGATGGTACTCGGAACGCAAAGAACGACAAAGGGGCAAGCACTCCTTCTTCGAAAGTTAATAATGGTTAGTATCGCTTCATGGAATATAAGGGGGTTGAACCGCCCTCTCAAACAAATGGAGGTTCGGCAGGCTGTCAAGGATTACAATTTGAGCTTGTGTGCTATTTTAGAGTCTCATGTGGATGTCGGTAAGTTGGGCAAAGTGTGTAAAGCTGTGTTTCATTCTTGGGATTGGACTTCCAATGGCGGATGTTGTAACAAAGGCACAAGAATAATCATTGGGTGGAATCCTACTATTTTTGATGTAATGATCGTTGCTCAATCTCCTCAGGTTATGCATTTACAGCTTGTTTTTAAATTGGATAAGAGAGTGCTTTTCTGTTCTGTTGTGTATGCCGATAATTATTATGTTACGCGGAGGGAGCTTTGGCATCTTCTGTCTATGCATAAAGTTTTTGTTGCGGATCGGCCGTGGTGTATTATGGGTGATTTCAACTCGGCTCTTAATATAGAAGATAATTCGATGGGTTCTTCATCCATTTCGATTGGTATGAGGGATTTTCAGGATTGTGTTGATGACATAGAAGTTGTGGATATTAATCGCACCGGTATTCATTTTACGTGGAGCCAAAAGCCTAAGAATGGTGTGGGTCTTCTTAAGAAAATTGATCGGGTAATGGGAAACACTCCGTTTCTTACTGAATACCCGAACTCGGTTGCATTTTTCAAGCCTTATAGGCTTTCGGATCATTGCCCTTGTATCTTGTCTATCCCGGAAGCGTTGAAACTCAAACCGAGGCCGTTTAAGTTCGCTAATTTTCTGGTTTTTAAACCTGAATTTTTGGAGATTGTTAATAAGCATTGGCCAATTAATGTTGACGGGGTTCACCAATTTAGAGTTGTCAAGAAGTTAAAGTCTCTTAAACACCCTCTTCGGTCGTTGCTGTTCAGACAAGGAAATCTCCACAAGAAAGTTGAAACTAGTCGGTTGAAGTTAGATACTATTCAGCGAAGGATTGACCTAGAGCCGCATAATGCTGATGTGCGGAATGAGGAAGCTTCGATTAGCCGTGATCTTCAAGAGGCATTATTAGATGAAGAGCGTTTTCTGAAACAAAAAGCTAAAGTTGATTGGTTGAGTGCGGGTGACATGAATACGGCGTTTTTTCATTCCTCTTTGAAGATTCGAAATCATTGTAGTCGGATTGATGTTATCAAAGATATTCAAGGGAAACTCTATGAAGGCGATAGTGTGTATAAAGCTTTTGTTCAACACTATGAGAAATTTTTTGGCAAGAAAGGTGATATCTCGTTATAACCTACTCCAGATTTATTTCCGAAAATTCTATCTCACAATGTTGCAACGAATATGGTTCGGCCTGTTACGGAGGAGGAGGTTAAAAAGGCGATGTTCTCTATTGGCAACGATAAAGCTCCGGGACCGGATGGTTTTACGGCTGCGTTTTTCAAGAGTGCCTGGACGCTGGTTGGTAATGATATTGTTAATGCTATTAAGGATTTTTTTGACACTGGTAATTTGCTTCGGGAGCTGAATCATACGCTTATAGTTCTTATTCCAAAGGTTTCTACTCCTATGGTTGTCACTGATTTTCGCCCGATTGCTTGTTGTAACGTTCTTTACAAGTGTATCAGTAAGATTATTGCTGATAGGATAAAGGGAGGTTTGAATGAGATTGTGAGTATAAATCAATCGGCCTTTGTCCCGGGTAGGAAAATTTCGGATAACATCTTATTAACGCAAGAATTAATGCACAACTATCATCGGAATGTGGGGCCTCCAAGATGTACTTTTAAGGTTGATATTCAGAAAGCATATGATACGGTGGACTGGAGTTTTCTGAAAAGTGTGCTTCTTGGGTTTGGTTTTAACAATATCATGGTGAAGTGGATCATGATCTGTGTTTCTTCTACTTCATTTTCGGTATGTGTTAATGGCATGGTTCATGGGTTTTTCAGAGGTAAACGGGGGTTAAGACAAGGGGATCCTATTTCTCCTTATTTATTCACTCTTGTCATGGAGATTTTGACGGGTATTCTTCAGCACTCTGTTCGGATAGACTCCTCTTTTAAATTTCATAACAGATGTGAAAAACAGCGGATATTGAATCTTTGCTTTGCGGATGACCTATTCCTATTTGCTAGAGGGGAAGTGAATTCAGCTAAGTGTATTATGTCCTCTCTTTCAAAGTTTTCTAAGATGTCGGGGTTAGTTCCTAACAACCAGAAAAGTACGGTTTTCTTTTGCAATGTGAAAGATCATGTTAAGCAGGCAATTCTGGACATCATGCCTTTTGTGGAAGGTAAGTTACCTGTCAAGTACTTGGGAGTCCCTCTTATTTCTTCTACACTTAGATATAATGATTGCCGGGTGCTTGTGGAGAAACTTGAGAAACGTATCATGCACTGGAAGAACAAATTGTTATCGTTTGCAGGGCGGCTTCAACTGATTATATCAGTCCTGTCTTCTATGCATATTTATTGGTGCTCGGTGTTTATGCTTCCGTCTCGGGTTGTTAAGGATCTTGAAGCTAGAATGAGAAATTTCTTATGGTCTCAAGATGCGTCTTTTAGTAGAGGTAAAGCTAAAGTTTCGTGGAAAGTGGTTTGTACTCCTAAGTATGAAGGCGGGTTAGGCATTAGACGGATTGGGGACATGAACAAAGCCCTGATGGCGTCTCATATTTGGAGTATTGTGACGAAGCGGGATTCCCTCTGGGTCGAGTGGGTTCATTCGTATCGGCTTAAAGGAAAGAATTTCTGGGTTTGTAAAGCAACATCAAATGCTACTTGGTCTTGGAGGAAGATCATTCAGATGAGGTATAGTATTCGAAAACATGTTTGGTCCGATGTAGGTAATGGCCGCAACACTTCAGCTTGGTTTGATCTTTGGAGTGATTTAGGTCCTCTGGGTGATTTTCTGTCGCCAAGGACTATTACGGATGCTGATTTTCGGTTAGATGACACCGTTTTCAATATTTACTCCAACGGAACTTGGATTTGGCCGCTGGCGTGGAGGGATCTTTTCCCTGTTCTTATTCAGCTGGATCACTTTCACTTAAATCCGACAAAATCTGACCGTTTGCAATGGAAAGATGGTAGTGACTGTCAGGATTTTTCATCGTCTGCAGTGTGGCACTCGATTCGGTATAGAGAATCTGAGGTGGATTGGAGTGGTATTGTTTGGTTTGCGCAATGTATTCCTAGGCACGCGTTTATGATGTGGCTGATTATGAAGAGAAAGCTTCTTACTCAAGACAGAATTCTGAAGTGGGATCTTTCAAGGTGAAAAAACATGAATATGATGTGCTGTTTATTGTGCTATGAGAATTATGATTCTCATCATCATTTATTCTTTGAGTGTAAATTTTCAGATGAAGTTTGGAATATGATTCGAGGTAAAGTGGGGATGGCGGCCGTGAGGTCGAGATGGGTGGATATCATCGAATGGTTATGTGCTCGTCTTCGATCAAAGAGAGTTGAGGTTTATGTTGCAAAGATTCTAGTTGCGGCTGCTGCATATACTATTTGGCAAGAGCGAAATGCTAGATTATTTAGAAACCAACTACGTCCACCCGAAATGGTAAAAGATACTATTCTAAAAACTGTGAGATACAAGTTGATGGGAGCTAAGCTAAAGAACAACGCTAGGGTGCGGAAGCTGCTTGGGGATTGGGAGATTGAAACCGAAACTAAAGATAATGGAGGCTAATTAGTTCTTTATAGCATATTGTTATTTGTCTAGATGAGTGTCTAGGTGTGTTTGACCTGGTTTTGTTGATTTTTTTTTTGGTTTGTTTCCTGGTTTTACTCTCATGGGGCATGTCTCATGAGAGAACTGGTGTAGACTCTCTACTCCACTTGTTTCTTTTTGGTTGTGAATATATAGAATCACCGGGGTAACTCTTTACCCAAAAAGGAATGGGTATATCTATGATAGGATTCAACTTGATCTCTTATTTGGTTTAACTCCTATGTCTATTCTTATAGATGTCTATGTAGGAAATATCAGTACTAATAGTCACTCTAAGTATCTGTAAGTCTCTATTGACTTTTCGTACGGTAAGATATTTTATTAAGATACGTTATAAAAGGACCATTAGGGCACATATATAAGGTAATTGACAAGTATAGTCATGACCTTAGTTATGAATTTCAGATACACATGTGTGGTTAGGAGATTCTGGTTATATAAGTTAGTAACTCTGCTATAAAAGTTTCGTTTCTGTTACCTATGCAATAGGTTATATTCTTGTTTGAAAAATTTCGAGGACGAAATTTCTTTTAAGGGGGTAATAGTTGTAATGCCCAAAAATTTAAAATCATTATTTTAGAAATAAAAAAAAAGAATAATAGTATTTTATCAGTTAACCACTAGAAAACCCTAATTAAGACACCCAAGTAATTCTGCACCAACCCTAAAATTTTCAGAATCATCAGAATCAGGATCAGGGCCCCTAAAACTCAGGGGGGGTAAAACCTAGTTGACGATTATCTTCATAAAAACGTTGTCTAAATGCTATTGGCCGAATCGTCGACTCAGCAAGCCTAGTTAGGGACGTGGCTACCTATAGAAAATAGGTTACCCCTCGCGTAGCGCGACGACCATAGGGGTACCCCTCGCGCTACGCGACAGGGTCAAATTTCGGGTATAAATAGAGGAGTCTGGGACTTGAAATTGGGCACTTGAACGACGAGAAAACTCTCTCTGTAGGCTGAGATATCGTCGAAACAGTCCAACAACACACACCGATCTCGAATCGCTGCCGCAATCAAGGTAATAACTCGATCGCTATTACGATTCAACATCCGATCGATTATAACTATCCGACGATTGTCCGAGTTCTGCTCAAAATTGAGCTTATACTTTATTGTTCATCGTGATTTCGACTTGAATATTTGAGTGCTGTTCGAATTCGGACTATGCTCTGTTATTCGTTGTGAATCCGATCGAATTATTAAGTATTATACTTTGTCGTTTGTCGATAATTCGATAAATGAGTTGAAGTATTGCACTTGTTAATTGTTGTGAAGGTTTAATCTCGTGAGTTATCGTAAAAGCTGTATTAGTTAATTACCTAGTTGTGTGCAAATTAGGTTAAGAGGATAATCAGTAAGCTAAACTCTGTCCATATGAATCTACAATTGGAAACAAGGTAGCATCACTTGGAAATTTTAAGGTACGGATAGGTTCCTTCCTTTCGATCTATGTTGTTTTTATAAAAGATCCCTTCTTTCGATTTATGTCGTTTGAATATAAGAATTCCGTATTAAGATTAAGTTATAAGTTATAAGTTCTGGATGGATAAAATTCCTTTCTATCGATTTATGTCCGTTGGGTACGGGTAGAATCCTTTTCTTTTGATTGATGTCGTTCCTGAATTTAAGTTTCCATATTAAGATTAAGTTATGAAATAAGTTATAGATTCCGTATTAAGATTAAGTTATGAAATAAGTTATAGATTCCGTATTAAGATTAAGTTATGAAATAAGTTATAGATTCCGTATTAAGATTAAGTTATGAAATAAGTTATAGATTCCGTATTAAGATTTAGTTATGAAACATGTGTTGAAAGTTACAAACGTTTTGAAAAGGTTTTGTTTTACATCAGTTATTTAGAAAATGGTTTATTTTATATAAGTTTCATTTCCTACTCTAGTGGTTCCTTATTAACGAGTCAAGGTTTTATCTTGTTTCGTTTAATAAACCACATTTTGGGGACGAAATTGTCAAGATAGGATTGATAACCATACCTTGATGACTGGTTCCACTCTTATATTTTCAATCTCGCCAAAGATTCGTATTTTACAAGTTACAAGTTAAATATCTTAAGACTTATAAGTTATAAGTAAATAAGTTACAAGTTTAATATGATATATAAGTATTATGTTACTCAAGTCAAATTGTTTTAAATTACTATGTCTTGTTTTTAAAACTCCTCACGGCTTTGATTATCGATTCATTTGACAGACCGTTCGATTCCTATTCTAATCATTTAGTTTCATGTCATGCGATAGTTTTTCTGTTAAGTTGTACTCATTATCGCATGTTCCAATATATGTTCCGTTCTGTTCTGAAAATAAGTTTTATAAGTTATGTGAATAAGACCATTTGTACTCTGATACCCTGAGTATCGCTTCTCGTGGAGTGTCCCACGAGCATGTTGTTGTGGCATCAACATCATGTGCTCCATCCGTGACGGAGAGATCAGTTCACGGCGTCTCTTAAGTACAAGTGTGGTACATAAGGCAATTAGGAGGCGTATGGATCGATCCTAGGATTTAAGTATAAGTATAAGGAGGTGGATAACGGGTATGCCAATTCACCATCTCATGTGATAATTATGCAGGAGTAGCTACCTGTGTATTGTCACGTTTTAAGTTTGCTCATGGGTACATCCGTAAGATATGATTATGAAATTAAGTTATTTGCATCGTCAAGTTCCATCCGGTTATCAAAATAGAATAAGCTTTTGTTTTCCTCTATCCGCACACTGGGCAAAACTTTCGAAATTTTGCTCAGACGTACGTTTTTGTTGTTGTTGTTTTCTTCTTTACGTCAGGTTATCAAGACAAGCTGGGACAGAAAATGGAAGAGTGTTCGAGTGTTTAGAAAAGACGGTAGAAATAATTATAATGGATTAGATATCCTTCATTAAGCTGTAAAGCCTTGTAATACATTTAAGTATAAATGGAATTATGTTTTTGATCTGACTACTGTTATAGTGACACGCCGGCCCGTTCCGGGACGGGGTGTTACAATTGCCATCTTTTAAACTGTCCCGACAAAATTCTTACACAAATGATATTTCAAGCGAAATACGGCCTTTGAAGCGAAATCACAAGTTTACAATCTCGAGCGAAATCACTAATTAAGCACCCTTGGAACGAAATCAAAACTTGCACAGGAGCGAAATTACTGGTTTGTCAGTTTGGAGCGAAATCAGGATGTTTGCAAGAGCGGAATCAGAAACTTGTTACTCCGGAGCGAAATTAGACTGTTTACAGGAGCGAAATCAGATCTGAATTACGAGCGAAATCAGACAAATCCAGTTCGAGCGAAAACAGCTCGGAGGTCATTTTGGTCCATTTTTAATCCGATTTTAGCTGTGAAACTTTCCAGGATTTGTTAATGTCCAATTATCTATAATCTGTGAAATTTTGAACTGATTTTGACCGTTAAATCTACCTGAAATGATGAAAGAAGGTGTAGAAATCAGAATTTTCCAGCGAAAACGAGCTAAACGGTAAGAACTCTTCCTCCTGAGCTCTGATACCACATGTAGGATCGTGAGACGACCTAACGAGTCGATCAGAAGAGTACTCAGACTGAATCAGAGGCATAATTCATTGATTTAGTCTTTGTTTAGCTTGATTTCACTATTAATTGTCTCTTGTATTGATCTGGAAGCAATTACAGACTTGGAGACACCTCGACAGCACCTCGGTGTCGGAAACAAGAACTCGAACTACTACTCTATGATTTCGCTCATGATTGCCTTTATATAGGCTTGGGATTTCGCTCGTAATGACACATAATCAACAGGAGCGAAATCAAACATTACACATAGGAGCGAAATCAGAGTTTAAACAACAGGAGCGAAATCAGGATATATGGTGATTTCGCTCCAAATGACACAAAGTCATTTCGAGCAAAATCAACCTAGATACAAGTATCCTCGATTTCCGTGCATTGTACAATCAACCCTAACCTAAGACTCGAACGAAGATGAAGTCGACAGACAACTGCACCAACAGGGAGCCACCTAACTAAGTTCTTCTAGTCCAATCTTTCAGCCATAGAGCCTTGTAAGTGTTCTTTCATGCCTGGTAACTCTCTAGGAGTCATGTTTAACCTTGAATGCTATTAATAGATTCTACAGCAATAGTTCCTCGGACTCGGAAAGTATAGTTATTATTTGCAGCCATTTAGAGCTTAAAGTCAAACAATTTTACTAACAGTTTGACTATCGGTTTTGACCATCAAATTATCAAATCAAAGTTCAATCGAACTTTGCAACGTGATTGTAATCACGATGGTTATAATCCTTAGCAATTATACCTACTGATTACCACGTTGACTAGGCGTAGTGACGAGTCAAAGTTTCGGTCAAAATGCGTATTTATGCGCATTTTATGACGGAACTACTTTTAGGTATCAAAACACTTTGTTTTGATACCAAATCAGTTTTCTAACTTAGTTAAACATGTTTAACTCGTCACTACTAGTTTAGTTGTGACAACCCAAGCATTCAAGGTCAGTGTCTCGTAATTACGTGATTCCGTTTCTTATCATTTCTCCTTCCATAATTCTTGTGACGATAAAAATTAGTAACACATGTGATTGTAATAAAGATGTTAAATGTATAGCGTGTCTGAGTATATGTACTTGTGCTTGTCTGATTAACAAACCCTAGACATAAGAGATCGGACCCGGCCCAAGCATGGCATGTAGCATCAACTAGTAACCGGCCCAAATATTGTTTCACTTTATGGTTGGTCCCGACCCAAGTTGTTTTGATTTGCAAGATCAACCGGCCCAGCTACTGTTTTAGTTAACACGTAAGGTTGGCCCAAATTATTAATTGCTTAGCTAATATAGGTGGCCCAATTCTTTATCCATTTAACCCCATGTATACGTGAACAAATAGGATCACAAAATTAACAAACCCTATTTTCCTTTCCCCCTAAGTGTTCGACGGCAGCAAATATCATTCACGCATCATTCCTTCTGGCCGAACCCCTCTTGGTTAGCAGGTGCATATTTGTATTATTTCTTATTGATTGTCCTGAACTCGATTAACTGATTGGTGTGCGTGTGTGTGTGCAATATTCATGTAAGTGTTCATGCATACATTGATTGAAATAATATAAGATAATGATGTAGGCTTGCATGATGTGGAATGGCTAATAACTGATGTCAATACATGTGTGTAAATGGTGGTCCAATAGAAACAAAATACATAATGCATATCATGTGTGTGTAGCCGATAGTTGTAAATGGGATAGTTTTGTTCTGGGATTAATTTGATTGGTGCATGTGAGCCGCACATGATTATTGGACAGCAACCTTGCATGCTGTTGAGTAGTGGATTGCATGATGTATGGTATATAGGATTTGTATTGATAATTACATGACATCGAAATGGTAATATGTGGGTACTGTGGGTGTCAAGTAGATAAATGTGACAGACTCAAAGGTCCAATAGGATTGATTCAAATGATTATTAAAGGCTGATATGTAGGGGCATAGAAAAATGGCGGTCATGCATGTGAGTTATGATCAAGCCATGTGTGGTTTGCATTGGACCAAAGTGAAGGTCCAATTAGATTTTCCCATATGTGAACATTGTATGTGAATTCTATTGAAACATGTGGTGCAAATAATAGCTGGGTATTGTTTTGAACTTTGTGCTTAACAACTACTTCAGTTGCTTGTGGGTTTTTGTATGTGTCTTGCTAGGGTAAATGTTAGTGGAGATTAATCAAAGATAGGTTGTATATTAATGTGACAGATTGCATACGAATAAATATGTGCTGAAGTTGCGATGACTTGTGCACTTTTATTAGTTGATGGCTGAATATGTTAGTTGGCAATGCATGCTTGATCAATAATGAAAACTGAGTGCTGGATATCCTATGAATATTAATATGGAGAATTTCTTGATCGGGTGCTGGGTTGGATTGCAAAAGGGGGGCGGTTAATAGTGGGCTGGTTACTGGGTAAATAGTGGGCCGAAACCAGTTGAGAGACCATACTTGGGCCGAGAGGAACTGATAGGTCAAGTGTTTACATTTGAGACAAATGGGCGACCCATGAATGTTTGTGGCAACCATAACTGAAATATTTGCATGTTTTATTATTCGAACTATGCATGATGAGTTAATTGGTTGTGTTTACATGCGTATAAGATGTTTACTGTTGTAAATTGGGTTATATGTACACGTTATGTGAGCAATATATATGGTTGGTGTGAAACATGAATACATCGATTAGCCGTGACTAACTGTATCGATAACTCTTTTAGGGCGTTTATGAACAAACAGTTAAGCGAGTAAATAATCTGACCGAGCAAAACCAAGGTGAGTTCACTACATTCGAGCATGCGTCCCAGTGGTTGGGGACAGTCAGTGGGTATCCCATGGGGGGATGAGTCTTTGGGTAAAAACGAGTATATTGGTTAATATTCTCACCTATCATCTTTTGTAAGTCCCTCATCGGGTATTAGTTAGTAGCGCTACTTAGGTTTGGCACCCTCACCCCGTGCCTGTAGAGGACGGAGGTGAACTAATGACCCAGTCTGGCCCAGTACTAGATAGGAGTACGTGGGAAGGGCAGTCGTGTATTTCAGGAGCCGTCATTGTTCGGAAATGAGATATTAACAATATTACTTGCATTGGTTATTGAACTGTTTTACATACAACGGGTAACAAACGTTTTCTAAAACTGTGAACTCGCCAGCTTTGTCTGATACACGTGTTACATGCTCGCAGGTCGTTATGTGTCTTGGATTTGGGGAAACTTGCTATCTGGGAGTGCTGGAGTGGTCATGGATCGAGGCTCTTGGATTACAGTACATTTGATACATTGGTTTTAAGCATTATTATGAAACAATTGCTAAACAACTTATTACATGCTTCCGCTACACAACTTTTGAGAATTAATATCATGATGACAATTTATTTTGGTAAATTAATGTCATGGCTTATTTAAATATTTACCATTGGTTCAATGTGATGGGTGGCTCGAACTCTGATGCGTAACGCACCACGCGGGGTTTCCGCAGGTGAAATTTTGGGGGTGTTACAGTTGGTATCAGAGCCACTGGTTATAGTGAACTAGGTTTTAAAACGTTTTATAAAACCAGACTATAACCGAACAACTTCGAAAATCGATCATGACACTCAGCTCCAGATTGCAAGGTTCGTTTCTCTCTCACCTTATACATTACTTGTTTAACAGTCACACACTCACAATGTATATGAACTGAAACAATTCGTACCATGGTGACTTGATAGCGTGACCCCACACATCAACTCATGCGAGCCATAGACCTATGATATCATCTGTTGTGTTGTTTGAACGGGGGAAACTTTGAGCGCGAGCTAAGAAGCACTGAGATAAGCATGCAAATTGCCTTATTATTATGGGTGCACACTTAATAATAACGCGGGGTGCATGCAAGTCCCAGTGAGACTTATCGAGCGTGAGGAGGGTTCTGCCCTACTATGTGTGAACTTGGTAGTACGTAAATATCAGTATGATAGTTGACCCTCATCTCGTTTCGACTTCTAAATCGGTTTATTCCCGACTATAGAAACATGAGTGAACGAGGACACGGACGTGGCAACATCACCATGACTCAGGCTGAGTTGACTGACCTAATCAACACCCGCGTGGCTGAGGCTTTAGCAGCCTATCAAGCTGGTACGGAATGTACCAAGTATTCTTACCCTCATATTGTGTACACGGCTTTTCACTTCTACAATGCGAGTCCCAGCGAGGCTTAACAAGTGAAAAAGGGGTTCCGCCCTGTTATTTGATTAATGTGGCACACAACAGCCTATAGGAGGCATAGCAGTGAGTGACTCTTACATGAACACAAACTTTTTGAAACACGAACTTTTCACTTCTCATCGAACTTTTACGAATCTCGATGTTAACAAACGTTACCTGAACACTCATCAGAACGCCTAGCAAATTGTGTAGAATGTTAAGTGCTTGTACGAACATCCCTGAGTTGGATGTGGTAGCGTCGAATGAATGGTTATTACCTTCCTCACTTATCTTCATTTGTTTGAACCTAACACACTAACGCCCTCAATCTCGAAGTGCGATCACTTTTGCAACACTCTTGAAACACACTGGGAATAATTCGAATCACTTGCTGAAGGGATGGACAAAAGGGTGAGTGTAGTATCCTACCGACTTCAGTATTTGGACGACCCCGATTACCAGCAACGAACACCAGCGAACTGACTTCAATCTAAGTCTTAACTCTGGTTAGCGACTCGTGGGAGTCAACTGTTACAAACCAATCTGGACTTTTGCAATGACAACAGATTTTAGTGTGGGATGTGTAGCTTCTAGCCCAACGAGTGGCACCTTCGAACTTGGCACGAAGTGTGAAGGGAGGGACATTGTGGTGAAAGAACGTGGCGCTCGGCTTCAAGCACAATGTAATAGTAGCCTACAGTATTCGTGACAACCAGGTACTTGTAATAGTAGCCTACTGTAAGGGAAATGAAGGTGCCTTCGGCATGCATTGGACGTTGGTAATTCAAAACGACCACAACCAAGGGAGCGATGACGGTACGGGAGGAATCCGCGTGATTGTAACAATTACACCGGTAGTGGTGCTCACGGAAGGGAAGTTAGGATTGATGTGAGCAACGATAGGACAATAACAACATGGTGGTTTGGATGGGTAGTAAATCGCTTCGCCCTAATTCTGTTTAACCCTGATGATTCGCAAAACCAAACATGTTATGGAACCGGCTGATGGCAAGTCAACTGCGACCGCACATGTTAGTTAGGACACAAACTCGACCTTACGGGAGACAGGCATTCGACACCGGTCTCACTCCTACTATCCTTGGTGGTTACGATGCAGTAGTCAGTGATGGCTCATTAACTAGATAAATCGCTCAGACGCACCCTGTGGGAAGAAATTTAGCGTCACCTTATGCATTGAAGTGCCCGAGTAGTGAGAAGGTTAGCATCATGTAAGTAATGACAGCCCCGAAAGCGTCTATGAAAGGATGATCTCGCTGTAGTAGCAACTAATTCTAATGATCAGACTAAGGGCGATGGGATCGAGGATCTATCAATTGTTGTGACCAATCTCAATGTGCAACTCGAGGAACTTTCAGACATATCACCACAACTATTAGTCAGGAACTCATTGATCTCACGATGAGAGGGAGCTCCGAAAACTCGTACTCTTACCGTCTTGCATCAGGAGGGTTGCAAGAGCAGTATAAGCCACTATGAGAACTGTTCGACAAGAAGGTTGTCAGACCTAATTCTCACTTTGGGAAGCCCCGGTTATATCCGTGAAGATAAGCCCTTTTGTGTAAACACACCAAGTAACAAGTACCTACCGAGACGACGGTTGAGAACCGTTTGCCGCGGCCATGTATCTAAAACCGATCGACTAGTTACAAGAGACGAGCTTTCATTCGAGGATTAACTTACAAGCGCGTTGTTATCAGATGGAAACCCAAGGGGGAGGAAGTTCTCAAAGAAGCTTACCAGACGCAATTCGGCCATACAACTTTGCACCCCAAGACCTTTAGAGCGATCATCACACCAGCAGTCCCATAGATCATGTGAACCCACCATGCTAGTGGGTGACATTTTGAACCCTTCTCAGGGGGGGGGGGGAAAGCAACAACATGGACAACTTTTTGGGAGGTCCTGATGGAGGAGCCACATCACGCGAAGTCTTGATAGATGTAGCTTCTGAAATTCGAGAGGCACCTTTTGGGTAATGTAATCAACAAACTGGGAATGCGCGTGGATCACGCTAAGACCCGCTTTCTTTGGAAACTGATCGGCACTAAAAGTTCTTCGAGGATACAACGATTTCTTGGTTCCGCTTGATTTGTCACAGGAATTTCGAAGGTCGCATAGTTTGGATCCCTTTAGCACAATGGGGTGTCGTGTTAGCGAAAGACAGAGCATGAGGACGTCTCTTCAACTTTCGAATCTTAATTCAGTAAGGTACTGAGCCCCATTTTTACCCAAGGGCATGGGTAATACAGTGGTATATCATCATGGTTTGGATCAGAGTTCCGGCTACACGCCGACGCAACGCGAGAGAAAAACGACGTACGCAACGAAATTACAAAGAAGAACTGCATAACACACAACTGGTGGTGGAAACCATGGTCTTTAGAGTTACACTGAGGCATTACTTGGACGGTACCGAATGCGTTACCTAGACCGATCACAAGGGCCTTCCGTGTACTCTGGTTTTGAGATAGCTAAATCAGTAAATGGCATCGTTGGATGGAACCCCTGGGTGGATTACGACTGCTGAACCCGAACGTGTATGGACTTTGCAGCTCGCCATCGACTCTAGCCCACCTAACCCAACTCGTTCTGTACAAACTAGGGAAATAACAGGAGAGAATTTTCAAGATGAGTCCATGCGAGGCATGGAAGAGCAACCTTGGTGAAACAAACGATATTCATTAACACATAGAACGACTATAAATCTCATTTCACAGCAACGGTAGGGAAGTTGTGAATAGTGAAACACACCGGCTTCGAAAATTCTATTCAATTGGAATTTTAAAGAAAGATGTTTGGACATGTAAATCTTGTACTGATGATTGGGCATGAAAACCCGTTCAACAATGTATGAGTATGACCTTTGACTTTGGGAAAAGTCAGGGCGAAGTATAAGAAACTGGCAACACCTATGTGGAAGATGGGAGCAGACTGCTATGAATGCTGCCGCTAGTCTATTTACAACTCGAAATGAAAAAAAAAAAAAACAGTGACAACCGTTGATCGCTGAATGTGACCAGCACACCTCCTTGCAGTCAAGGGAACTGATGAGTCTTCTCAGCTTATGAAAATTTCTCTGGAAGAGACGGATTATAGGCATGAAGTGCCAACTCATATTACCTATTGGACTATACCTAATTCAAGGCAGGCATGGCGCACACCTTTGACTCACGTCTTGACATGAACCTTACTTATTACTGTAGGGCAATCGAACAAAGTGACGAACCATCTGAACACACGAAGGCATGTTGTAAGTATGTGCATAACTGACTTTAGTGAACGTATGGGAAGGACACTTATCTTGGAGAGAAGCTCTAATGCGGCTGCACCATGAGTGTATGCATACAGCCCATGCTGAGGCATAACCTGGACAGTAACTCTAATCTCCTTGTTGGACGGATGTAGTTGACAGCGTAATCGCAAGTCCAGGTCTTGAGCTCAAAACTCTCGAACATTGCTAAGATCGGAAATTGTTCGATGGCAGCGCATGAGCGCTAGGAAGAATTTATTATAGGCAAACGCGCCATAATCGAAAGCATCACCCTGGGGGGGGTGCGATATACTATAGAAAACATGGCCAACTTACCTTACGACGTGTGAGACATTCGGATTACTGGAGCAAACGGTGACCTGGCTCACAAACTCAGGCAAATCGATGAAACGGGATAACTATTGTAATGGTATGTATACCTTAGGTTTAAGGCAGTGGTTGCCTGATGAAACCCTGGTGATACCCTTACTGGAATTTGAGGTCATCAGATCAGTTGTATATATCTAGGAATCTATCGAAAACATGGACTAGGAAGTCAAGGTCCGCTAGCATGAGTCATATGACAATCGTGAGGACTTGTTAAACTTCAATACGTGGACTAAAGTTCACATAGGAACGGAAGGATATGTTAAAACTTTAATGTTATCAATTGTTCAAAGATGGAACCAACTCTTGATATCACTGGTGAATTTCGGGACGAAATTTCTTTCAAGTTGGGGATGATGTAACACCAGAGGAAAATCCGCAACAATCTTGATTTGCCACTTCACTCTCTCGTACTTACTTGTCAAATTTCGGGACGAAATTTCTTTCAAGTTGGGGATGATGTGACAACCCAAGCATTCAAGGTCAGTGTCTCGTAATTACGTGATTCCGTTTCTTATCATTTCTCCTTCCATAATTCTTGTGACGATAAAAATTAGTAACACATGTGATTGTAATAAAGATGTTAAATGTATAGCGTGTCTGAGTATATGTACTTGTGCTTGTCTGATTAACAAACCCTAGACATAAGAGATCGGACCCGGCCCAAGCATGGCATGTAGCATCAACTAGTAACCGGCCCAAATATTGTTTCACTTTATGGTTGGTCCCGACCCAAGTTGTTTTGATTTGCAAGATCAACCGGCCCAGCTACTGTTTTAGTTAACACGTAAGGTTGGCCCAAATTATTAATTGCTTAGCTAATATAGGTGGCCCAATTCTTTATCCATTTAACCCCATGTATACGTGAACAAATAGGATCACAAAATAAACAAACCCTATTTTCCTTTCCCCCTAAGTGTTCGACGGCAGCAAATATCATTCGCGCATCATTCCTTCTGGCCGAACCCCTCTTGGTTAGCAGGTGCATATTTGTATTATTTCTTATTGATTGTCCTGAACTCGATTAACTGATTGGTGTGCGTGTGTGTGTGCAATATTCATGTAAGTGTTCATGCATACATTGATTGAAATAATATAAGATAATGATGTAGGCTTGCATGATGTGGAATGGCTAATAACTGATGTCAATACATGTGTGTAAATGGTGGTCCAATAGAAACAAAATACATAATGCATATCATGTGTGTGTAGCCGATAGTTGTAAATGGGATAGTTTTGTTCTGGGATTAATTTGATTGGTGCATGTGAGCCGCACATGATTATTGGACAGCAACCTTGCATGCTGTTGAGTAGTGGATTGCATGATGTATGGTATATAGGATTTGTATTGATAATTACATGACATCGAAATGGTAATATGTGGGTACTGTGGGTGTCAAGTAGATAAATGTGACAGACTCAAAGGTCCAATAGGATTGATTCAAATGATTATTAAAGGCTGATATGTAGGGGCATAGAAAAATGGCGGTCATGCATGTGAGTTATGATCAAGCCATGTGTGGTTTGCATTGGACCAAAGTGAAGGTCCAATTAGATTTTCCCATATGTGAACATTGTATGTGAATTCTATTGAAACATGTGGTGCAAATAATAGCTGGGTATTGTTTTGAACTTTGTGCTTAACAACTACTTCAGTTGCTTGTGGGTTTTTGTATGTGTCTTGCTAGGGTAAATGTTAGTGGAGATTAATCAAAGATAGGTTGTATATTAATGTGACAGATTGCATACGAATAAATATGTACTGAAGTTGCGATGACTTGTGCACTTTTATTAGTTGATGGCTGAATATGTTAGTTGGCAATGCATGCTTGATCAATAATGAAAACTGAGTGCTGGATATCCTATGAATATTAATATGGAGAATTTCTTGATCGGGTGCTGGGTTGGATTGCAAAAGGGGGGCGGTTAATAGTGGGCTGGTTACTGGGTAAATAGTGGGCCGAAACCAGTTGAGAGACCATACTTGGGCCGAGAGGAACTGATAGGTCAAGTGTTTACATTTGAGACAAATGGGCGACCCATGAATGTTTGTGGCAACCATAACTGAAATATTTGCATGTTTTATTATTCGAACTATGCATGATGAGTTAATTGGTTGTGTTTACATGCGTATAAGATGTTTACTGTTGTAAATTGGGTTATATGTACACGTTATGTGAGCAATATATATGGTTGGTGTGAAACATGAATACATCGATTAGCCGTGACTAACTGTATCGATAACTCTTTTAGGGCGTTTATGAACAAACAGTTAAGCGAGTAAATAATCTGACCGAGCAAAACCAAGGTGAGTTCACTACATTCGAGCATGCGTCCCAGTGGTTGGGGACAGTCAGTGGGTATCCCATGGGGGGATGAGTCTTTGGGTAAAAACGAGTATATTGGTTAATATTCTCACCTATCATCTTTTGTAAGTCCCTCATCGGGTATTAGTTAGTAGCGCTACTTAGGTTTGGCACCCTCACCCCGTGCCTGTAGAGGACGGAGGTGAACTAATGACCCAGTCTGGCCCAGTACTAGATAGGAGTACGTGGGAAGGGCAGTCGTGTATTTCAGGAGCCGTCATTGTTCGGAAATGAGATATTAACAATATTACTTGCATTGGTTATTGAACTGTTTTACATACAACGGGTAACAAACGTTTTCTAAAACTGTGAACTCGCCAGCTTTGTCTGATACACGTGTTACATGCTCGCAGGTCGTTATGTGTCTTGGATTTGGGGAAACTTGCTATCTGGGAGTGCTGGAGTGGTCATGGATCGAGGCTCTTGGATTACAGTACATTTGATACATTGGTTTTAAGCATTATTATGAAACAATTGCTAAACAACTTATTACATGCTTCCGCTACACAACTTTTGAGAATTAATATCATGATGACAATTTATTTTGGTAAATTAATGTCATGGCTTATTTAAATATTTACCATTGGTTCAATGTGATGGGTGGCTCGAACTCTGATGCGTAACGCACCACGCGGGGTTTCCGCAGGTGAAATTTTGGGGGTGTTACAGTTGGTATCAGAGCCACTGGTTATAGTGAACTAGGTTTTAAAACGTTTTATAAAACCAGACTATAACCGAACAACTTCGAAAATCGATCATGACACTCAGCTCCAGATTGCAAGGTTCGTTTCTCTCTCACCTTATACATTACTTGTTTAACAGTCACACACTCACAATGTATATGAACTGAAACAATTCGTACCATGGTGACTTGATAGCGTGACCCCACACATCAACTCATGCGAGCCATAGACCTATGATATCATCTGTTGTGTTGTTTGAACGGGGGAAACTTTGAGCGCGAGCTAAGAAGCACTGAGATAAGCATGCAAATTGCCTTATTATTATGGGTGCACACTTAATAATAACGCGGGGTGCATGCAAGTCCCAGTGAGACTTATCGAGCGTGAGGAGGGTTCTGCCCTACTATGTGTGAACTTGGTAGTACGTAAATATCAGTATGATAGTTGACCCTCATCTCGTTTCGACTTCTAAATCGGTTTATTCCCGACTATAGAAACATGAGTGAACGAGGACACGGACGTGGCAACATCACCATGACTCAGGCTGAGTTGACTGACCTAATCAACACCCGCGTGGCTGAGGCTTTAGCAGCCTATCAAGCTGGTACGGAATGTACCAAGTATTCTTACCCTCATATTGTGTACACGGCTTTTCACTTCTACAATGCGAGTCCCAGCGAGGCTTAACAAGTGAAAAAGGGGTTCCGCCCTGTTATTTGATTAATGTGGCACACAACAGCCTATAGGAGGCATAGCAGTGAGTGACTCTTACATGAACACAAACTTTTTGAAACACGAACTTTTCACTTCTCATCGAACTTTTACGAATCTCGATGTTAACAAACGTTACCTGAACACTCATCAGAACGCCTAGCAAATTGTGTAGAATGTTAAGTGCTTGTACGAACATCCCTGAGTTGGATGTGGTAGCGTCGAATGAATGGTTATTACCTTCCTCACTTATCTTCATTTGTTTGAACCTAACACACTAACGCCCTCAATCTCGAAGTGCGATCACTTTTGCAACACTCTTGAAACACACTGGGAATAATTCGAATCACTTGCTGAAGGGATGGACAAAAGGGTGAGTGTAGTATCCTACCGACTTCAGTATTTGGACGACCCCGATTACCAGCAACGAACACCAGCGAACTGACTTCAATCTAAGTCTTAACTCTGGTTAGCGACTCGTGGGAGTCAACTGTTACAAACCAATCTGGACTTTTGCAATGACAACAGATTTTAGTGTGGGATGTGTAGCTTCTAGCCCAACGAGTGGCACCTTCGAACTTGGCACGAAGTGTGAAGGGAGGGACATTGTGGTGAAAGAACGTGGCGCTCGGCTTCAAGCACAATGTAATAGTAGCCTACAGTATTCGTGACAACCAGGTACTTGTAATAGTAGCCTACTGTAAGGGAAATGAAGGTGCCTTCGGCATGCATTGGACGTTGGTAATTCAAAACGACCACAACCAAGGGAGCGATGACGGTACGGGAGGAATCCGCGTGATTGTAACAATTACACCGGTAGTGGTGCTCACGGAAGGGAAGTTAGGATTGATGTGAGCAACGATAGGACAATAACAACATGGTGGTTTGGATGGGTAGTAAATCGCTTCGCCCTAATTCTGTTTAACCCTGATGATTCGCAAAACCAAACATGTTATGGAACCGGCTGATGGCAAGTCAACTGCGACCGCACATGTTAGTTAGGACACAAACTCGACCTTACGGGAGACAGGCATTCGACACCGGTCTCACTCCTACTATCCTTGGTGGTTACGATGCAGTAGTCAGTGATGGCTCATTAACTAGATAAATCGCTCAGACGCACCCTGTGGGAAGAAATTTAGCGTCACCTTATGCATTGAAGTGCCCGAGTAGTGAGAAGGTTAGCATCATGTAAGTAATGACAGCCCCGAAAGCGTCTATGAAAGGATGATCTCGCTGTAGTAGCAACTAATTCTAATGATCAGACTAAGGGCGATGGGATCGAGGATCTATCAATTGTTGTGACCAATCTCAATGTGCAACTCGAGGAACTTTCAGACATATCACCACAACTATTAGTCAGGAACTCATTGATCTCACGATGAGAGGGAGCTCCGAAAACTCGTACTCTTACCGTCTTGCATCAGGAGGGTTGCAAGAGCAGTATAAGCCACTATGAGAACTGTTCGACAAGAAGGTTGTCAGACCTAATTCTCACTTTGGGAAGCCCCGGTTATATCCGTGAAGATAAGCCCTTTTGTGTAAACACACCAAGTAACAAGTACCTACCGAGACGACGGTTGAGAACCGTTTGCCGCGGCCATGTATCTAAAACCGATCGACTAGTTACAAGAGACGAGCTTTCATTCGAGGATTAACTTACAAGCGCGTTGTTATCAGATGGAAACCCAAGGGGGAGGAAGTTCTCAAAGAAGCTTACCAGACGCAATTCGGCCATACAACTTTGCACCCCAAGACCTTTAGAGCGATCATCACACCAGCAGTCCCATAGATCATGTGAACCCACCATGCTAGTGGGTGACATTTTGAACCCTTCTCAGGGGGGGGGGGGGAAAGCAACAACATGGACAACTTTTTGGGAGGTCCTGATGGAGGAGCCACATCACGCGAAGTCTTGATAGATGTAGCTTCTGAAATTCGAGAGGCACCTTTTGGGTAATGTAATCAACAAACTGGGAATGCGCGTGGATCACGCTAAGACCCGCTTTCTTTGGAAACTGATCGGCACTAAAAGTTCTTCGAGGATACAACGATTTCTTGGTTCCGCTTGATTTGTCACAGGAATTTCGAAGGTCGCATAGTTTGGATCCCTTTAGCACAATGGGGTGTCGTGTTAGCGAAAGACAGAGCATGAGGACGTCTCTTCAACTTTCGAATCTTAATTCAGTAAGGTACTGAGCCCCATTTTTACCCAAGGGCATGGGTAATACAGTGGTATATCATCATGGTTTGGATCAGAGTTCCGGCTACACGCCGACGCAACGCGAGAGAAAAACGACGTACGCAACGAAATTACAAAGAAGAACTGCATAACACACAACTGGTGGTGGAAACCATGGTCTTTAGAGTTACACTGAGGCATTACTTGGACGGTACCGAATGCGTTACCTAGACCGATCACAAGGGCCTTCCGTGTACTCTGGTTTTGAGATAGCTAAATCAGTAAATGGCATCGTTGGATGGAACCCCTGGGTGGATTACGACTGCTGAACCCGAACGTGTATGGACTTTGCAGCTCGCCATCGACTCTAGCCCACCTAACCCAACTCGTTCTGTACAAACTAGGGAAATAACAGGAGAGAATTTTCAAGATGAGTCCATGCGAGGCATGGAAGAGCAACCTTGGTGAAACAAACGATATTCATTAACACATAGAACGACTATAAATCTCATTTCACAGCAACGGTAGGGAAGTTGTGAATAGTGAAACACACCGGCTTCGAAAATTCTATTCAATTGGAATTTTAAAGAAAGATGTTTGGACATGTAAATCTTGTACTGATGATTGGGCATGAAAACCCGTTCAACAATGTATGAGTATGACCTTTGACTTTGGGAAAAGTCAGGGCGAAGTATAAGAAACTGGCAACACCTATGTGGAAGATGGGAGCAGACTGCTATGAATGCTGCCGCTAGTCTATTTACAACTCGAAATGAAAAAAAAAAAAAAACAAACAGTGACAACTGTTGATCGCTGAATGTGACCAGCACACCTCCTTGCAGTCAAGGGAACTGATGAGTCTTCTCAGCTTATGAAAATTTCTCTGGAAGAGACGGATTATAGGCATGAAGTGCCAACTCATATTACCTATTGGACTATACCTAATTCAAGGCAGGCATGGCGCACACCTTTGACTCACGTCTTGACATGAACCTTACTTATTACTGTAGGGCAATCGAACAAAGTGACGAACCATCTGAACACACGAAGGCATGTTGTAAGTATGTGCATAACTGACTTTAGTGAACGTATGGGAAGGACACTTATCTTGGAGAGAAGCTCTAATGCGGCTGCACCATGAGTGTATGCATACAGCCCATGCTGAGGCATAACCTGGACAGTAACTCTAATCTCCTTGTTGGACGGATGTAGTTGACAGCGTAATCGCAAGTCCAGGTCTTGAGCTCAAAACTCTCGAACATTGCTAAGATCGGAAATTGTTCGATGGCAGCGCATGAGCGCTAGGAAGAATTTATTATAGGCAAACGCGCCATAATCGAAAGCATCACCCTGGGGGGGGGTGCGATATACTATAGAAAACATGGCCAACTTACCTTACGACGCGTGAGACATTCGGATTACTGGAGCAAACGGTGACCTGGCTCACAAACTCAGGCAAATCGATGAAACGGGATAACTATTGTAATGGTATGTATATCTTAGGTTTAAGGCAGTGGTTGCCTGATGAAACCCTGGTGATACCCTTACTGGAATTTGAGGTCATCAGATCAGTTGTATATATCTAGGAATCTATCGAAAACATGGACTAGGAAGTCAAGGTCCGCTAGCATGAGTCATATGACAATCGTGAGGACTTGTTAAACTTCAATACGTGGACTAAAGTTCACATAGGAGCGGAAGGATATGTTAAAACTTTAATGTTATCAATTGTTCAAAGATGGAACCAACTCTTGATATCACTGGTGAATTTCGGGACGAAATTTCTTTCAAGTTGGGGATGATGTAACACCAGAGGAAAATCCGCAACAATCTTGATTTGCCACTTCACTCTCTCGTACTTACTTGTCAAATTTCGGGACGAAATTTCTTTCAAGTTGGGGATGATGTGACAACCCAAGCATTCAAGGTCAGTGTCTCGTAATTACGTGATTCCGTTTCTTATCATTTCTCCTTCCATAATTCTTGTGACGATAAAAATTAGTAACACATGTGATTGTAATAAAGATGTTAAATGTATAGCGTGTCTGAGTATATGTACTTGTGCTTGTCTGATTAACAAACCCTAGACATAAGAGATCGGACCCGGCCCAAGCATGGCATGTAGCATCAACTAGTAACCGACCCAAATATTGTTTCACTTTATGGTTGGTCCCGACCCAAGTTGTTTTGATTTGCAAGATCAACCGGCCCAGCTACTGTTTTAGTTAACACGTAAGGTTGGCCCAAATTATTAATTGCTTAGCTAATATAGGTGGCCCAATTCTTTATCCATTTAACCCCATGTATACGTGAACAAATAGGATCACAAAATAAACAAACCCTATTTTCCTTTCCCCCTAAGTGTTCGACGGCAGCAAATATCATTCGCGCATCATTCCTTCTGGCCGAACCCCTCTTGGTTAGCAGGTGCATATTTGTATTATTTCTTATTGATTGTCCTGAACTCGATTAACTGATTGGTGTGCGTGTGTGTGTGCAATATTCATGTAAGTGTTCATGCATACATTGATTGAAATAATATAAGATAATGATGTAGGCTTGCATGATGTGGAATGGCTAATAACTGATGTCAATACATGTGTGTAAATGGTGGTCCAATAGAAACAAAATACATAATGCATATCATGTGTGTGTAGCCGATAGTTGTAAATGGGATAGTTTTGTTCTGGGATTAATTTGATTGGTGCATGTGAGCCGCACATGATTATTGGACAGCAACCTTGCATGCTGTTGAGTAGTGGATTGCATGATGTATGGTATATAGGATTTGTATTGATAATTACATGACATCGAAATGGTAATATGTGGGTACTGTGGGTGTCAAGTAGATAAATGTGACAGACTCAAAGGTCCAATAGGATTGATTCAAATGATTATTAAAGGCTGATATGTAGGGGCATAGAAAAATGGCGGTCATGCATGTGAGTTATGATCAAGCCATGTGTGGTTTGCATTGGACCAAAGTGAAGGTCCAATTAGATTTTCCCATATGTGAACATTGTATGTGAATTCTATTGAAACATGTGGTGCAAATAATAGCTGGGTATTGTTTTGAACTTTGTGCTTAACAACTACTTCAGTTGCTTGTGGGTTTTTGTATGTGTCTTGCTAGGGTAAATGTTAGTGGAGATTAATCAAAGATAGGTTGTATATTAATGTGACAGATTGCATACGAATAAATATGTGCTGAAGTTGCGATGACTTGTGCACTTTTATTAGTTGATGGCTGAATATGTTAGTTGGCAATGCATGCTTGATCAATAATGAAAACTGAGTGCTGGATATCCTATGAATATTAATATGGAGAATTTCTTGATCGGGTGCTGGGTTGGATTGCAAAAGGGGGGCGGTTAATAGTGGGCTGGTTACTGGGTAAATAGTGGGCCGAAACCAGTTGAGAGACCATACTTGGGCCGAGAGGAACTGATAGGTCAAGTGTTTACATTTGAGACAAATGGGCGACCCATGAATGTTTGTGGCAACCATAACTGAAATATTTGCATGTTTTATTATTCGAACTATGCATGATGAGTTAATTGGTTGTGTTTACATGCGTATAAGATGTTTACTGTTGTAAATTGGGTTATATGTACACGTTATGTGAGCAATATATATGGTTGGTGTGAAACATGAATACATCGATTAGCCGTGACTAACTGTATCGATAACTCTTTTAGGGCGTTTATGAACAAACAGTTAAGCGAGTAAATAATCTGACCGAGCAAAACCAAGGTGAGTTCACTACATTCGAGCATGCGTCCCAGTGGTTGGGGACAGTCAGTGGGTATCCCATGGGGGGATGAGTCTTTGGGTAAAAACGAGTATATTGGTTAATATTCTCACCTATCATCTTTTGTAAGTCCCTCATCGGGTATTAGTTAGTAGCGCTACTTAGGTTTGGCACCCTCACCCCGTGCCTGTAGAGGACGGAGGTGAACTAATGACCCAGTCTGGCCCAGTACTAGATAGGAGTACGTGGGAAGGGCAGTCGTGTATTTCAGGAGCCGTCATTGTTCGGAAATGAGATATTAACAATATTACTTGCATTGGTTATTGAACTGTTTTACATACAACGGGTAACAAACGTTTTCTAAAACTGTGAACTCGCCAGCTTTGTCTGATACACGTGTTACATGCTCGCAGGTCGTTATGTGTCTTGGATTTGGGGAAACTTGCTATCTGGGAGTGCTGGAGTGGTCATGGATCGAGGCTCTTGGATTACAGTACATTTGATACATTGGTTTTAAGCATTATTATGAAACAATTGCTAAACAACTTATTACATGCTTCCGCTACACAACTTTTGAGAATTAATATCATGATGACAATTTATTTTGGTAAATTAATGTCATGGCTTATTTAAATATTTACCATTGGTTCAATGTGATGGGTGGCTCGAACTCTGATGCGTAACGCACCACGCGGGGTTTCCGCAGGTGAAATTTTGGGGGTGTTACATTAGTGCTTGTTTAGGGTCGTAAGTTAAGCGGTCTCGACAACCGCTTAGACTTTCGAACCCGACTCATTAAGTCAATCATTAGGATCCGACCAAACTTATTTAGTGATCATAGTTGCATAGGGAATAACCTACTGAGGTTATACCTTATGATCACTTAGGCTGGTTAGTTATTCATTAAGTCATTTATATGCCCATTGAAAATGACCAAAATGCCCTTTTTGAGCATAAATTCATATTTTGCATATGTGATCAAGTTTTTGACATCTAAACTGATTTAATAATATATTTAAACATAATTAGGCATGTAAGACTTAACATAGGACATAGATAACCATCCGACCTTAGTTTTACGACAACGACGCGTTAAAGTAGCTTAAACTACCTTAACGGGTCGAAACGGGTCAAAAGTACTTAGGATAACTTTCTAATCAGAATGTTAAGTCTATTAAATCATGCCATATGAGTTCCAATACTCATGTTATTTATAGAACTTCATTCTATCCTATCTCTCGATTTAGGATCCGATTATTAACGTAGTTACCTATATTAGGTGTCGTTTGATTCCGTGATCCTTGAAGCTTTATTTGGTCTTTATTTCAAGGCTAATAGGAAATCCCAAGTGAGTACATAGACCCCCTTCTTTTTAAATGTTTTCAAGGTGATTATGTGAGTACATAGTCCCCTCTTTTACCACTTTCAAATACTTTAGGGTGATACACATGTGCATACTTGTTACTTTCATGCTTTCATTGCTTTTTATGACATAAACATGCTATGTTCACTTAGTACACATATAGTACATGATTTCAATTATGTTTTGCTATGTATGTTGACTGAGCATGCTAGCACATTGATTTCATAAGACACTTTTGTCGCATATGTTTACTCAATATATGGACACATTGATTTACATCACATTTCTGCTATGTATGTTTACTGAGCATGGTAGCACATTGATTTCATGAACATTTCTACTATGTATGTTTACTTAGCATACTTAATACATGGTTTTCACGTAGCATGCTTATTAGTGCATGCGTCTGTCGACTTCGTCTTGTATCGAGTCTTGTATGTATTTAGATAGATCAGGGCATGTTAATAAAAAAAACATGTAATTTCGCATGAAACAAGTAATTTCGCATGAAATTACCATGTGTAATTCCACAGGAAAGCAGCATGTAATTTCGCATGAAATCTAATTTCGTGTGAGATGTGATTTCGTTTTAGCATGTTCATGCGAAATTAGAAAACTATAAATAGGTGTCTTGATGTGTCATTTGGTACGAAATTACATAGGGTATTCCGGAGCCAAAGTGCTGCCGAAGTGTCGTCTTGCTGTAAAACTTTGTCAGATCAATGAAAAGACATTTAAAGTGATATTCTAGCTGAATTACCTTGTTACGTCTGTTTTCGCCTTTCGTTTCGAGCGAAAACTCTTCTGAACGACTCGTTCGGGTCTGCAAACGATCCTACAAGTGGTATCAGAGCTCAGGATGAGGAGTTCTAGCAAATTCAGCCTGATTTCATCTTATTTTCTAACTTCTACACCTTCTTTTCTAAATTGAACAAGATTTAACGGTTGAAATGGTTTGAGTTTCACACATTATAAGCGAAATAGTGTTTTAACGAATCCTTGTAAGAATTGGACCTTAATTCGATCTAAAACTGATAAAATTTGTAATTTCGCTTGAAAATCTGTTCGATATGATGACATCAGCTTAATTTCGCGTGGAATTACATACTAATTTCGCACGAAATTACATCGTTTGAAATTGCACCTAATTTCGCATAGAGTTGTAATTTTGTTCGAGTAATTCCATACGAAATTATAATTTCGCTTCAAAAGGTTAATTTCGTTTGGACTGGTGTATAATTTCGTACGAAATTAAATTTCGTTTGACCGGTTCACATGAAATTACTTATTTCGTTTGAAAAGTCTAATTTCGCCTGAGTTGTAATTTCGTTTCGCTGGATTGCAGGTAATTTCGCTTGGACATGTTATTTCGCTTGAGGGTTAATTTCGCTTGGGAGATTTCATTTGAAAAGATTTTGATTTTAAAACTTGTTAACCGAATCATGGAAGAGGAATTCTATAACGCGTTTGCCACATCCCCAACTACTCAGGCTACCATTGCTCAAAACATGAACATGGAGAATGAAACTGGAACTTTGCAAAAACCTCCGAAGCTAATGGGCATTGAGGAGTATTATGGTTAGAAAGATAGATTTGAGAATTGGGTCCAAGCGAATCATTTGAGATCTTGGGAATGCATTGAGAAGAAGTATGTTAGACCTCGTACTGATTTGGGAGTTACAAAAGCAATTTTTGAGTTGTCGGACAAAGAACGAGACATGTATAAAGCAGAAAAGATGATGATCAGTCTGTTACAACAAGCTGTGAAGGAAGACATCTTCATATTACTTCAACATGATAACACTTCGCGTTCAATTTGGGATGCACTTCGTGTTAAGTTTGAGGGAAGTGAGAAGATGATCAGAAACAAAAAGGCATTATTAAAGAAAGAGTTTGATCTTTTTACAAGCTTACAGGGAGAGGGTACAAAGAAACTGATTGAGAGATATTGTCACTTAGTTCGTTCAATGACTCTGTTAGATATAAACAAAGAACGAGAAGAATGGGTTGACAAATTGGCTGATGTTCTACCACAGAAAGAGTGGGGTACATTTTTGATGATATTGAAGAATACTGGAGAATATGATGGATTGACAATTTCTCAATTCATTGAGAAAATTGAAGGACAAGATCTTGAAAAACAAAAGATTGCTAGGATGAACAATCCAAGTGGTCAAACGACATCAAAATGTACTACAAAGGAAATGTTCAAGATATCGAAGCAAGTCCAAAAATCCAAACTGCTTTTAGTGCTGAAAATTCTTCTGGAACAGTGAATCAAAGTCCAAACAGCAGCAGTGGAGTTTCTTCATATCCAAGTGTTAATCCAAAGAGTTCAACTTCAAGTTTTCAGTCTCAAAGTTCAAAAAGTGGAAATGGTTGTGTGATACAATGTAACATTGCATTGAATCTTCCAAATGGTCAAAGTTTTTCTGAAGAAGTTGCTAAAGATCACATGGCATTACTAACTACAATGCTGGAATCCTATAGAGGGATTGGTTGCAGGAAGGATCGGAAATCCTATGCTGACGAAAGAGGATTACGATCAGATTGATGCAGAAGAATTGGAGCTAATGGATATTAAATGGTGTTTGGCAAGTGTTTTGAGAAGAGCTGAAAAAATCAAAATGATTACAGGAAGAAATGATTTTTTGAATGCACATGTTTCTACTTTGGGTTTTGATAAATCTAAAGTTACTTGTTTTCGATGTAGGGAGAAAGGTCATTTCAAGAGGGAATGCACTAGTCGAGAAGCAAGTGGAACAAAGAATCCATTTGGTGAAAATGATTATTATCGGAAGGCCATATATCAACAAATTACTCATCAACCACATCAACAAAAGGAACCACAAACTGCTCATGCCAAAATGATCGAAGATGCAAATAAGAAAGCTTATGGTATCATTGATCAAGATGATGAAAAGGTGGCAGTAGGTTTCAGTTGGGACAAATATATTCCACCTGATTCAAAAACAGTAGCACTTATTGCACAAATTGTTAAAGAACCAGATTTGTTTACAGAATGGATGAAAGTGTTTGGTGATAATGAGAAGAATCAAGATGTGGAATCTAATTCTTCAGATGCTAGTTCAGAACAAACACAAGTGTTTGATCAATCTTCAACTGAACAGTTATCATCTGATGACAGTGATGATGAGGAAGAAATGCATATTTTTTTTTTTTTTTGGGTAAAGGGTTACCCCGGTGAATTTCATTAAAAACCAATAAGAACAAAAGTGTATTAATATTGCAAAAACTCATTTATCTCCTGAAAGTTTTCAGTTTTATTTTGCAGATAGAATTGAGAAGTTAAAGGAGAAGCTAGTTGCAAAGAATAAAAAAAGAAGTTAAAGTCGCTGCGAAGATAGTTGAAATTGAGAAAGTTGTTGAAATGGAAAAGATAATCGAAGTTGAAAAGATTGTTGAAGTTATCAAACCATGCTTAAAGTGTTCTAAATCTTGCAAGAAGTGTGAAGAAAAGGATGAAAAGTTGGCAGAGTTTGAAAAGATGAAAGAAAAATTATTGTTCAATCTCAATTATGTGAAGGAATCATATGATGCGTTGAACAGAACAGTGACTGGTTTACAAAAGACAAATTCTGAAAGAGAAGATGCATTGACGATGATGAATGCTGTGATGATGTCAAAGCAGAAAGCCATAAATTTTTACATTGAAGAAAGTGCAAAGTGGAAGCAAGAGTTGGAAAAAGAAAAAAATAGAGAATGAAAGAATCACACGGTTGTTACAAAGTTATTCTAGCTCTGATTATTTGATTGACCGAATTTATCCAACTGTTGCAGGTCTTGAAGCATTTCAAGATGAGAAGTCAAAGAAGAAGAAGGATACTGGTAAGAAACAAAGTGTCAGTTACAACAAGTGTCCACCTCCAATTTGGGAAGGTTATTCGCCCAGAAAACCAAATGAGGAGTAAGTTAAAAAGGCAGTCGATATAAAGTTAAAATCCGAAACAATTGATGATTTACCAGACAATATTTATGTCACATTCACATTATCTGACACTGATCATGAGTCTGTGTTAATAAAGAAAGTGGTTGATCAGGTGTTGGATAAAGATGAGGAGTCGGAGTCAAAGTCTGAGTCTGGAAGTTCGAGTTCGTCAGTCAACAGTCCAAAATCGTCGGTTAAACGGGTTTATAGTAAAGAATTTTTGTTATCAAAATCGAATTTGAATGATGAAACATTCGAAGTTGCATATACTTTGAATGGTTCTGACAAATTATATTCTGATAAAGAATTTCCAATAAGAGGTGTTCAAATTGAAAAGATTAAAAAGGTTTTCAAATTAACAGAAATTAATATTTCTGAAATAAACGATTTAAATCTTCATGAAAAACCTAAAAAATACACTTCAAGAGTTCAACAACGTTTAAACAAGAAAAAGGGTTACAGTTCTGGTTCTGGTTTTCAAAAGAAACTAAACCACAACAGTAATTACAAAAAGAAAGGATTAGGATTTATTCCACCTGAAAATCATAAAAATGAGAAAATTTCTAAAACAAATACTAAATTTGTTTCACAGACAAGTTCGGAAGAAGAAGCAAAGAGTTCTTTCTGGAGACAATCAAACAGAGAGTTTCTTGCAGAAAGACAAAAGATTGAAAAGAATGGAGCTTATCAGAAAAAGGAGACAAGAACTTGTTACCGATGGCAAGAAGTTGGTCACATTGTTTGGAATTTCCCAAAAGCAACCAACACAAAATAGGGAGTGTCTCAGAAACTCAAAGAAATAGTTGTTGATGTTGAACCACCAACGGAACCATTTAAGGTTTTCAAAAATTCAAAATATGAAGTTGGTGAATGTTCAAAATGATTTTACAAAAGAAGAGCAAATCTTGACAACCAAACATGGGTTGTTAAGAAAACTGATGTGAAATCTGGCGATGAATCTGATTCCACAAAGTCAGAGGAGCCACAAGTTGAGGTTAAAGAAGAAAACTCAGTGCCTCAGATGGATGATGAGAACTTTCCACCATTGCGAACTGAAAATTTTAAAACAAAAGTAGGTAAAGTTGAGATTTCAAATCAATTCTATTCTGAGAAGAAAGAATTTGATGTCGAAAAAGTTTTTAATGGAAATGTTAAAAAGATTTTTGGTAAAATGGTCGATGGGAAAGTGAAAGGGGTAAAAGATTTTTATGAAACAAAGAAAGAAACTTTTTTACCCAAGTGAAGTTGAGGAGGAAACATCCAAGTTTGGTCAGGCTTGGATGGCAGTTTTTCACAAGTAAAATCCTGACTTGCCGGAACTCCCAGGTTGGTAAGTGTGGAGTAGGAATCAGGATCTTTCTTGAGAAATTCACAGGTTGGTAACTGTGATATTTCGACCTTCAAGAGGTATTTTTGTGATATTGTCATATTTGTTCAAACGGTACAGAGGTTTATTCTTACAAAGTGGTTAGTCAAGGTCATTAATTTTAACTTGATGTAATCCTCATACAAGTGGTTGATTGAACAAAATGATGAACCCCTAACCTACAAGTGGTTTTTAAAATCAACAAAACTAATTTTCCGGAAAAACCATTTTGATTAAAACAAACTTAAGTGTTTTGAAATCATAATGGGAAATAACTTGTAGTAGGGGGAGTTCTGATTGGTTATGCCGAGTGAATGGCGAATTGAAGCAATTCTCATCATGTTGTCACTTTATTTGTATAGTTTGTTTTCAAATTTTCTTTAAATGTGTTTGCATTTTAGGGGAAGTAGAAAATTAGAAAATTCGGAAAATCCAAAAACATTAGAAAATTTGAAAAAGCCAAAAACATGATAAAATTCAAATGAGTCTTGTTGTATAAAAGAGGAAATGATAGTACATCAGTGGACTATCACAACACGCTAAAGAATTGGAAAGTCAAAAATGTGATAAACAATCTCACCGTGGATATGCCAGTAGGTTTTTATACATTTAGTAGATTGTTTTCGAGATATAAACCTAAAAATCAAACTTGCTTATATCGTGGGGAACATCTCTCGGATATATGGGTAACCCCCGAAATCTTTTTTGAAAGGTTCCTCTTTCTGAGATACTAGGTCTTTATACTCAGTGATATCTGGGGTATTATCCTGGGACTTCTGATATTGCGGAAGCAATGGCCTAGTCCCCGAATAATACTTTGCATTTGCTTTAATCCTAAAGCTAGCCCTCAGTACAAAAATGATGAAACATTGCAAAATGATAATCATGTGCTGTTGAAGAAAAGATTCTCTAAAGGGAACACACCTAAAGTCGAACCATCATCTCTCTGCACGAACGGAAGTTCCGACCTGAGCTCTCATGGTTTCGCATTTAACCCTTTAACAGATATCATCTAGGTATACTCACCTGTAAGACTGAATATTGGGATCTAGATACGGGAGTATATTCAAGTGGTGGGACACGCGAATAAGTTTAAGTCTTTAAAACATTAATATCGTATCTCGAATCAGTTGAACTTTGTATGAAAATTTAAATGGACCAGTTTATTGACAATCTAAGTGAATTGTTTAGAACTTAAAATGAAATAAAGCTTAACGTTGTTAGTGATTTGTCTCATAAACTGATATGATCCTCTTACACAAACTCACAAAAATATTGTCTGTATATATTTCTTTACTGCATTTCATTTCAAAAATCCAAAAAGATTTTAAGTGTGTTTTAGCATAAATTTTGAAAAATACAAAAAGATTTTCGACAACTGATGAAGAAAAGCTGATTTTCAAAATTGTGCTGATTTTCGTTTCTTCTGATCTTCTTCTTGATTGATTCCGGTTAGCAATTGTGGTGTTGTCGTTCCTTCTGAGTAAGGATACTAGACTTCACCGTGGTTTCTAATCGTTTGGCGTCGAGTTTAAGGTTATTTTCTTTCGTTTTGTTCCTGCTAGGGTTTGTTGTCTGATCGCTTGGTTTTTGTTCTTCGTTCGTTTCTTTTGCACGTTGCATGCTTCTTGTTTTCACTTGTTATGGATTCTAGTCAGAGTAAGTCTTCGGATGTGGATTCTAGACATGTGAAGCCGCCGGATGTATTGTGTTCCTCACAAAACCCTAATAAGGGTTTTTCTGCTAGGTTATTGAATATTGACGGCAAAACGTTTTGTCCGCGTAGGGGAGTTGTGTCGGATCATCAACAGGGTCCTAAGGGAATTAATGTTATTGATGAACTTATCAAGATTACGGTACCAACGGATGTTCAGGATGCTAGACCGGAGGTAGATAACCCGAATAACATGCAGGATGAGGTGTTCTGGGAAGCTATGCCGGAGGAAAAATCAGTATCATATGCGGATAAAGTGCAAGCCACTCGTAAGAAACGGGAGGTAAACTTCAGACTTATGGAAGCTATTGAATCTAGGGAAGATGCTGATATTGTTATACCGAAAGAGGTAGTTCAGCAAGTTCAGGATAAGTTTGAAAATGTCCTCTATGGTTACTTCTTAGGGGATAGATTACCATTTCCTGTGGTTGAATATTATGCAAAGAATGTCTGGGCTAAGTTTGGGTTTTCGAAGCTTATGATGAATACGTCAGGGTTCTTTTTCTTTAAGTTTGATTCAAAGGTTGGATTGACGAAGGTTTTAGAGGGAGGACCATGGTTAATTCGTAAAATTCCATTATTTTTGAATGTATGGTCACCGAAGGTTGCTCTCAAGAAAGATGGTATCAAAACCGTGCCAGTGTGGGTCAAGTTGCACAATGTGCCAATCTCAGTCTATACTGATGATGGTTTAAGTTTGCTGGCATCAAAGATAGGTGTTCCAAAGAGGTTAGATTCCTATACGGCTGATATGTGTGTTGAGAACTGGGGTAGGAGTAGCTATGCTCGTGCGATGGTTGAAATTAGTGCTGACAATGAGCTAAAGGATTTCATCACGCTAGCCATTCCAAAAATGGATGAAGACGGGTTCATTATGGAGCGGGTAAAGGTAGAGTATGAATGGAGACCGAAACGGTGTAGTGCTTGTTGTTTATTTGGCCATGATGATAATACGTGTAGCAACAAAACTAATGGTAAGGCCAAGATGGTTACCATTGATGATGAGGGATTTGTTACGGATAGAAGGAAGATGGCAAAGTACTCGTTCCCACAAAAAAAGCAAAAACCGAAGGTAGTGTATAGGCCGAAGGCTAATAAATATTCTGCTAGTACATCTGGTACGAAGGGTGATAACTCGACGGGAAGTAATGCAAATGTGCAGGTGTCAAACTCGTTTGCGGTGTTGGATAATGACTTGAATAATGAGAAGAGGGACCCTGTTAGTGCCAAGTCCGTGATCGATGAGAATAATGGTACCCGTATACATCAACCGGAAGTAGTTAAGGAGTTAAATCCGACAGAGATGGCTGATTTTATGCGTAGTAACCAGAATAATAAATCTTCTGAGGGGGCAAGCACTCCCGGTTACGAGGGTTTTTAATGGGTAGCTTAGCAGCCTGGAACATAAGGGGTCTGAACCAACCCCTGAAACAAAGTGAGGTTCGTCATTTTATTGCTGAGAATCAATTGAGTATTTGTGCCATTTTAGAGTCTCATGTGGATGTAAATAAGCTGAATAAAATTTGTGAGAAGGTGTTCAGGAATTGGAGGTGGACTTCAAATGGAGACATGTGTAGTAGAGGTACGAGGGTGATTTTGGGGTGGAATGCGGATGACATTGACCTTATGGTTATCGCTCAATCCGATCAGGTTATTCACACGCAGATTTTGTTCAAATCGGTTAAAAAGAAAACTTTTTGTTCTTTTGTGTATGCGGAGAACAAGTACCAGGATAGGAGAACTTTATGGGATGATCTGTGCAAATTTAGTGGCCTCACATGTGACACTCCTTGGGTTGTGATGGGTGATTTCAACGCTGCATTGAATATGGAGGATTTTCTCATGGGTCCGTCTTCTCATACGATAGCGATGCGAGAGTTTTATGAATGTGTTCAAATGACGGAACTGATTGATGTTAAAAGTCACGGGTTGCACTATACGTGGAATCAAAAACCAAAGGATGGGATAGGAATGCTCAAGAAGATCGATCGTGTCATGGGCAACATAAAACTTTTAGAGGTTTTTTCGGATGCTTATGCCATTTTTCAGCCGTTTCGTGTCTCGGATCATACTCCGGCCATACTGAAGCTATTCTCTATTCATAGGGATCGGCCTAAACCGTTTAAATTCCCAAATTTCATTGTGACAAAGCCTGAGTTTCGTGATGCTGTAGTGACCGAGTGGAATAAACCAGTTGAAGGTGTGACCATGTTTTCTGTAGTGAAAAAGATGAAGGAGCTGAAACCACACTTTCGGAAGATTCTACGTAATCAAGGTAATCTTCATGCGCGGGTTATTGATTTACGAAACGAGTTGGATAAGATTCAAAAACAGGTGGAATCTAATCCGTTTGATGCTACTCTTAGAGCTTCAGAAGTCAGATGTCTGCGTGATTTCAAGGCGGCAAGTTATGATGAGGAGTGTTTTTTGAAGCAAAAGTCGAAAGTGCAATGGTTATGTGCTGGTGATTCTAACACTTCTTATTTTCATAATTGCGTGAAAAATAGGAATGCGAGGAATAAGATCAATTGTATCAAGGATACGAACGGTAATCAGTATGAGGGTAGTGATGTTCCGGCTGCCCTTATCAACCATTATTCGGCTTTCATGGGTAAGGAAGATCAGGTTGTGAGTCTTGATGATCATGATCTATTTGTTAATGTTTTACATCAAAATGTGGCGGCGGATATGGTGAGACATATCACGGATGATGAGGTGAAACAGGCTATGTTCAGTATAGGTGAAAACAAGGCCCCTGGTCCGGATGGATACACATCTGCGTTTTTTAAAAATGCGTGGGATATAGTGGGTAATGAGGTTATCAAAGCGGTGCGTGATTTCTTTAATAATGGCCAACTTCTGAAGCAAATTAACCACACGATCTTAGCGTTGGTGCCAAAGATAGATACCCCAAATACGGTGCTTGACTATAGGCCGATATCATGCTGCAATGTGATTTACAAATGTATTAGCAAAATAATCACTGATCGTTTGAAGGGCAGCTTGGGGATTTTAGTGAACATAAACCAGTCCGCGTTTGTTCCGGGTAGGAAGATATCGGATAACATTCTCATTACGCAGGAGCTTATGCATAATTATCATGTGAATCGTGGTCCGCCGAGGTGTGCATTGAAGATAGATATCCAAAAAGCTTATGACACTGTAAGTTGGTCTTTTTTGGAAACTATTCTAAAACGGTTCGGGTTCCACTCGAAGATGATTTCTTGGATTATGGCATGTGTCACGTCCGTGTCTTATTCAGTCAGCATAAATGGTGAGTTGCATGGGTATTTTTCGGGGAAACGAGGTCTTCGTCAAGGAGATCCAATGTCCCCGTACCTTTTCACGTTGGTTATGGAGGTGTTATCCCTCATGTTGCAAAAGATGGCGTTAAATCCGGCTTTTAAGTTCCATAGCCAATGCTCTAAACAAAAGATTATTAATGTGTCCTTTGCTGATGACTTGTTTGTTTTTGTTAATGGGGATACTGGATCGGTTCAGCTTGTTCGGAATGTGTTGGAGAAATTCACGAGTGTCTCGGGATTAGTCCCTAGCTTGCCAAAGAGTACAATCTTCTTTTGTAACGTTGCAAGTCAAGTTAAAGCTGAGATTATGAACTTGTTGCCGTTTCGTGAGGGTAACCTTCCGGTTCGCTATCTCGGGGTTCCGTTGATCTCTACTAAGTTATCTTTTAGAGACTGTCGGGTGCTCGTGGAACGTATGGAGAGGCGGGTTAATCACTGGATGTCTAAATCGCTGTCTTTTGCTGGCCGTTTGCAGCTTCTCAACTCTGTTCTTACAGCTATGTACACATACTGGGCATCGGTTTTTATTTTGCCTATGCGAATAGTTAAGGATCTTGAAAAGAGAATGCGTAGATTCCTTTGGAATGCAGGGAACCCGGGCAATATTCGGTCAAAAGTCGCTTGGAAGGATGTTTGTTTGCCTAAAGATGAGGGGGGTCTAGGGATCAGAAATATTTCCGATGTGAACAAAGGCCTTATGAAGTCTCACGTATGGAGTATTATTAGCAATCGAGAATCCCTATGGGTACAATGGATCCACTCGTACAAGTTAAAGGGCCGTAATTTTTGGGATATTCATAGCCGTGGTAGCTTAACTTGGAGTTGGAGAAAGATTCTTGCAATCCGTCCGCTAGTTAGACATTATGTTTGGAGGGTTATTGGTAGTGGTTCGCAGACGAATGCATGGAGTGACAATTGGTGCTCGTGTAGTCCGATCCGTAATTTTATTACGCCGAGGAGAATAGCCCAAGCTGGATTTAATTTGCATACTACGGTTGATGAGCTTGTAGATGCAGAGGGCAATTGGAGGTGGCCTCAGGCATGGTATGACTTATTCCCGGTTCTCATAAATGTTACGGTTCCTCATCTTGTTCCTGGGTCGAGTGATAGACTGGGTTGGAAAACTGTGGAAGGTAATATTATGCACTTTAGTTCCTGGGAAGCTTGGAACAACCTTCGGTTAAGAGATAACAAGGTGGGTTGGGCGAACATGGTGTGGTATGGCCAATGCATTCCAAGACACGCCTTCCTCCTTTGGTTAGTTCTAAAAAATAAACTCAAGACGCAGGATAGATTGGCGGTTTGGGAAGCTGGGAGTGAGACAAATTTAAGACTTATGTGCTGCCCTCTTTGCAACTATGGACGGGACTCGAGGGATCACTTGTTCTTTCAATGCTCTTTTTCGACTAAAGTTTGGAATATTGTCAAGACGAGAACGGATCTGAGATATGTTGGTGACGATTGGGGCTCTATTGTGGGATGGATAGAACATAATACGAATTCAAATACGCTGGCCCACATTGTAAGTAAGCTTGTTCTTGCGGCGGCTACATACTTCATATGGAAAGAAAGGAACAATCGGTTGTTTTCTAACATACGCAATAAGGAAGAGATGGTGGCTCAATTTATTTTTGATACGATTCGATTTCGTATAATGGGGTTCAAGATCGGTCGGGACGTGAAGAGCAGGAAGCTTTTGGATATGTGGGAAATCAAGGAGGACGATCCGGGCTAAGGGCGATGTTGAGTTAGCGAGTGTAGTGTAGTTTTGTGTTGTGGTTCGGGTTGTGTTGGTTTGGCTGTGTTTTTGTTGGTTTTGTAGTTTTTGTTTGCCTAGGCTTGGCCTGTCAAGCCTAGTTAGTGTGTGTCGAACTCTTTGTCACACCCTGTTCTTTGATTCTTTATAAAATTCACCGGGGTAACCCTTTACCCAAAAAAAAACATGATGGACAATTTTGTGAGGGGGAGCTTGTGTGTGTTTGTCTACAAGTGGTCATCAGAAGTCTTGAAATGTTAAATCATTCTAATATTTTTTTAAGTGGTTCATCAGAGTTTAGAATTGTAAAATAATTTATTATTGATTTCTACCTGCAAGTGGTATATAAATTTGTCAAATTTTAAATTTGTGAAATTTATTGTGAGGTAGAGATATGTGCAGGACAGCGAGGTTACGATATCTAAGGAGAGAGCCAGGAGTTGATTCTGAATCTGTGAAGATCAACATCCGAGTGGATAATGAGTCTGTTGGTGCTGATGAAAAGAGATGAAAGAGCCAGATCGAGATTCTGGAGATGGAAAGAGATGAAGAGATTGAGGATACTTTACATTGTCAGACATTTTGGCAGAGTTCGAGATGACTCATAAAGACTGAAGATTGAAGACTCGACACTTAAGACGCGTCAACATTCGAGGGGGAGTCTGTTAGTGCATGCGTCTGTCGACTTTGTCTTGTATCGAGTCTTGTATGTATTTAGATAGATCAGGGCACGTTAATCAAGAAAACATGTAATTTCGCATGAAACAGGTAATTTCGCATGAAATTACCATGTGTAATTCCACACGAAATCAGCATATCCTACAATGCTTACATTGGTTATGACATTTGGTATGTTTAACGGGACAATAATACATTCATTAACATTGATCACGCCGCTTGGTAGTATGTATTGGTACCATAGGACTTGACAAATCCCGTTCCCGGCTTCCTAGGTTTGTTTGGAAGCAGGGAATTACAGAATCCCATATACATAATTGATAAACCTTTAACTTGTTAAGGGTTTATCCGAAAGTCTCAAGGTTTGACTGTATGCGATAAACATTACTACATAAATGTTTGTAATCATGAAGCGTTGTTTTATGCAAAACATAACTTTTGATTTAAACTTAGGTTTATTCAAATACATTGTTTTGTACATTTTACATATGGGGTTGAGTAAATACTTTTTTATTCACTATACATGACATTTGGTTACACATTGACAGTACGCATATGGTTTGAGTAAATACTGTTTACTTGCCATACATTACATTTGATTATACATGACATGGTTTACACTTGACATTGGACATGGTTTACACATAAACATTTTGACATTGGTTTAAATAAGACATTTTTGGTAGTTATTGATAAGTATTTATATAACGAGGTGTGTGTAATATGATAAAAGCATGGTGGATACGCCGCTGGTACTTCCTATATATAAGTGCTTTTATGATATTACATATCGTAGCGTTATTTAAATCATTTCAATTTAGACATATAACAGTTTACATAAATAACATATTTTTCACAAGACATTGTTTTACAAAAGAGTTTGTTTTATACAACTCATTTTACTTGTTTATTTAATTAACCATGCATCTTTCTTTTATTAAATCTGATTTCTTATCAAGTTTTTCGTATGATTTATAAAAGAAAACACTTAACAAGATTCATGACTAATTTTTACTAAACATTTCTTTAAACCTAAGTCCTGAATCCTATTTTCACAAAACCTATGTATCTCACGGGCATTTTTATGCTGACGTACCTATTTTCACATGTGTTTTCAGGCACCGGTGCATAGGTTTGATTCAGGATACACTTAGGGTGGACTCGGGCCTTAGTGACATAAAAGAAGCAAGATTAGTTAAAATAATGTTATGTACACTTGTTTCTTTCGTTTAAAGACAATGTAATCCTCTTGTTTAATAAATAAAACATAACTTTAATTACCATGGTTGTGAAACAATAATTCTGTTACAACACTCCCCGACGTTTCCGCCACGGTTTTGTTGTTTTACGTGGTCGCGGTGTGACAATCTATGTTCTTGTTTTCATGACATTATACATGCTTTGTTTACATAGTACATATAGTACATGATTTCAAATGCATTTTGCTTTGTATGTTGACTTAGCATACCTAGCACATTGATTTTAAAGACATTTTTGTGACATCTTTGTTTGTGAAAACATTGTACAAACTCTGAACAATTCAAATATCAATAGAACAATGTGATTTGATCTCAATATTTATTATTTATGTTTGACATTTTGCACGTTTTGATTTTTGTTCGAATTTAAACTCTACATCGCTTTCTAGAAAGTTATACGCAAACTGATGCGTAAACGTAATTAGTTTAACGCGACAAACACTCCGGAATAGCAACATAATCTTAATATGCCTTAAATAACCTTTACATAACTTAGAAATAAGTTTTAAAGGGTTTGGAATGGCAAAAACAAATTTATTAGCTCACAGGGAATAATTGCGTCAAATTGCAAAAGTCTGTCGTTTTGTATGGCAACGTAAATTTCGGAACATGATCATAAGCTAAACATACCATAAATAACCTTAACATAGCTTAGAAATAAGCTTTGAGTAGTTTGGTATGCGAAAATGCACTTATTTGATCATAGGGACTAAAAGCGTCAAAAACTGCGTAAGTTTGCATTTACGCGCATATCTTACGTTCTGACACATCCGAACATCCAAAAATTTTTGTAGTCACCAAAATATTTTATTTTAGCGATTGGAATGCAAAAATACCATTCGTCGCTTAATTTGGATCGTTTTCGCGTTCGTTCGAGTTTCGTCATAATTAGCCGAATAACGCGATCGTACGACCAAACGAACCGACATCCGTGATATTTTCAAGCATATTTCAAGTCCCCTATACTTTAACATCATTGTAGAGCCTTGAAAATGGGTTAACGGGGCTTAAACGTGTCAAAAACCAAGTTATATGCATGTAGGGACTAAAACTGAACAAAACAGAAACTTCTGGGCACTAGGTCGCGGGCCGCGAAGGCCAGACCTGCATCCTACGCGAGGCACGAGAGAGTGCCAGCGACAGAATGTTTATTTCAGCTTCCAGCTTGTTCTTGAGGGCCTTTTATGCAATTTTTCTTGTTTTGGGCTCCAAGTTAACACCTTTCCAAGTAATATTAGCCGGCTATAACACATGTATGGCCAAGATTTAATGCTTGGGCAATACATAAACACTTGGAATGATCCTACAAATCATCCACAAGTATAAATAGCCATGATCTTTCACTTCATTCTTGCACATTCAATCTTTTCTTCATCTTTGAACTCTAAGTGGAGGATTTCCATCTTTGGGAGCCACCTAACTGAGTTCTTCTAGTCCAATCTTTCAGCCATAGAGCCTTGTAAATGTTCTTTCATGGCTTAGTTATTATTTTCAGCCATTTAGAGCTTAAAGTCAAACAATTTGACTAGCAGTTTGACTTTCGGTTTTGACCATCAATTGGTTAAATCAAAGTTCAATCGAACTTTGCAACGTGATTGTAATCACGATGGTTATAATCCTTAGCAATTATACCTACTGATTACCACGTTGACTAGGCGTAGTGATGAGTCAAAGTTTCTGTCAAAATACGTATTTATGCGCATTTTACGACGGAACTACTTTTAGGTATCAAAACACTTTGTTTTAATACCAAATCAGTTTTCTAACTTAGTTAGACATGTTTAACTCGTCACTACTAGTTTAGTGCTTGTTTAGGGTCGTAAGTTAAGCGGTCTCGACAACCGCTTAGACTATCGAACCCGACTCATTTAGTCGATCATTAGGATCCGACCAAACTTATTTAGTGATCATAGTTGCATAGGGAATAACCTACTGAGGTTATACCTTATGATCACTTAGGCTGGTTAGTTATTCATTAAGTCATTTATATGCCCATTGAAAATGACCAAAATGCCCTTTTTGAGCATAAATTCATATTTTGCATATGTGATCAAGTTTTTGACATCTAAACTGATTTAATAATATATTTAAACATAATTGGGCATGTAAGACTTAACATAGGACATAGATAACCATCCGACCTTAGTTTTACGCAAACGACGCGTTAAAGTAGCTTAAACTACCTTAACGGGTCGAAACGGGTCAAAAGCACTTAGGATAACTTTCTAATCAGAATGTTAAGTCTATTAAATCATGCCATATGAGTTCCAATACTCATGTTATTTATAGAACTTCATTCTATCCTATCTCCCGATTTACGATCCGATTATTAACGTAGTTACCTATATTAGGTGTCGTTTGATTCCGTGATCCTTGAAGCTTTATTTGGTCTTTATTACAAGGCTAATAGGAAATCCCAAGTGAGTACATAGACCCCCTTCCTTTTAAATGTTTTCAAGGTGATTATGTGAGTACATAGTCCCCTCTTTTACCGCTTTCAAATACTTTGGGGTGATACACATGTGCATACTTGTTATTTTCATGCTTTCATTGCTTTTTATGACATAAACATGCTATGTTCACTTAGTACACATATAGTACATGATTTCAATTATGTTTTGCTATGTATGTTGACTGAGCATGCTAGCACATTGATTTCATAAGACACTTTTGTCGCATTTGTTTACTCAGCATATGGACACATTGATTTACATCACATTTCTGCTATGTATGTTTACTGAGCATGCTAGCACATTGATTTCATGAACATTTCTACTATGTATGTTTACTTAGCATACTTAGTACATGGTTTTCACGTAGCATGCTTAAATTGGTTATGACATTTGGTATGTTTAACGGGACAATAATACATTCATTAACATTGATCACGCCGCTCGGTAGTATGTAATGGTACCATAGGACTTGACAAATCCCGTTCCCGGCTTCCTAGGTTTGTTTGGAAATTGGGAATTACAGAATCCGATATACATAATTGATAAACCTTTAACTTGTTAAGGGTTTATCCGAAAGTCTCAAGGTTTGAATGTATGCGATAAACATTACTGCATAAATGTTTGTAATCATGAAGCGTTGTTTTCTGCAAAACATAACTTTTGATTTAAACTTAGGTTTATTCAAAAACATTGTTTTGTACATTTTACATATGGGGTTGAGTAAATACTATTTTATTCACCATACATGACATTTGGTTACACATTGACAGTATGCATATGGTTTGAGTAAATACTGTTTACTTGCCATACATTACATTTGATTATACATGACATGGTTTACACTTGACATTGGACATGGTTTAAACATAAACATTTTGGCATTGGATTAAATAAGACATTTTTGGTAGTTATTGATAAGTGATTTATATAGCGAGGTGTGTGTAATATGATAAAAGCATGGTGGTTACGCCACTGGCACTTCCTATATATAAGTGCTTTTATGATATTATATATCGCAACGTTATCTAAACCACTTCGACAGAAACAAAGACATGATACATATTTATACAAATAGCGTATTTTACAAGACATTGTTTTACAAATGACACATTTCATACAAATTCATTTTTACTTGGTTATTTATTTAACCATGCATTATTCTTTTATTATCATCTGATTTTCGTATCGATTTTCACATGATTTTATAAAAGAAAACACTTTTATAAGGTTCATGATTACTTTTGTTAAACATTTCTTTTAACTACAAGTCCTGAATCCTTCATCAACAAAACTTATGTATCTCACAGGAATTTTTATGCTGACGTACCTATTTTCACATGTGTTTCAGGAGCTAATGCTTGAGGTTGATTGTGCTACACTTAGCGGACTTGGGCCTTAGTGACTTAAAAGACAGTTTAATTATGTTATGTTTTCGTTAATGCAAAGACAATGTAAACACTTTACTTAATAAAACAAAACTTTAATTACCATGGTTGTGAAACAATAATTCTGTCGCTTCACTCCCCGACGTTTCCGCCGTGGTTTGTTGTTTTACGCGGTCGGGGTGTGACAATTTCTGCTTCATATGTTGACCTAGCATATCTAGCACATTGATTTCAAAGATATTTTTGCTTCATATGTTGACCTAGCATATTTAGCACATTCATTTCAAAGAAATTTTGCTTCGTATGTGTCACACCCCGGCCGCGTGTAACATGCAACCGCGGCGGAAACGCCGGGGAGTGTCGTGGACAGAATTAATTGTTATACAACCATGGAAATTAAAGTTACATTTTATTTATTAAACAAGGGTAGTACATTGTCTTAAACAGGAAAACGAAGAGTTTATAACATAGTTAACTAAGTCTATCTTCAGTTTTAGTCTCTAAGGCACAGGTCCGCCCTAGTATCGTGGTCAACATCCTATGGAACAGCTCCTGAAAACACATGTGAAAGTAGGTACGTCAGCATAAAAATTCCTGTGAGATACATAGTTTTTGTGAAAATGGGATTCATGACTTGAGTTTAAAGAAATGTTTAATAACAGTCAGTCATGAACCTTGTAGTTTGTCTTGCTTTGTAAACCGTTTGAAAAACGATAACATCAAATGATATGTATAGATAAGTGCAAGGTTAAACGAGTAACCAAGTAAAATGAGTTGAATGTAATAAGTTGTTTTGTAAGACAATGTTTTATGAAAAGTATGTTATTTGTATAAAATGTTATATGTCTAAACTGAAATGATTTAGATAACGCTAAGATATGTAATATTATACAAACATTTATATATAGGAAGTACCAGCGGCGTATCCACCATGTTTGCATCATATTACATACTCCACGTTACTCAAACCATTTACCCAAACCAATCCACCATGTAAATTGTTCATGTATATCCCAAATGTCAAGTGTTATTGTGTAAACCATGTCAAATGTTTATGTTCAATGTAAACCACCAAATGTGTATGTCAATGTCAACGTGTTTATGTTCAATGTAAATCATGTAATGTGTATCCCAAAATGTATCATGTATGGTAAGCGAAATGTATCAACTTAAACCATATGTAAAATGCACAAAACAAGTCATTGAAGTAAAACGTGGTTTAAATCAACGTTATGTTCTGTGGAAAATGCATGCTCTATTGATATTAACATTTATGCGGTATTGTAAACTATGCATACATCCAAGCCTTGAGACTGCGGCGATAAACCCTTAAACAAATTAAAGGTTTATCTAAGTTATGTATATCGAATTCGGTCATTCCTTCCAATCCTATCAAACCCAGGATTTCAGAAACGGGAGTTGTCAATTCCTATGGTACCACTACCTACTAACGAACGGCGTAGCTAATGTTAATGAATGTATTGTCCCATGTTAAACAAACCAAATGTCATAGCAAAATGAAGGCATGTGATGTAAACAATTGTACTAAGTATGCTAAGTAAACATACGAAGCAGAAATGTTCATGTAAA